>NC_051187.1:27422946-27722946 GCF_015220075.1 Falco rusticolus | reverse complement strand
TTACTAGTTAATAGTCCCTTTTTGCTCTGCAAGGTGCAGGGCCTAGCACTCAGCTCTGGTCTGCCCCCATTAAGATTCAGTGACAAGTACAGAAACAGCTTAAAGTATTGAAATAGAAATCGCTGGTCTAACAGGAGATTTAATGTTAAAATGTTTCAATAAAATAAACCCTTAAAAGCTCCCATTACTTCACAATTGCCCTGCAGATCCTTGTTAACTTTCTATATATAATACCAAGGAGCCTCACGGCCAGCAGCCGGAGTGCCAGGGACACTAATGAGAATATCAGGGATAAGAGGGAGCCGCGTGGCTGCACACATCGAGAGCTGCTGCTGCCAGCCAAAGCATGCAGCTCTTAGCAGCTCACTGGGCACGGTGGCACTGCTTTTCAGTCCCTGCGGGTGGGGATGGAGGGAACCAGCACAGCAAACCCTTCTCCCCACAACCCCATAGCTCTTTGCCAGCACCTCTCTCCAGAGCACTGAATCTCCCAGAGATGGAACAGTGGTAATGCTTTCAGGGCAGAGCCTGGGGTCTTCTTGTGGCTTAACCAGAGGAGAAAGATGCTCCAGCATGTCTGTGAGCAAAATCAGCCCCTCTCCAGCATCGGCATGGTAGTGGAGACACATGGCATTTGGGAAGGATCCCAAGGCTGCAGCCAGGCCAGGCAGAGTTGGTTCAGCAAGGCCTCCAGTTCTCCCTATTCGTTAGCATGCAAATGGGTTCGTTGTGTGCTGCCTCCTATTCCTGTCACCATCCTTGGCACCAGAGCCGAGAATGAGAGTTTTGGTTACTTATCTCATCTGCAAAGGCAGCAGTCAATGGCAAAACTCGGCATCACCACTCTGCTCCCATTGTCCTGTGGCCAGGCGGCTCCTCAGCACGAGACCCCCGCCAGAGGTGACAGGGGCTGCCAGCCCTGTGCTGTGCCAGATCCACATCCCAGCAAGGATGTGGCTTATCCCTCCTCTCCTGCAGCCACCATGCCCCAGGGAACCCAGGTAGCACTTGCCCATGGATTACTCGCACTGGGTCTGGGGCAGGAGCACCGTTGCAAAGAGCACATCACAAGGTTGCCCTGGCACAACCCCCGCGTGAGCATCACTAGGGCAGGACTGGCCAAGCTGGGCTGGGCTCTGCTGCCCTGCAAGTCCCAGGGAGCCCGGTCAGTGTCCAGGTGATGTGTGTGCATGTGTGCATGCGTGCGTGTGCGCATGTGTGCATTTTTTGGCACAAAGTACATGCCGTGCTCTTCTGTGAAGCTTAAAGTAGACATTGCCTTTAAACACTCTAAAGCGCACTGTTTAATTTGAATGAAATACACTAAATAGCATGGTGTCAGGTGTAATTACATGTTACCAGCAGTGTGCCAGAAGTAAGTTGCTAACACATTGGCATGGTTACTGTACACTTGGGTGAATTTCAAATACAGTTTTGTTAGTATTGGATCTAAGGGAAAGAAGCCAAGTCTGACTATTGAGGAAAACAAGTGGATGTGCTGTAGACTCATTATTCATCTCTGCTTCTGTAGCTCTTGGATCGAATAACACGCTCCTATTGCACTGTAACGGAGCCTGCTATCTCACCCGCTGCCTTCCCTTTCCAGCTCCCAGAGCCTCGCCAAAGGGCTGTGGGCATGGCCAGAGCAGCCAGCAGCAAACCGCCAGCGAGAAGTCCACGCTACCCTGGCTCAACAGCACTTTGCAATGAGCAGGGGGAAACCATCCCTGCGATGACCATCCCTGCCCTGACTTTGCTTCCTCCTGCCTACACCGCTGCTTTGGGTCTCCTCTCGTGCAGAAAACAAGCCGCAGGTGGGTATGGACCCATCACGCCAGGCACTGCAATCCTTAGGAGGGACCCAAGCACAACTCAAGGCTTGGGTGCAACCTCTTGGTGCTCAGATCCTGGGCCTCTGGCACTTTTTGCAAGGTCAAGTCATGAATCAGGAACTGGCAGAGACAGGACCACAGCCAGGAGCCCCCACCTTGCCATGAGCATCCTTCCATGACCATCCTGCCATGAGCATCCTCCCATGACCACCCTCTGCCAACTCTGCTACGCTGCGCCAGCCCTGAGGTTCCTGGTTCCCCTTCCCTAGGAAGCATCAGTGGGCAACAGCCCTTTGGAGCCGGGGGCTGTTGTTCAGCCGGCCATGCTGGGGCTGACATCTAGGGCTGCTATCGGGGACACTGAGGTGGAGGCAGTCTGCTTTGCCTGCCCATGGAACCCCTCTGGGCACAGGGCTGCAGCCAGCCCCAGCTCCAACAGGTGCCACGGTGCTGTCGGCTCCCGGCCGCTGCTCGCTGCGCAGACAAAGCTGCCATCTGGCTGGTTATGGGACTTACATTAAAATGGAGCTGTGGCTCCCTAAGTAAAATATTGATGAAGAAGGCCTGAAGCTAGGAATGAAGTAGCCTGACTGTATTTCCTTCCCATTTTTAATAGCTCACTGCTTCATGCCAAGAAGACTAAAGTGTGTTACTTGGCTCTGGATGAAAATGATTTCAATTGGGTAGCGAGCCTGTCATTTGCATCTTGAATAAATAGGTTCTAACAAGAAGAGATCTGTTTAATGGAGAGATTTGGGGAATTCAGACTGAATCCTCCCTGACTTAAGGTCCTGAGACAATAATTGGGACGAGCAGAATAAAGCCGAGAGCTCTTCATGGGACTAGACAGCATATGAGGGTTTAAGCAGAAATTGAACTGTACAACTCTGTCAGTGCATCTGGAATTGGAAATGGGATGGAAAAGACCTGGGAATTCGCGCTCCCTGCACAAATTGTATATTGTGTATAATAAGCTGGCCTGGCTTGTAATGAGTGTGGCTGGAAATTAAGAGACATCACTACACTTTGAGCAGCAAATTGCAGGCTTCCCCGTTACGGCAGAGGCACTGGCTTGGCTCCTGCTGCTGGGTTAGCTGTGCCCACAGCCATGCCACTCGTACCACTGGTAAGAGGCAGATCCAGGTGGGATCCTGACAGGAAGGCAGCACTTGCAGGGGGTCCATGTTGCCTTGGGAACACATGTCCCCCCACATGTCTGGGGATGGGGACCCTCCTGGGAGCAGCTCCAGCACTTCCCAGGGAGCATCCACTGTAGTAAGGCTGGCACCAGCAACCCCTGTGCCACCCCTGGACTTGTGGAGTCCCCAGATGATGGTGCTGATGAAGGGCAGGGGACAGGGTGCTGCTGCTGCTGCTGCTGCTCCTCCTCCTCCCTTGTTGTTGTGGACAAGATGCTCAAAGCAGAGTGAGAGCAAAAAGGAGAAACAGGCATAGCTGGAAATGGAGACCTTTGGCTCCGGGGTGACACTCAGGAGCCAGGCACATGCACTTCAGAAGAGCAGGAGCTCCCAGCACTGGTGCTTTGGTGTCCCAGAGCTGAGCAAGGCCGTGGCACGCAGACCTGTGCCAGCGGAGAGCCGGCTCTGCCGAGAGCCGAGCTGCATTACAGGACTACAGCTCCCACAAGGCACCATGTGAGCAAAGCCCTTTCGGAAGGCTTCCGTCTTTGGCTATAATGATTATAATGATAAGCCATCATCCCAAGCTATAATGGCTTGGGAGAACTGTACTTTTCAAATAATAGTGAAGACTTCTAAGAGCAAACTGATGCTATTTGCAAATAAAAAAGTAAAAAACTTCTGTTAGAAACCAGCAGGTACAGTAATTTTCAGTGGCTCTGAAACAAATGAAATATTTGCTCAGATTGTTGCAGGTTGATGAGGCAGGATGGGCATAAGTAGGACAAGGAGAGTCATGAGACTTTATTTTTTGAGCCTGTTTTAAAGCGGTGTGTATGGATGACGGACCTGTCGGAGCCAGAGCCTCCTGGCTGAGCACAGCTGGGTGCTACCATGGCTGTGCAGGGCTGGGTGCTGCTGCGGCTCCCAAGTGCTGCCATTCTCCACAGCTGACTGTGGCGGCGTGGAGAACAGCTCTGGAGATGTTACGCTCACCCTGTCAATGTGTACTTGGGGAGTCCTTAATCCACGGGTCGCTGACGTGATAAACAATAATGTCTCTTTTGGAGCTGTTACGACTTATCATGTTAATGGGCACTTAGGGAGTCTTTAATTGGTGATTTGTGCATGCACTGTCACAAAATTTTAAAACACATTTACCATCATTTCTGGGGTGTTTTAGAAGCACCAGTTCACTACGTTGAGAGATGAACAAGCAAACCCACCTAAAGTCACTCACCCCGCCTGCTCGCCTGCTGCTTCAGGCTCCATTTCACAGGGAAAGGGCTGTTGCTGCCTTTATAAAATAGATGAAGAATCAGGCCAGGAAGGTAGTGGCACCAAAAAGTTCTTCTTGGCAAGCCACTCCATACCTGCAATGCCCCGGCAGCAAGCCCCGTGAGTCCCTGGGGAAGGCTCACTTGCCGCGGGTTTGCCTGTCCGGCAGCAAGCTGGTTCTGCCAGGGATGCACCACCAGTCCCTCCGACGGGGTTTGTCTGCACGCCCCATGCACAGGCTGCAGGGACACCCACCAGTCAGTGCCCAGGGACCACAGGGTGCTCCTGAGCTCTTTGCTGGTGCGGTGAGCACGGGTGCTAGAAGCCGTAATTAACAGCACCTGCCCTTGCTGTCAAGTTCTTCTTCATTAGGAATAAAGCATGTGTCAATGCATAATTAAAATTCTGCATATTTTTAAAACAGTGCTTTCTAAATAGAGCTCCAGTCATCGGCAGCGATTAATCCAATCAGCCCAGTGCACTTGCTGTCTTCAGGTGAGTTCATCTCTCACTCTTCCCATCTCTATTTTTTCCCTAACTCTCCTCCCAGCCTTGCTGGTAACAGGAGTGGATTGAGCCAGAGGACTTTAACTGATGAAGTTACCATAGCAATGCTATTCGTCACTGCTTTGCCATTTCCAGCTCTGCCTACAGCAGATCATATTCTGCTTTCTGTTTATCCAAGGACCTGACTGTGAGCATTCCCAGCGCCGGGCCGCTGCCCAGACAGCCGCCAGCAGCCCATGAGCCCAGCAGAGCTGGGATGGGTGCTACCTCACTGGGGTACCAGCCACCGGCCCCCTAGGAGTGCCTTCCAGCACCCTCTAACCCTGCTCAGGAAAGCACAGGTTAACCCTGCAAGAAAAAGCAAAATCCAGAACAAAAGAATAATGCTAGATGCTGCTCAGTGCTTGCCACCAAACAGTGACAGCCCAAAGTTAATTACGATCCAGACTGGCTCTCCTTCGCAATGCTCTTCACCTCATCACCCTTGGGGAGAGGTTGCAGTGGAAGATGCAGAAACCCAGCTCCCAGTGGTCAGAAGGAGGCCAGAAACTGTGCGACTGGCTACCACGTCCTCAGTAGATTCGGGAATGGGGCAGTGTGATCCTGCTCACCTGTAGAGTGTGCTCAAGGCAAGAGCCTGGCTGGGACCGCATCCCTGCCATCCCTGGCTGCCTGGTTCTTGGGCAGTGACCCTGCTGCAGTCCCTCTGGGAGCTGGCCCCGGAGACCTCCCTCTGTCCCCATTCCCTCCAGCAGGGTTGGGAGGGGGGGTCGGGAAAGCAGAGACCCCTCTCCAAGGTGTCCCTCACACATGTTGCTGCATTCGCCACGCAGAACAAGCGCCCAGCTGTATGAGATGAAAACAAACGTGGGGCTTCCAGGGGATGCTGAGCATTGGTTATTGTTCTGCCAGTGTAAGCTTGTTCGCATGAGCATCATCTGGCAGCTTGGGAGGGAAGGAGCATGATAGAGTCTGAAAAATTCATTGAAATGTTGGGTTCCAGCCAGGGAGAAAACATCGCTGAATGGCAACATAAAAGGAAATTGTCCCATAACATTCAGAGAGCACTTCAGTATTTGTCCTCTTTATTTTAAAGCATCGAGGATCTTTGGGAAACACTCTGGAATGGGACTTTTATAGATGGTCTAAATTAAACTTCACTTAATATTATAAGCAATAAATCCTCATTGTCAGGTTTTGTTTAGCGGGTATAAAAATGATTGGTAGGTGCTGTAGCTTTTTCCTGAGACTGGGAGATCAGTGTTTTTACTGTAGAGCTTTGTCCTCAGCGCGTGAGAAGGAGACATCTCCTCCCAGCCCCAGGTGCATACCAGTGCAACCCTGCAGGCAGCTGCCTGCTGCACAGGTCATCTCCCATGCTCCGCTCCTGTAAGAAGGCTCCCACATTTTGGGCACAGATGCCCGTTTTCAAGTGATTCCAGGAGCTGGAGCCTTGAGGAAGCCATCAGCTTCTCTGAGGAAGACCCCAGGCGAACTGCAGGCTTTGGAGGCTCTGAGGGGCCACAGGGCGCTTGTCGCTCGTATTAGAGGTGTTTAGCACATGGAGCAGCCCTGGCTGCTTCCTAGCCCAGGAGCTGGAAGTAGCAGGGAAATTACCTGGGCACCACAGACCAAGTGTACCCTGGTCTCTGTTTTTAGCTGGTGTGAGGCAAGTAAGGCAAATGAGAGCACTGAAATACAAAATACTTTTCCTTGCTTGAGCTTTCTGCAAACTGTGCTTTTACTGGAGTTAAGGAAATATATTAGGTCATTTTTTTTAATGTGTTTTTTAAAAAAAACTCTGACAGAATCTCTAGGTTTAGCCACCTGTCCCTTGAAGTCACCGGTCCAGAAAGCCTGACTCCTTTCGCACTAGGAGCGAGCTGGCTCCTGTGGCTGTGCGCGCTGGTGTGCGCTGCCGGGCTCTGCCAGGGGTGAGACCAAAGCGCAGGCAGCCCGTGCTGGGAAGTGCTGCCTGCCTGTGGCTGGCACCCAGGCGGGAGGAGGGATATGTTTTTTTTCTGGAGCCTGCACAGCAGCATCTGCCGGCAGCCCTTAAAATGATAAAAACCAATTTAGTGCCGTTTATGATGGAGAAATAAGAGAAATCATATAACAATTACTTACAGGAGATTTACCCCATTCTATATATTTAGGCTGAACATGGCATTTCCAGTGACGTCCCATCTGTGCTCCTGGGCCAAGCCACTGCATTGGGGATGCAATTTCAGAAGAGATCTTTAGGTGCAAATTGATTTTGCTATGAATATTTATGCAGCACACAAGGCTGCGCGTGTGCTAAAGGGGGGAAGAATGTGGGGCTTGGTGTGGGATGCCAGAGCAGCCGCCTACCCTCCTTTTGCCTGGAATAATAATTGGAATATTTATAATCTTCCCATGGATGAAACGCCTGCGGGGAGGGGGTATTCCTGGTGTGACTGGGCTGCCAGAGGCAGCCGGGGTGGGATGCCGGGCGGTGGCGGGGCTTGCCCTGCGGCTGATTTGGAATGCGCACAGCATCCCTGCACGGTGCAGTCCCCGGCAAGAAACCCAGGAAAGACAAGAAAAATGAAGGCAGGCGCAATCTCATTTTCTGAGGGCTGCAAGTCAGCCAGGAAATGGCTATTATTCCATCGACACTGTCGGTATTAAGTTATTTCCTTCACTAAATACGAGAATGTTCATGAATATCTATTGAGTTCCAGGTACTGGCATCTCCCAGCACTGCGGCTCACTGATTGTAGCTTTATATTCCTCCGACAACACACCTCAATCTCACATTGAAGTGAAAGACAATAGTATTTTAAATTGGTTAATAAATCTCTAGATTGATGCTCCTGGAAGGCCCAGGAACTTCATCTCTATTACACGAATAAAAGTGATAACATTTTAACCACTGAAGTGCTAGGAATTTGGGAAGCTCCTTCCCGATGCCCTTCAGGGCAGCCGCATCCCCGCTCCGGGAACACGTGTCAGGTGCAGCTGCCATGGGCTCTGCCTTTGCAGGGGAAAAGTGTTTGTTTTTTCAAGAAATTAATCCCATCCGGGCAGGACAAGGCGATGGTGCGGTCTTGGCTCCCTTTTCCTTGCTCCAGCCTCCACTTGGGCCCATATAAGGAGTGGAAAATTCCTTTTTAACACGTAAAATGGAAGCAGCTCAGCTCGCCCATGGCCCTGCTGGGAGCCTTATTTGGCTCTGGGGATCCCTCTGCACCCTGTCCCAGCCCCGCACCCTCCTTGCACCCTTCCCCAGCATGAGCAAGCAGGGTGCTGGAGGGAAAGATGCATTTACACTCAGCACCACCCCCAGCCTGGAGGGGGGTCCCCATCCAGCAGTGTCTCGCAGGTCCCATGCGTGCTGCCAGCTGCACGCGGCTGCAGTGCCCATGTATCTCAGGGGGGCCCTGGCTGGTTGCATCTCTGCCTGACCCCGCTGCTCCCCCACCCCAGCCCCACGCTCCCCCAGGGCTGCTTCATGCATCCCCCCGCCATGCCCCGGCCAGGGCTGAGCTGCGCCGGTGCTGCAGGTGAAATGTCAGTGGGCAATTTTCCGCTCCTCTCCTCCTTGAGATCTCCTTTTGTTTGTGTGTTGGGAAGTGGAGCATGATTCCTGCCTGCTCCTGGCACCAGCCTGCAGAGCTGGGGTGGGAAGTGCAGGATGTAGCCCCTCGCAGCGGTGCCAGTGCCAGGCTGTGCACAGCCCCGGTGAGCAGCATGACTGGCACTGCCCCGTACTCACAGTAGTGCCTGCGCTTGGCACCGCTGATGCCATTGCTAAATAGGATTTGGAAGAAATAGAGTCCTCTTACTTCTATGAATTCTTATAAATTATAGGGAGATGAGAATATTTTAATATAAACCAGAGTATTTCAAGTACAAAGAGCTGTTCTGAAAATGTATTGAATATTTTTTCACTGATGTTTAGTGTCTGTAAGATTCCTCGGGGAGTTTACAACAAGTGGAATACTTAAGGATATAGTGCCATAGGTTCTTTCAGTATTTTCTTTTCAAGGAAAGTAACCTCTGAATTATCTAGGAAGTACATGAACAACATGAAAGGAAGATTATGCACAGAAAGAAAAAAATATGCAGAGAATTCAATTATGCAAAAAAAGTGATGTGCTTTGCTTAATTCCCCAAACACATCCCCACACTGTAGCCAAGACAGCAGAACTCAATGCATGCAGACAAGGTTTCCAGGTCACCCTCCTTGGCTCTTTCTGATCATCTCTTGTTACCATTGCTTCTGTATTGTAGGGTGCTTTGCCAGCATTAGAATATCAGGGTTTGTTTATGTCTCTCTCCAGTTCTGTCCCAGGGTGGGGAACCCAGTGGGACCCAATTCTGGGGAGAATTGTGGTGCAAAATCCCACCATTTCTGGTGGGTCACAGCCCCCCAGATGGGAGGGGAGATGCTGGGGGTTCCCTGTCCAGTTACACCCTCCTTGTTTTCCACAGATACACACCTCCCATGGCCAGTTTTGCTTCTTAATGGCATTATTTACCATACAGACAAGTAACACTTGCTTTTCAGCCCTTAGTGCATCCATCCTCAGTTGTGTGCCCTCCCAGCACCCAAACAAGGGGCAATGCTGTGTGGTACAGCCGATCAGCCAGCTCCAGCTTTTGAACACCTGACTGAGCACTCTTCTTGGCCTTTGCATGAGGCACTGTGCATCCCTGGGGATGCTCAGACCTGTTATAGATGACGTTTAACTATTGCTGCTTTGCCTTCAGGTTTTCTTACCTCAGAAGTGCCCAAGAAGACTGTTGCAATGCTGCAGGCTGGGCGGGTTTGCATGGAGCATCACCTCCATGGGAGCCTGGACCCCCAAAGAGTTCTGGCAGCATACAGCTTGCCTGGCTCTGGGCATCCCAACCCCCATGGCCACATCCAGCCCTGTCAACCGCCTTCTTGCAACTGGGTCTGCTTGCAAAGGAAAAAAAAAATCAATATCTTTCTGCCCGAGCAACTTAGTGTGATTGCTGGCAGTGGTGATGGGGTGCTGGCTGGGAAGAGGGAGGCTCGGCTGAGGAGCATGGACAAGATGGGTGGGAAGCACTTGGGTGGGTGGAAAGCACCTAGGCTCTGGGAAGAGGTGATGGTTGACAGTTCTGTTCATTATTTCCACGTCCTTTGTCCTTTGTCCAGGCTTGCTGTGGGGTCCAGGGCCAGAGGCCAAAGGCAGGGGGAAGGCAAAGCTGAGCTTTACAAAAGCATCTGAGCACATTAAAAGCCCAATTCTTGTTGCTCTAAAGAAGAGAGAATGGGACAATTTAGGTGTCCAGCCCAAATGAACATTTCCTTTCAAATGAAAAGGAGCTTGCTCTGAACCTTTTCTATGCCTATCACATCACCCCTGCCTGCTCTCCCCATCCCCTCTTAACCCTTGGTGCCTGTGGGCACTGCATCCACCCATCAGCATGTTCACACCTCCATAAGGGCTTTCTCTGCCAGCTTCATCCTTCACATCTTCTGCCAGTGGAGGGACCCTGAGGAGCCTGGCGGGTCCCCACTGCCCCAGAGCAGGCTGAGCCCCTCTCTGACATTCCCTTCTCCCAGCCAGCATCCCTGTTTGTATATCTCCTGCTTGGCAGTGGCTTGGACTGCTTTTCTCTGGTTTTATTACTCTGCAGACACTGCCACTTGCAGCCCTGTTGTGGCACAGCCGCTGCTCTTCCAGCGCGGTGACCTGGCAGTGCTGCATGCTGCAGCTGGGGACATGCCGGCTGAGCATGGGGGTGCTGGGCAGCATCCCCCCTGGGCTGCAGGACTGTGGGGAGGCAGCTGCATTGCAGTTCTGCACTTGTTCCAGTGCTGGCTTAAAGAATTTTGCAACTGAAATGGCTTTCCAGCCCTGCCTCAGTTTTATTCTCATCCCCTTCTTTAGCAGAAGAAATAGCCTCAGGTCCGGAGCATCTTCAAGCCATGGGGTCCCTCCCCTGTGCTTCAGGCTCTCCTCTTGCACACACCGTGCAGCCAAATCAGGGTCCTTCGTCTTTTTCTTGTTGCCTGTGGCAATGTCATCAGGCAACCTGGCTGCTAATGAGCACGGGCGGTGTCACCCTCCAGGGCTGTGGCCTCACCGGTTGGGGGGTTCACAGGGAACAGGGCTGCATTTTGCCTCGTTTGCCCAAGCACCACGGTTTTGTCTCCACAGTGCCCTCCACAGCGGGGTAGCAGGGGGGAATGGAAAAGGAGGGTTCGCAGGTTCAGCATGCGCAGGGGAAGAGGCATTGGGAGCAGCACAGAGGAAGTTCAAAGGGGACATTTCAGTCCACTTTTAAATAAATCTCTTCTCTTTGTGCCTACAGCAGCAGCCTGCTGTGCCTGTGCAAGCGTAACTGCAATGTAACTGCCCCAAAGGAGGAGTGCTCCGGAAATGTGTGAATAAAAAATACTTGGAAAAGCAAAAGCGAAGCAAGAAAGCAGAGATTTGCTCGTGGTGGAGAGAGCCCTTTGCTCCACTGCCGCTCCGAAGGGCTGCACTGTGTCTCCCAGTGAGCGTCTGCTGTGCACTGCCCAGCCCTGCTGCTGCCTGCACAGGCAGCCCCCCTGGCAGGATCTCTGCCGTGGGCTTCCCGGCCTTCCTGAGGCTTCTCTGGGTCTGCGCATCGCACCCCCTGTGCCTTTTCCCTATCTCAGCATGCCCCATCTTTTTCTATTTAAAAAAGTGAAAAAAATAGTACTTCTCTACTGTTTCAGGGTAGCAAGAGAGAGCAATTTAATGATGCTGTGGCTCTTCAGAAAACTTCCCAGATGTCCTTGCACACGTTCAGATCAGTTTCTTGCAGGGTGGTTCCCAGCTCTGCTGGGAGGCAGCACTGTGGGTGTCCCCTTTCTTGGGCAGAGCTGAACCCCCTCGCTGCTGCCCAGTGCTTGGCAAGCAAAGCTGTGTTTCCATCCCCAAAAAGCCGGGCAGGGCCGTGCCGGGCACAGGATGCAGGGTGCAAGGTGCAGGGTGCAGAGTGCGGGATGCGGGGTGCAGGGTGCAGGGTGCAGGGTGCAGGGCAGGCTCAGCCAGGAGGCTGCGAGACCGGTGAGATGCCAGGTAGCACAGCGGGATGCCAGGGGCACTGAGGGAGCTCACCACTCCTTTGCAAATTAACATTTGCCACTTCCATGGCAGAGTTGTGATAACACAGGGATGCTGTTTGTTTATTTATTTATTTATGGCCCCATTAGTTGATCCATTTGCATCGAGTCTTGGAAAAAAAAAAAAAAAGTGTCTTCTCTGAATTGAATGACATGAATTATTTCGACCTAACTTACTAATTAAGACCTCATTAGCAGCCCAAATTTGTGATAGATCAGCAGTGGACTTGGCACAGTGGTTTAATTTAATGATTTCTTGCATTACTTTGTTAATCATCTTTAGTCTGATTTAATTTATGCCAATGTGACTATCCTAATTTCTAATTAAGGCATTGATGGCAGGGACACCACCACCGCCTAAGAATTTCAATCAAGGATGGTACAAAAGTGGCCCCTGCTTCTTATTTCTCGAGGGACGGTGGGTGGGCAGCTCCTCGCCTGCTCCCAGCCCGGCGCGTGCTGGTGCCTGCAGCCCCAGCTCGGATACCTCTGGCTCCGGCTGGGCTCTTTCCCGGTGTTCTCCAAGGCTGAGCGGATCCCAGAGGTCTGCAAAGCGCCAGTCCCTGCTGCACGGTGCTGCTGGGCCAGGATCGCTTGCTCAGGCGGGCGAGAAGCATTGGCACGGGATCGGCCATGGAAAATTAGAGAGTTTGGAGGAAAGAACATCTGCTAATGCAAAACATTTATGCTAGTCAATATAAATTTATTTAGTGCAATAAATGACATAATTGAATTTTTATTTCCTTAATATATTTTGCTAAAATAACTAATATTTTGAGTATCCCTAGCCTACAGATGTCTTTCATAGGAATGTATTTCCTGTAACATTACTCTTGTATAAAACTGACATTTAAACGGTTTAATAAATGAGCAGTTGTTTGACTTGTTTCAGTTTCAATACATTCTGGTATATTAATAAAATATATTTCAAAAGGAAGCTCGATAGACCATGCTATAAAAATTCGTGATTTATTAGAGATACATTCGCTATTAGTTGGGACAGATACTCAAAATGTCATTAAGGTTAAAATAATAATCAATCAAACTAATTAGACCCTATTTTTCATATGCAAATATAATTAAGCATACATTTCTCAATAACTTTAAAGAGAATTATTGAAGCTGCACAAAGTGTGCTGAGTCCTTACTTAAGCTAATGAAATGACAGCGTCTTCACTTGCATATGCAAACAAAATTGATCAGCCGCTCTGTGCTTTGCCTCATAACTCAGGGAGCGGCTAGTGGGGAGCGGGGGCTGGGGGGGTGGGGGCGGTGGGTGCAGGCTCTCAGGGACCTACGCAGCCCCTGGGACCCCCACCCCTCCCGCGGCCGGGGCCATCACCATCACCCAATTTGGGGTTTGGCCAGGGTTGGAGGATGCCTTTGCCCTGCCCCCATGTCCCGGGCACCTTCCCAAGCACACCATCCAACCTGGTGCAGATACTGCACGCAGCTTTGCAGATAACACCACCATCTGCAGATACAGCTTACTGTTGTTTGCTGATGTTTTCCCTGGCAAATCATTCTGACTGTTTATTTCAAGGGAAAAATACCATTTTGCTATGAGAAGGGTTAATAAGAGATGTTTATTTATGAACTCAGCATATTACTGTTGCATAATTTGAATACAGTGCCTATGAGCTTTTTTTATTGCATGCTATAATTTCATTTTTAAAGCTTTCCCTATGCCATACTTTAAAAATGATATCGCAAACAAGAAATAAATTCTGTTTTGCAGCTGTGCTAACTATATTTACCCATGGGATACACTATTTTGTCCTTGACATAAATCCCTTGGGATTTCACTCAGAATTACTTTGGCACGCCACATTCACTACATCAGGGTATTGTACACCAAGTCTATCACGGGGACTCTGGCTGAGCCGCCGGATCGCTGCGAAGAGAAAGAGGCACTTGTTTAGCATATTACCATGAAAATCAGTCAACTCGCACATTAACGATTGTCAAGAAACCCAGGCGAGGGAAATAAGGGAAATAACTGTGGATTAAACCAGCGAGGATCCCCCAAGCAGAAGCAGGGGGGCACAGGGGGGCGATGCCCTCCCGCCCAGCGCAGTCCTTCTCCTGCTCATCTCATCACATGGCTGTTGTGCCCATCCCTGTGCACCCTCAAATGTCCCCGAGTCCCCTTCGCTCTGACAGGCAGGGGGGCTCGGTGTGGCTGTGCATGACATGCATTTGTTTCATTCTTTTTCTAGAATTTGCAACACCTCAAGGCTTTATCCGTATGCAAACAGGCAGGTAATGACCGTCTTGAAGACGTGCGAGTCCATCAGCAGCCCAGGTCCCTGCCCAGTGGGCAGATCTGCTCCCCCACAGCCCCAAGGTGGTTAAACCCTCTGGATAAGGATCTTGCTGTTAATTGGGGACCTCATTTTCTGCAGGTGTCAGGCTCCAGGACATCAGATTTAACGAAATTCAGTCTTCCCCACTCAACTGTACAGGCAGAAGCACTGGAGCTGCCATAAAACGGGGTTTGTGCCTTTTGCACATGGCGGGAACTGGTAGCAGATATGACACTGTCAGCATCTCTCGGGGGACGAGCATATTTTTGTCGATCATGTAGCATCAGGTTCTCATGTCACTGCATTACGGAGCTTGATGGCACTTAATACACCATGACAAGGTGTAACATCAGAAATGGAACACAAAATGAGATCAAACGGCATTGTGGTCCCCAGAGGGCCCGATCAAATCCAAGGTATGGAAATTTGAAGGAAAAAAAAAATGCAAACTCTCCCCCCACCACAGACACCTTTTGAATCCTATTATCCTGGGCAGCCCACAGCCAGGCTGGGCTCACGTGGGAAGGAGGACGTGGGGCCCCGTGAGGTGGCCATCTCACCCCATTCCGGCATGCCACAGGACCCACAGGCCTCCCTGGCCGCAGCCCTGCAGCAGGGAGCAGCTGCAGTGCCTGCCTGAGGGCACTGGGACAGGTTCCCCACAGAGCCAGGGCATCCTCAGCCCCATGCCCGCTCCCCTGGGCTTTCCTTGCCAGAGCAACGCCAGCACTTGCCACACAGTGAGAGCTGCTTGCCAGCCTCTCCGCTTCAATATCCAGGTGATTAAATCCCCCCACCCCATGCAGTAACATCACAGGGAGGGCAGAGCACCAGGGACCAAGGAGTATGGGGGCCAGGGGGAAGACAGGGTGTTGGGAGAGCACGTTGTGGGTTGAAGAGCTTCAGGGTGAGAGTCAGAAGAGACCCAGCAAATCCATGAAGCAGGAGGGGGGCAAGCAGAGGGTGGAGGGGACATATCCTGGAGCTGGGTGTCAAACCACTGCTGTGTCCCCTCCCAGGGCTGAGAAAGGTGACCCCCAGGACAAGGTCCCACCCTGGCTTTGCTGGGTGTCTGTAGGCAATGATTGACCTGAGTCAATCTGCACAGGGAAGGTGCTTCTTGGGAGGAGCCCCAATGGGCAGGTTCTGATCGTACCAGCAGGTTCCTTCAGGAGAATGGGTTAAGAAGCAAACGCTTTGGGGGGGCGGGAAACAAAGAACAACTTTTCACATATCTCAGCAATTTTGAAAAAAGGAAAGAAGCCATTTTTCAGCAAAGAAGAACTCTTTTCATTTGGAAAATGTTAACCAGATGTTCACAAAAAGTACGTCATGGAAAGAATGAATGAGATCCCTTGGTTGGGACTAACCCCACATCCCTGAGGAGCTGCTGGGCTGCTGGGCTGGGCTGCTTTTCACCAAAAACAAAGGCAGATGCATTTTGGAAGCCACAACTGGTGAAAGAGTTAACACCCAGCGCCCGATGGATGTGGTATGGACCACAGTGGGTGAAAAGTGTAATTGCAAACACGCTGCCAGTCCCAAAGAAAGGGTTTCCTTCATCCCGCCTGGCTCTCAGGCACCCGAGCCCATACTCAACCCTCTGCCGAGACTAATTTCATCAACGGTTTGTAGCACCAGATGCGTCTCCATAGAACCATAGAGCCAGAGAATCGTTTAGGTTGGAAAAGACCTTTGAGATCATCAAGTTCAACCATTAACCCCAGACTGCGAAGTCCACCACTAGACCATGTCCCTAAGTATTGCATCCACACATCTCTTAAACATTTCCAGGGATGGTGATTCCTTCCTGGGTTGAAAGCAGCCGCCTGCTGCTCTCAGTAGCTGCATCTCTCCCCTGTGCTCTAATTAAAGCTCCTGTCCAGCAGCTCCTGGTGACCCACTCCTGGCGCCCTGCACCTGGTGAGCACACCAGCTCACAAGCCATGCAGGCACCCTGGGATGCTTATGGGAGTGCCAGAGCTACTGAAATATCAGTAGCGATTCAGATGCAGAACCATTGAAGTTTGCAGAGTTTGAGGCAAACCAGTGATGCTATTTGCAGCCCAAAGCACCACATGCCTCATGGCACTGCCACAGCCACACTGTGTCCCCGTGTGATATGTGTCACTTTTCCCACTGGCCTAGGTGCCCCTCTCGCTGCTGCCACAGCCCCTGTTCCTGGCACAGGCACCGGCACATGGCTCCCACCTTGTCTGCTGCCACGTCAGAGCCAGCTGCCCTGTGCATGCCCAGTGCTGGCCTGTCCTGCACCCACCCAGGGGCAAGAGGGCTGCAGCCCATGTCCCCAAAGCCCTGGGGCTCATGGCTGTGTGCCCAGCTGGACTGTGGTGGGTGCTGGTGCTGGTCGATGTACCTAACCTGCTGCCCTTTTAACCCTTTTCCCTGCCCCTGAAGCTGGCGGGAGCTGCCAGACAAGGGTCCCAAGGTGGCAGCTCAGCAGGGGTCTTGCTGGAGCCCCACACCAGGGTGGAGACCCCGACTGCAGTTTGCCCAGCCAGCCCCAGGGCAGGGGCTAAGCTGACAGCCAAGGAGCTCTCATGGAAGATTAAGGGCAGGTGATGACTTTTTTTTCCTGCAAATGATAATTGCCACTGCAGACCGCTTGCATTAGGATGTACCCGCGCAGGTACGCACCCCCCAGAGCTGTGTGCCGCCCAGCAGCACCAGAGGCAGTTTGGGAGCGATGGCAGCAGTGCCAGAGTCAGGGCTGGGCTGGAGCTGGTTACTGTGAATTATGCAGCAAGCCCCAGAGCATCTGCGCTCTTACGCTCTTGTCTCTTGTATTATTTTTTTTAGTGGCAAAAACTAAATCCAATCAGAACAAAAGGCCAAGGCAGCATCTAAACAACAGCCAGCACTCTGCGAGGAGGGTTAATAACCATGTGCAGGGATCCTGACGCTGGTTAAATGAGGAGTTTGCAGCCTCTGGCTTCACCCAGGGCCATGAAGATCAGCAAATCACTAATAGGACTGAACCTCCACAAGCAGCTGAAGGGAGAAAACCTGCCAGAGGCTGCTCCTGTGCCGTGCCCCTGCCCGGCAGTGTCCTGGGTGATGGCCAGCCAGGTCCCCTAAACCCTGCTAGCCCCAAAGTGACAGCAGCACAGACCAGGAGGTGAAGTCGTGAATAAGTTGAGATACAAACCAGGCAGAGGGACTTTGCAACACCGCAAGGTTAATACTGCAACTAACAGACTTTGTCTATTCATTATGAATAATAATCATAGTTGGTTTTTCTTTGGATGCTTCAATCTGTTTGTCTCTCCACCTGTCCACGTTCACACTGTCTCTCTTCTGCTCCTTGGACTATCAGAGTTCATCACTCTTGCAGCAGAGCAGTGCCTTGCAGAGTGGTTCGTTAGCACAAATGGATTATGATGTTGCATCTGATGAATAGTATCTGTAGCAGCTGCCGAGGGTACAGCACAAACAGGAGCAATTAACACAGCTTCTGAATGAAATGATAACCTGGGACTGCCAAAGCGAAGCTGTCACCACGCCCCACAGTGAAGGTCCCTCCAGCCTGGCTCCTCCTCCAGGCTGCCAACCTGGTTGATGGAGCTCTCAGCCCAGTGCCCCCAGCCCCTGAGCCTGGGCACCTCCCAGCCACTTCTCCGCTGCCCCACGCTCTCCTTTCCCCTTTTCCCAAGGCCACCACTTGTCCGTGCATCCACGGAGGCTGAATTCAGGCTCTACAGCCTAGCAGCCCAACAGTCACCCTGGGGGTGCACGCAAGCAGGAGTGTGGCATCTGGGAGCATCTCACTCCTGGGACACACTGCAAGCCTGGTCAGGAATTAGCTGTCTTTAGGCAATCATCTGTTAACTACCAGACCAGGGGCACGGACACACCCCAGACAGAGAGGTACAGACCTCCCCATCCTCATGGCCAGCATCGCTGGTTCTGCTGCACTGCTGCTGGGCAGGGTCCGTTCCCAGCAGCCTCCGCCAACAACCCCAGAATCCTTCCAGGAGCATTTCTGGGGCGTGTTTGCAGAACCTTTAGTAGCAGCAAGCATCCTCCTATCTCCCCAGGGCAGGGGAGGACAGCAAGGTGGCCTGCGGACGTGCTAGACCTTTCAGCAGATGGCTGCAAGAGCTGTGATTCCTCCATACGAGGGTCTGGGAGAGATGCCTGTGAGATGAATGCCTGCTGGGGCGGGCTCTGACAATCATGTGTCTCCATTTCATCACTAATATACGTAATTAATAAACTTAATTACACGTAAAATTGCGGCAGCTGAAAAATGAGTGGAATTCTTTCTCCTTCAGCTTTGCACCAAGCCTTCGCTGAGGACAAGGGGTGCAAAGGCATTGCCGCTGCAGCTGGTCCCCCCTGCTCACCATCCAGTGACACCACCAGCAGCCCAGAGGCAAAGCCTGGCTGTACGAGAAGCCTGGCACCAGCTCCGCACCAGGAAGCGGTGGGAGCCATGCAGACAGCTGCACAGCAGAGCTTTTCCCTTCCTTTACACTATGTCCTGGGTTGGGAAACCCTCCCCAGAGCCTCCTTCGTCTTCAGTAAACCTCTCCCACAGGGCCCGTTTGCTTGGTCCTCAGCACTTGGGGCGGGCGTGGAGCTGCCTCGTGTCTCTGATTTAAACTGGGCAGGGACGTTTCTTTGTGTCTGTGATGTGCTGCTTGCTGCACAAAGTAATCAATCTCTGTTTGCTGGAGGATTAAATGAGTCCACAATGCAGAACATCGCCCGGTGCAGATGGCACTGATCCCTGACACCCTGCGCTGATCCCTGGGGGCCTGGGAGAGGAGAGGGGTGTCTGTCCTGGGGAGGGATGGGTGCGCACAGGGACATCAGAGCTCACCCTTTGCAGGGCTGCAGTGCTGCTTAGCTTCCTCTGGGTGGGCTGTGGTGGAAAGGCGAGGGAGATGCATGGTTGTGTCCCTCGCACGGAGGTGAGCCGCCCCCACAGTGCAGCCGGGAGTGTTGGGATGCTGTCTGGAGGTCTTCATCAGCCACCATCTCCAGTTGCTTCATCCAGGGGAGAAAGGGTTAATGGCTCCCTCCATTGCCACAGTACTAAAGTTCATTACTTTTGCTAATTGCTTTGAAGTCAGTGATTCAGCAGCTAATGGAAAATGTATCTCTAGGTAATAGATTAATTGGCCACTGCTGACCAGTTTGCAACAGGGTGTCAGGTAAGGGGCCGCAGCCTCATGCCCAGCTGCCTGCACCGGGCCACCCAGCACCACCATCTGCAGCAAAACATGATTTTGCGGTGCCTGGCTGGTGCCACAGTGCCGCAGTAGGCTGGTCCCAACCGATGGGGCCGCAGGGAGCCACAGCGGATCCGGAGGCTGCACCCATGCGGGGGATGCTGCTGTGTGACTGCAGCCCGGAGCTCCTGTATCGGGCAGCTGGGCTTCATGAGACAGCAACATGGCCAGATGCTGCACTGGTGGCAGCTCAGGTAAAGGCTTTCACTCCTGCCTCATGGCAAATGCTTTCTTTTAATCTTCAAAGAATTAGCATGGGTGTGTGTAGAAATAATTTAAATGCAGGCCTATTAATGACACTGCCAGTGTCACCAGAGAAGCTTTACTTTCTCATGTGATGAATGTGGCCGTAAGTACTTTGCAACCATATGGTGATTATGTTTAATAAAGGACATTTTCTGTAATTAAACAATTTTATTAAGGCATTCTTAGCCCTTTAAGTTGAAAAATAGCTGAACAGAGGTGTGATAAGGTGCTCACATCTGTATTTGGTGAACAGATGGATGGGAAGCTCTCATCCTTGCGCCGAGCGGCCGGTCGCAGAGCCAGGAGCTGCACGGTGCCTCAAGGTGCAGCCAGCAGCAGCAACATGGGCCATTTCATGTGCTGGATGCCAGGAAGCTCCAGCCACAGCAGGTTCTGCTCGCTGCCAGCACTGGGGCTCAGGACCTCACTGTACTCCCGGGGGGGGTGTGCTGCACTGCTCCCTTATTCTGGGGTGCGGTTACCAATGTGCGAGGGGACTGCCAGCAACCACCCTGTTTGCAGCCACAGCACCAGGGCTGTGCCACCAAGCACACCCAGGAACGCAGCTGTGGCAGGGCCACTGCCACACTGGCAGGCCCCTGCTCCCCTTCCCCAGTGCTGATTTGAATAATTCAGTGTGGCTGTATCTCGGGGGCACCGTTGTCTTCTGTGAAGGCAAATCAGCAGCCTGGACAGCCTGTTAAGAGGGTCCCAGCCTGCTGCCTTCTTCTGTAAATCAGGATTAATGAGACGGTGGAGGAAACTCAAAGCCCAGCACAGCTCTGCTGGCAGCTCGTGCCGCACCACATCCAGGTTCACAGGCAGTGGCTGCTTTCGTGTCCTTGGGCTGTGGTGGTGCCAGCAAGCAGTGTGACCATCACCAGCCCTCGCACTGTACCACCACTCCTTTCTGCTCCCCACCACAGCTGCAAGTTCTATGCTGCCATTAGCAGGGCTGTCCCACCATGCAGAGCCTGTGCCATCACGCCCTGGTGGTGCCGCACGGCCAGCAGTGCCCAGCACGTACCCCGGGGCTCAGCAGGGAGAACATGCTGTTGTGGTGCTGAGCAAGGCACCAGGGCTGGCCCGTGGCGGCGGAAAGCAGGGAGGAGCAGTGGTACGGGGTGAGGGCTGGTTACCGGCATGCTGCTGGCTGGACTGCCACAGCCCGAGGACATGAAGGCAGCTGCTGACATGGTGGCTGTGCACCATCGTCCCCGTGCAGTGGGCTTCAGCCCCACTGTTTTATGAGGAGGTTGTGCTGGGGCCCCTTAGCAATTACCCTGCCTTCACAAAGCCGTGCTCCTGCCAGGTCTGGCAGAGAGGTTCTCCTTTCTGCTGCACTTGCCCCCTGTCAGTGGCACTCAGCATCGCCTCAGCACCGAGACTGGCCCAGGAGCAGGACAGGGATGGAGAAAGGAGCCCTGCAGAGAACTGCCCTGTGCTGGCAAGCTGTGCCCTCGCACCGGAGGATGGTTTGACAAGTGGGGCTGGGAGGGATCCTGCAACTCAGGCATCACGTTTGGTGCATTTTTGCAGCTGTAGGCAGGCGCAGGGTTTGTGTTAGACCCCACCAGCTCTGGAGGAGTTGTGGGCACAGCCAGCTGCTTGTGCAAGCACTGACCAGAGGGGAGAGAGGCGTGACATTGCTGGTAATGTTTTTTTCTCCATCTGAATTTGTGCGGCCTGTCCTCTAATCATTTGTACGTTATCCATCATCCTCTGCCTCCCCATCCCCGCTGTCGCACAGCTCCAGGCAATCTATCTTACAGTTAAAAAATTGTCTCTCTTACACAGGGGCTTTCAAACAAGACAAATAGAAAGAATAAGATCTGGTATTGAGATGCTGTATACAGGGTGTGATACATAAAGCGGCGGGTAAAAGATCCCACCTGATTGTCAGGAGCAGATCTGCAGTGCTGTCAGCATGGCACAGCCCCTCTGAAGGGGGGTGAGCAGGATTTGGCCCCAGCTGAGCCTCAGCATCTCCTCTCCACCACAGCCCTGGGGGTCCAAGCAGCCTGGCCAGCCCCAGCACAGGCACTGCACAGCCAGACCAGCTGTTCCCGGTGGCTTTCCCAACACCTGAGGACAAAGTCTGGCAGCCTGGCTCAGCATCTGGTGCAGAGCTCTCCTGCACGATCTACCTGCGGTTCCCAGTCTGCTGGGACTGTCCCTATTGCTGTTGCTGCTGTTGTTATTCTGCCTGTGAAACCGTTCATATCTTGGGTATTTTGAACTTTGTTTTGGGTTGGTTGGTGCACACCATGTCGGGCAGGAGAGGCAGGGAGGGCAGGCAGCACTGCGAGCTGAGCCCACCGCAGCTGCTCCAGCAGTCGGATGGAAATGTGAACCCAGAGAACAGCTCCAACCTGCCAGTCAGGGTAAAAACTACATGTTTCTAGTACCAGCAGAGATATACCCCATCTGTGTTAAACTCTGTTCCTGCAGTGGCTAAGTGTTGCCTTGTTGGATTTCTCTTTTTTCTGTAATAAAGTTATTCTAATTCCTGTGCTTTTCCTCTTCACCAGGCAGAGCTATCCGGGGGTGGCTGATGCCATGGGGAGCAATGCCCTTGGTGAAGCAGTTGCACCAGTGCTCCCATGCGCAAAGCTGATGGCTGTCTGTGCAAAGGCCTGGCTGCGATTCGAGTAGTTATAGTGTTATTAAAAAGCTGATAAGACCATCGTCACACCACAGAAGATAAGAGGGGTTCCTGCTGAGCACCCCGCCTCCCCCAAAGGTTTTCTGCTAAGACGCCTGCTTTTGAGACAGAATGGATAAATATATACTTAGAGCCTGTCAGTGCCTGCGCATGCTCAGAATAGCTGAAAAATCAGAACGAAACACTAAATGTTCCCCCTTCCAGCCTGGTTCCTGGGGGTGCGAGTGCCTGGGGAGCCTTGCTGGTGCCAGGCTGTGCAGGTGCTTCCCAAGCTGGCAGGGAGTGGGGGATGCTGCAGCTCTGCTGCGATGCAGAACCACTCTTTTTCCTTGCTCCTTAATGAGACAAAATAAATTTACGTGGTGCCAGATTCCATCCCCCCCCTTCCCTTCTCTTGCGCTAAAGCAAAGGCAGCTTTACGCTAGTTTAGACAACCTCCACTCCCGCCTGAGCCACGCAGCTCGCGAGCTGCCTGCATTTTTATGAGCTGACTTGTTATATGGGGTGGAAGTATGCAAAATATGTCAAGCCCAAGCAGAGATCTGAATTGAAATTACTCTAATTACTTGTAATAATTTTTGCATTCCAACATAAAACAATGTTAAAAAAAATCCATTACAATACTTAAAAGACAAATCATTTAGCGAGTCCCTTACTTTATTGCTTTATTAGACAATTTACTTTGCAACATTTTGAACATGCAATTGGGTGATCGCCCAGAGCTATTCCACTGTAAGCTGCATTACAGAGAGTTCATCCCTTGTCATTAGTCAAAAAGTCCAACACCATCACTGTAGGACCAATGGCCTTGTCAAATTAGCCACCATCTCCGGTCCTTAGCCTGGCACCAAACTGGGAGAAAAGCTGGGTCCTCTCCTTCCTCTCTTTCCTTTCTTCATCTCTGAAATAAGCCTTCACCTCTAAAATAAGGCTCTCACCTTTGGAGAGAGTGGCTGGCAAGGAACACGGCCGCTGGAGCTGCCCAGCCCTTGGTGAGCTGCCAGTGCTGCACAGCGCCAGCGTGGGGAGCAGGGACGGACTCAGTTTATGGTAACTGGTGAGAATATCCCTGCGGGATTCATTGCAGCCCTCAGCTGGAAGCTGACGTGGGCACTGCCTGGAGCACCAGCCGGGCAGCTGGCTGGAGAGCGGGCTGACGCTCACCAGTGGCCCAAAATTTTACTTTTTGTCAGTGGGAAACTTCTCTGAGCTGGTCATGCTGGCTATACAAGGAGCTTGCAAAATCTCCTAAGGATGTTAAAGCCGAAGGTGTCTCGTTATCCAGAATAGAGCAATGTTTTGGCAGCAAGAGAAACTACATAATGTCTCATTGCTGCAATGAAACTGTGTCCCCTCCAGTCATTAGTGTTTGGGAGTAACCCGGCCAGGGGGATGACTAATTTGGCTGCAAGCACCAGCTGATGGCCGTAGCTGGGTTTTAGTGCTTTTGGGTTAATGATGCCATAAGAACAAAGCACTGTCTGTTTTCTTTTTCTTCCTCCTTTTTTTTCTTTTTTTCTTCTCTTTTTAAATTTCTATGGCTGCACTGGGAAGGCTGTTAAGATTTCCAAAGCCCAGCTCTAATTCTCCTTCTCTCTCACAGTGCCCAAACTAGGCAGTTAAGTGCTCAGCTTTTCCGTGTTCCCGCAGGTACCAATGCTTACAAGTCCAGCACCCATCGCAGATCCAAGCCCTTACATTTGCATTTTTGAAAATATCTTCCATTTTGCACAGTACAATGTGTATCGCTGGGGCAAGGACACCCTCCTCCAGCCCAGGGCAATGCTGACAGTAGAAGCAGGAGGGAAGCAGCGGAGCAGTGACTCTTGGACCCATCTGACCAGAGCATGGGGAAAGGCTCGGACCTCCTCACGCTGCAAGGCAGAGCCATCCTTTGTCCAGCTGCCACTGCCTCTTCTGCACATGTGGGGTTTCATCTGCTTGGATGGGGCAGAAGGCATTTAACCCAGACACACCTGGAAGCCCTTCCCCAGGTGAGTTCAGGCTCAGAGCAGCTCTAACTGCCCAAGCGCCCGGTGTGCAACAGACCCGCTGCAGGGACCAGCCCCTGAGGAGGGCAAAGCAGGGAGCAGCGGGGTTCAGTTTAAGGAGCCAGGCTTTGGAAACAGCCTCTCCTAAAATCTTATTAATTCTAAGTTTGCATTCTTGCTAAATATGAATTAATTAAAAATTCTAAATATTAACACAAAAGAAGATACAAATAAACACTAATCAGGAATGTCCATTCTCACTAGTATTTTGGAAAATTTAGCATAAACCATAAGTACAATGTGAAGAATTTACATAAACGTGAATTACATCATGCATCTCTTTACCCTCTATGTTCAGTTTCCTAATTTTTTGCAGTCACAACTTTTATCTTCTTGCTGTTCGATGCTGTTCTGATGGTTTCAGCATTTGGGTCCTCGTTAATCTGCATTCTGCAGACAGGGCAATGCATGGCTGTGGCATGTGTGGCCTCCACACATCCCCCGGGGCTGGAGCTTCAGCAGCTCCATGGCTGCATCCTGGCCCCATCACATCTTGCTCCACATGCAATGATCTGCCTCAAGCTTGGCTGCTGTGGTTGTGGGACAGCACTGGATGGGACAGGACAGGACAAGATAAGGTGGGATGCCTTGCTGAACCTCACCTGGAGGCAGCCCAGCCAGCCTGGCTGATGAGTGGTTTCGGTAAGCCAAAATCAAGAAATGAGGCAATGTGGTGCAGGTGTGGAAGTGCCAGGGTTTGAATCTCTGCAGTAGGTCACCTGTCAGCCTATTGCTCTTACAGAATCTGATCCTGGTAAGTCTGGGCTGCAGATATACTAACATTTTTTTGTAAAAGAACAATGAAAAAAGATAAGACGTTGCACAAACCGCATCAGCAAATTTATGGGAAATTCCACTTGAAGATGGGGTTTGGGATTCCTGGGGGGATTGGGAAACAAGAAGTGACTCAAAACAAGCCTCACTGGCAGGAAAAGCAAGACTGCTGCTGCTGTGGGGTGGCCTCAGCTCCCCACAGCACCATGGTCCTCAGACCACCACACGCACATCTCAAACCTCCTGGGAGCTCGAGCTGCTTCCCCCTTCCTGGGGGCAGATCAACAGTGTGATGCAGTCCCATGCACATGCTTTCACCCCATGCAAACAGAGAGGCCAGGAGATACAGACAGTACCCACAGAGCCTCAGGGCAGAATTAATCTCTATCCCAGCAAATCAACATGCATTTATGCCCATTTCTGTCTTATTCATGAAGCGTGCAGGATAGATGCTAATGACTGAATGGATGATTATGAACCATTCCTCTCATTTACACCGTGCGTGTCAGTTCAGAAAATCCAAGAGTGTTTGCTGGCTTTGCTGAGGAAGTCAGGCAGTAACCAAACCTGCCTACACTAGCCAAAGCAGGCAAGAACTTTCAAAAGGTCTCTTTGCTTTTGAGAAAAATCCTCCCTTGCAGTCACTCGGCCATGCAGTTTCTCCAGACAGAGCTTGCTGTGCTTTGGTATGCCTTTGCACAGAGCCTAGTGCATCAGGGAATCGGTCCCCTCCCAGGCCCTCAGCACTGGGATGGTAGAAACAGCCCACTGGGAACCTGCTTCCAGTCCCAGTGGTGGCTGGCAGCGGAGCGGTGTCACACCCAGCATAGTCAGGCAGCGATATAGCCTCCCGCACACCCCGGAGGAACCCAGGGTTTGCAGCTCCTGCATCCAGTCCTTGTTCCTCCACAGCCTCCCACTCTCCCCACCCCTGTGCTGCTGCTGGGAACCACTGACTAGGGACATGCTGGCCAGGGACCCCCAGGGATCCTCAGCCACAAGTAGGAGACCCCTGCTCCGTGCCCGCAGTGAGAACCATGGCTCAACACAGCTGCTTACACCACCGAGGAGCGTTCCAGCTTGCTGCCCATGTCTCAGCTCGTGTTTGTATAGCAAGGGAGCCGATGCATGCCAGCTGTCCCGCCAGTGACACGCTGTGGCTCTGTGCGTAGTGATGGAGCAGCTCGCTCCGGCTGCTGCTCTCAGCAAGCCACACCATGGCAAAAACCCCCTTGTGCCACGCCACTGGTGGGATTCACACCAAGAAAGGACTCATGTGTGAGGCAAACACCCGCACTCACCATGGCACAGGGTCTGCGCCCAGAGCAGGCACTGGGCTGGCCCTTGGAGCTCACCTGCACCAGCAAGCCAAGCCCGGTCATCTCCCTGGCTCTGCTGGCTGGAGCAGCTGGTGCGGGTGGCAGGGAGGTGCAAGGTGTTTGCTGCTGGTGAGATCTGCCCCTGGACTTTGCATTCAAAGCCTTGGTGCAGGCAGCTGCCAAGCTGGAGATGCAGCCTCTGGATGCATGCAAAACTGCAAGCGAGGGTCTGTGTGCCAAAGCCAGGGCAGGACCACTGTGCACTGCAAGCCTGCCTGTACCCACATCCCTGGCGGCAGCATCCTCCCTGCGGGCTGGCACCCACCCTGCACCCCAGGAGCTGGTCCAGTGCAGGTGACCACAGCTGCCTCGCTGCAAGGTGCTGCGGTGGGGTGGCTGGGCAGGAAACCCTTACACCTTACACCCAGGGGGTGTTTGGCCCCATCACAGTGCGGTGCTGTGTAGACAGAGGCTGTCGTCAGGCCATGCTGCCGGTGATCACAAGGAAGGGAGCATTAAGCGCGTGTCAGCGGCAGCCAACCCGGCCCTTCATTTAGACAGATTAAGCAAGTTGCTTATTGCCTGTGACATAATTTAGATGAATGGTGTGGGTAATCCATCAGGCAGACCCCTGCGCAGGCCCTGCGAGCAGCCGGTGGGGATCCCATTACCTTACATGTGTTAACAGCCAAACTCCTTTGTATAAACAACAAAGTGGCTCTTCTGAAAAGGCCGATTTTCCCTCATTGTCTGGGAGAGGACCGGCGGGTCGGCAGTGATGGATGGCGGCTGGCAGGGCGGGATGCGGCCATGCCGCGGGTGAAGAGGGACACCGTGTGGGGATGCACTGATGCACCGCGCCGTGCCGTGCCGTACAGCCGCGCTGCCACACTGTGACGCTGCATGGCTGCATGGCTGCATGGCTGCATGGCTGCACACCGCATGCTGCACGCCTCACCCCGCACCATGGCACTGCCGGAGGCTGCAAGCTGCACCCCTATGCGCTGCACGGCTGCATCTCTGCACACCACATGTCACGTGCTGCGTGCAGCACACTGCAGCGCTGCGCTACCACATGCAGCACCTGGGGCCTCCCCATGGCCTGGCAGCTCTGCCATGCAGGAAGGGAATTATTTGCAAATATTGTGGCACATCTCTTCTACCCCTGACAGTCACCCCTAGATTTGCAGAGCAGAGAGCTGCTGCTCCCCCTGCTCACCAGGGAAGGGAGAGGCAACCTGGCTGGACCTTGTGGCCATTTGACAGGACCCCGGTGAGCCCCCGCTGACCACCCTGCACCCAGTGCCACAGCCTGCAGCAGCGGTGTTGCAGAAAACCAGGTGGTTTTCATAAGAAACAACTGTTGGTCCTGAGTGTCTCTGCTTGAGTCTGCCCCGCAGCAAAGGAAGCAGCGAGCACCAAGACCAAGGCAATAAGGCATGCAGGCACCATGGGAAAACACAAGCTGCAGTGTTGGGGGGATGCAACCGCAGGAGAAGCAGCAGCTTTCCCTCTCCCACCTCCTTGGGTGTTCGGTTTGGCAGCCCCATGGCTGGGGAGGCTCTGCGGGTTATGGCAGATTCTCCTCCTTCCTCTGGGCTATGCTCAGTGGCCCCACGGGTGCTGAGGTGTCCCCCGGGCTGCAGCCACCCTCCCACTGGGTGAGTTGGCTTAGCCCCCTGGCAACAATCAACACTAAAAATCTCATTAGGCTCTTATTAGAGGCACAGAAAAGAAGGAAAGCAGTTAGACCATCTTAAACATTGAGTATTAAGCAAAGCTTTCAATTAGTAAACCGTTTATTTCCTTTCCCCTTGGCAAGAGCCAAGGGAAGAGCTTTAAAACGGGAAAAAACAAAATCTTTCAGTCAGCACCGGAGATGGTGACACTGCACTTGGGGCATTAGCTGAGACTGGCTGGTGGTGCTGCTGCTGCTGTTGTTGGAGCTGACATCGCTTCCTTGGAGACAAAACAAGAAAAACACACACAAAGGGGATAAAAACAGCAAAAAGAGAAACTGCTGCTTTGGTGTGTGACACCCAGCCCTGCTTGCTGCCTCGGCGGGCACAGAGGGAGCAGCACAGGAGGCAGCGCCTGCAGGGAGAGGAACACAGGTACAAGGGAGGTGGCAGGGGACAAGTCACAGTCAGGGGAGCCTTTGAACTTGTCCCCAAGAGCCAGAGGTGCTGGTGGGGCATCCCTGGGCACCCTGCTCCCCAGCATCCTCCTGGACCAGCATCCCTGCTCAAACCACCCCACTTCCAGGAGCTGAGGTCTCTGTGGCGTCTTGGGGCAACATAATCACTGTGCCAGAGACCTGAAGAGGAGGATTCCCCGTACCGAGCCCTCATCCCCTGGCACAGCCAGCAGAAACAGAACAAAGTGCTGGAGCACAGCCGGCAGCCGAGCCACCAAAGGTCTCAATCAGGAGAGTGCCTGCCTTACCCCGGCCTTAAAACCAACCACCAAAGTCGTTCTTTGCTCATCGCTCCCCACCAGGAACATTATCCCTTAATTGCTGCATTTATTCAGACTTATTCTGTATATCTAACAATAATGAGTATATTAGATATGTAATTATTACTGTCATAAACGTAATAGTGACAAAACAATAATTGAAATAGTGTCTATGAGGATAATTCACCATTGCAATTAATACTGCCCTGCTTAGTTAATATGTCACAGTTTAAAATAAATGCTGTCATTACTCCATTACTAATACCGTGTTATAATAATTATTGCGGCAATAATTAAGTGTCTATAGTGATCATGGATTGCCATAGATCGGAATAAAAATCAGTGTAAATAACGCAGGAGAAATAGCCACCAGAGGAAGAGGTGAGTTTTATCAGAGAGCTTGATGTGGGGATGCTCTTTGTCTGCACCGGCACGATGAAATTCATGAGCAGCAGCTCTGCTCACTGACCCCTGCCCACCCTGGCATGTCAGCCACCTCACCGTGTTGCTCCGGCAAGCCGGGTGCAGCCTGGCGCCTGCCAGCATCATCCCAGGAAAGCATCAGCCATCCGAAGCTAACACCAAGCCTTGCTGACTCCCCCCAGTCTATGCGGGACAGGGGTCCCTCTCCTCAGAGGGCTGACCCACAGCGAGATCGCTACCTTCTCCCTGCTGTCGCCAAAGCATCTGGGATGAGCCCATCTCCCCAGGGAAATGCCACCCAAGCAGCAGCTCTTGTGCAGAGGAGGGTCCTGCACTGTGGTGGAGCGTGTGAGTAAGCCTCTTTGCAAAAGACAGGAGGATAAAAGACCACCAGCAACAGCAATAAAGGGCAGATAGCCTGAGCGCTGGCTAGCAGGAGCGTGGAGCAGATTTCCCTGAGCATTTCCCTGCTGCAGCACTGACACTTGTGCACCCAAGGTGCCCATGGGCAGCAACAAGCCTCTGCGGGGATGTCCTGTCCCTTGGGAAGAGCTGGGTGAGACTGGGTTAGCCGCCAGCTTGGCAGGTTGCTCCCAACACCTGCAAGGAGGCTTTAAAGCACCTGGTGCTACCAGAAGCATCAGTTGCTCCACTTTGACTTTTTCAGGAGGGAAACTTTCTCACTGCAAACTCTCCTGGCCGGTTTGCAGCAGGGCAGTGTTTCTGCAGCCCCACTTTCCCCCCGCGCCTTTGTCATGTGCATTTTCTACCCAATGCAGGTACTTCACGATAACTCAACTTTACTGGAGTTCAACTCAATTTTCTCAGATTAAATAAAATTTTGAAGTGTCACTCACTAGCAAACTATCAGTTGGAAGGTGGTTGATTTTTCTAACCCTATCTCTGGTCCAATTACAATTTTTAATCTATATGTAGATAATGGTGAGCAAAACCCCTGTAGAAATGTCAGGACTGAGGAGGTTATTAGCTTAGTTTTAATTACTGTCTATCATTCTTAGAAAACCACAGTAACCTGATAAATTAGGTGACAGCTCTGGTTGTAGGAGTTTAGGTGGGCTTTAAAGGCGGGTGATCTTTTTAACCAGAGGTATTTGGGGGTGGGCTGTGCTTCCAGGCTGGCAGCATTAACATTAACAGATTTTTCTGGGTCCTCCCCATCTGCAGAGCCAGCACCCGTCCTTCTGCAGCACCCTCCCCACTTGCAGCACCCAGCCCTAACGGCCAGGAAATCCACCACATCCTCCGCTTGGAAGAGGTTGGCAAGATGGCTTATTTGTTCAAACCATCCTTTAAGGGGAGTTTTGTTTCTAAATGAGCAGGGGACAGCACCCAGAGCTCCCCTCATTGACAAACAGTGTGTCCATCGCTTTTAAGGAGACAAGCTGCCATTTCGCTCCCCTGAAAAGCACATAATATGACAGGTGAAATGTCAGAAATGAGACTAAAGGCTTGGGGAAAACATTCTTCAGCTGGGAAGTATTCCCGCTAGGAATGTTAAACCGTAGTTTAAAGGTAAATATCTCTAAAAGGCTGGAACGCAGCTCACTTCATCAGCCGCGGCCCCTGACGTGCACACACAGACACACATCGCCGCGCGTGTGCACACGGGGCCATTCGGAACTGGACTCAGCACCCACTCCTTGCAGCTCTGGAGCTGGGGAGACAGGCCCTGGCTGACGGCAGGGCAGCGGCTGGGGAAGGGGCATCAGCATCTGCCTCCCTGCTGAAGGCAGGGGCAGGTTTTGAGCAGGAGTGGGCTGATCTCCCACCCCGTGGCCAGCATCCCAGAGGGTTTCCCAAACCCTGATCTCCGAAGATGCTGCTGGGCACACCGCCCAGCTGGGAGAGGGGCTGGGGCCGGGCTGCTGGCGATGCTGCAGGAGGGTGGGGGGATGCTGCAGCCATGGTGATGGCTCCCGTCCCCGTGCAGGGGCTCTGTGGGCTCTCAGGTCTGCGGGGATCGCCCTGCGTGACAGGGCTGTATCCATCAGCCAATAAACAGTTCATTGCACTGAAAGAATTATCTTTGCTGGCATTAAGGTCGGCTGTAACACAGACATTATTACTAGCGGGAGGCATATAAGTAGAGCCTGTGGCAGATAGCAGCCTGTAACTCTTTATTATTTATACTGAAGCTCCTGGGAGGCGGAGGCGTGGGTCCCCAGAGCCCGCAGGAGTGGCTGCATTCGCACCGTGCTCCATGGGGACACCCGGGGATGGGGCACGGGGAGTGGAGAGCCACAGTGCCAGGTCTCTGTGGCGTGTACTCCTGGCAGTGGGGTCCTGACCAGGTCTGTGCGCTGCCCAGAGCGCGGCTTTAGCCCTTAATAGCGTCACAGCAAATAAAACCTGGAAGACATTTGGGGATGCGGTGAGTTTTTCCCCTCTGGCACAGTGTTTCGGCTGTGTGCTCCGTGTCGGTTCTGCTCGCCACGGCTTGCCGCTCACGGTGCTGCCAGTGCTGCTGTGCAGTGAAAAACATCAGTGGCAAAGCACCCTGCTGGCAGCTCGGGCAGCCGGCGCAGGCAGCTCGGCTTGTGCTCAGTGAGCCGAGAGCCCTTCAGGACTCCACTAGCTGCATCCTTCATGGCATCAAGCTCAATTTTTCTCTAAATAAAACTCCAAGGAACATGTGCACGCTTACCTGCAGCACGCTGCCCAGGCTTCGGCAGCTCCTGCCAAGCCCCAGGGCGATGTTAAATGCCCATGCAGGTCAGAAAACCACTGCCTTCCCAGCCACCTGACATTGTCACGGAAATCCTGACACCCTTCCACACTTTCCAAAATTAAAATGTGCCTCCACTATAAGTTGTTATCAAAAATAGAAGCATTTTATCTATCTTTAGTACAGAACACAGATTGCGCGGAGACATTCAATTTGGAGTCAATTTAAATTTCAATTGTCTGTGAAATCTAAATCAATAGGCTATAGTTCAATGGCGCTTTAATAAAACAGGACATAACAGAGAAATCATTAGGGATTACATATGATAAGAGATTGAAAACAGTGTCTGTGTAATGGTGGAGGAGCCATTAGAGAATTACCTCAAGCATTTGCAAGTAAACCAACAACCTCCTTCTCCTCCTGAGACTAACAAGAAGACTTAATTGTGCTGCAGCAGCTAAAAATACATCTCTGTCAGCCCTTGGATTGGTAGACAATTTACAGGGACATAAAACTATCAGGGTGCTCCGTGGCTCCTCGGCGCGCATCGGCCAGTCTGCTCCCCAGCCACCTCTGGTCCCCTGCTGCTGTCCGCACTCCGGGAGCTGCTCTGCATGGGGGTGCCGCAGATCTGCAGCTCCCCGTCAAGTCCTCAGCACTGTAATCACCATCCCAAATCAACAGGAGGGTAACAGAGGATCTGGGCAGCTCTGGACACACAGCCAGGGAAATACCCTAAATTTAGAGGTGGTAGCTACCTGCAGTGATATATTACTTCAGGCTAAACATCCCCCTGATTTATGTGGATGGTGCGACATGCAGCAGCTCCCAAACAGCATTATTTAACTTTTATTTGCATTTAATAATAATTCACTTTTCCTTAGCTTGTTGCAAATTATCACAATCAGACTGAAGATGAGATTGGATTTCATCAGCATTGGTTTCCCACTCCTAGATGAGAGACTCATCTGCATAGAAATGGTGTTCTTGGGGTGAGAGGGGAAGATGGTGATAACTCATCTGCTCTGTGAGCAGCGCTGGCCCTGACCCAGCTGTGCCAGGTCTCCTGGCAAGGTGCAGGAGCCAGGTACGGGGTGGGTGGGTGACCCTCAGGGGTACACTGGCTGAGGGGTGACACTCAGGGGAACACCGGCTGAGGGGTGACACTCAGGGGGACATCAGCCGAGGGGCTGGCAAGGGAGAAAGAGCTAATGCTAAGCTCAGAGGAAGGGGCATGCCACAGCTGTGCTGATCCCAGCTGCTGTACAAGAAGTGGAAAGGAAGAGAGGAGAATTAGGTTAGGTTAGATTTAGATTTAGATTAGATTAGATTAGATTAGATTAGATTAGATTAGATTAGATTAGATTGCACTGCATTGCATTGCACAGTGCTGCATGGCACTGCATTGCATGGCATTGCATAGCACAGCGCCACATTGCACAGCACAGCACCACACTGCATTGCACAGCGCTGCACTGCATTGCACAGTGCTGCATTGCACAGCATCGTGCAGCATCCCATGAAGTTGCACACACCGTGCAGGCAGCTGGAGGTGAGACTGGCCCCTCACCAGGCCAGAGAATCGTGTCCCTGCTGCTGGCAGCGGTGTGCTCCAGTGCTGGTCCCTGGGCCACTGCTCTGCTTGCTCGCTGGGGCCAAGCAATGACCCCATCAGCAATGAAACTAAAAGAAATTTTGATTGCTGCAAATCCCATTTGCACTGATCTAGGTGGGAATCAAGGCAACAGAAGGCACTGACATAATCGTGAGAGTTTTACAAGGTTGTCAGAAAAACTTCAACAACCAAACTCAAGGTGTCAGCGGCCACCTCAGGGCTTGACACAGCCAGGGCAGGGAGGCTTGTGCGTGCATGTGTGCATGGACAGATGGACGGAGGTGTTCGCTAGACAGAAATGTAACACGAAAGTGCAAAGACTGAACTGAAACAGTGATCTCTGTCCCTCCTGGGTGGTGCAGAGCATCTGCATGGCCCCGATGCTGCATGGGGAGGCACCGAGCTGCTGCCCGAGCCACTGCTGGGAGGCAGAAAGCTCTGCAGGGCCAGGGAAGGGCTGGTTTTGCCTATTTTATACCAGCATGATAGGGGAAAATAATCTAAACCCAAGATTAATAATTTCAATAACAAACCAAGTGAAGTTAAGGGCATTTGAAAAATGTTTTTACAACCTTTGGTTAACCTGCAGTAACAGCTGTTTGAGTGCGTATAAATAAGACTATTCTGTGGAGGAGACAGGAAAAATTGGTTTTATTTTAAAGGACACTGTTTGGCTCCCGCGGTGCAGTGGCATCTGAGGAAATATTGTGTAGCAGCGACTGCGCGTCATGTTTAATACTCAGAAATGCAGCCATGGAGAGCAATACATTTGCTGGCTTCTGACAGCTGGAAAGCTGGGGTGTATTTTAAAAGCAGCTTCTCTCTCAGAAGGAAAATTTTGAGAGGGATGCAGATGAAAAAAGCCCTGCAAAATAGCCAGGATGCTTTCTAGCTGTGAGGCACCTGGCCAGGGAGCCAAGGGCCATGGTTTGGGGGCCTCCTGGGGCACGGAGGAGGCTTGGCGGGGGCTTCCTGGCTCTGCCTTACTGGCAGTGCTGCAGCCATGCGCCCAGTGCATCCCTCCCACCCGCGCCTTGGCTGGGGACCGAGGTGCCCTGGGTGCTGCCACCCACCCTCCAGACACTGCAAGGACAGGGGCTGCCACCCGCCACGGCCCTGGGAAATACATCCCCTGGAATAATGGCTGTAAAATACAAATAATCCCCATTGCCCCTTTTGTTAGAAAAAATCATGGCCTGGCTTGGAACCAGAGACATTCTTTTCTCCATCTGAAAATAAAAGTGTCATGCTGCTTGCCACTTCAAACCCTGCCAGAAAGGACTCAGGAGTCCACTAAAGACTGAGACTTTAAGCCTCGCCATTAAGAATTACAAGAGATCCGCTGGGCAGCGTGGAAATACAAGAAATACTACAATGCCAGTGCTAAAACCTAATGAGAAATGGAACAAGCTGAGACAGAAGCTTAACAAGAAATACTGGACAAGTCCCCCAAGAAAAACTACAGGCAGCAGTGGAGAGGAGCTGCCAGCCGGCTCTGCAGCCGTATTGATCAGGGCCAGAGAAATAAGAGGAGGTCTTTGGAAAGTAGATAAACAGGGAGATATACAGCGGGAGAGGTCCAGAACTGATGAAAACAGGAGAAAATGCAGTTTAAATCAAAGGGCAAATACACAGAAAGAGAAAAGGTAATAGGATTTGTGTTTATGGCTAAAGAGGAGAGTTGTGGGGAGGTGATCAGACACAGTGGTAATTGAAAAGAAATGGAAAATGGAGCTCAGTATAAATATTTTCTTGGGAGAAAGTGGGCTGAAAACTCGAAATAAGCCATTATCAATATCAGTTCTAGCCTGAATCTGGGAAGAATATGCAGGTAGGTGGGAGGGAGCAGGGGGGTGGGCAAGGGATGGGGAGGGAAGTTAAGGGGTTAGGGTGCAGAACAGCTTCTGCCTGCCCCAGGCAGCCCATCTCCAAGCTGTGCTGGGGGTCAGGTGAGGAAGGCTGAGCATCTCCATTCCTCACCTGCTCAAAAGCTGGTGGCAATGTCCCCTAGCCCCTCCTGCCTGCCCTGCAGCGAAGCAGTGCTGCTGTGGCTCCGGGGCCTCCTCCACAGGGAGTGGGGCTGTGATGAGCTCCTGGGGCAGGGATGGCATGGGGCTGGGATGGTATGGGGCAGGCATGGTGTGGGGCAGAGCTGCAGGATCTTCTGCCCACACTGAGGCAGAAGACAGGCATGCAGCATGGTCCGCAACCCCTCTGTCTGTGCAGGGGGACACTGCTGGCTCTGGGAACAGCATGGCATTAACACCGAAGTCACGGGGGTCCAAGACTCAGGATCAAGTGGAGGGTCCCTGTCCCTCACAGCCTCAGAGCAAGGGGTCTGGGACGTGCAGTATGGCTGTGTGGGGCCGGGGGACCATAGGGCTGCTGGCTGCTGCCTGCTTCCACCTCCCAGACTCCAATGCCATAAAGCAGGGAACCGACACACAAATTCTCTGCCTCCTGCCTACTAAATCTCATCTGTCTCTGACTTGCTGCAAGGCGCACTCACCAGCATGCAGAAAATATGCATTTGGTGTGGGAATTTGCAGCCACCTTGCTCATTCCATTAGCACCAGGCAGGGGTGGGAGGCTCCCGTGCCAGGGGGCTGGGGGGCATGGGGCCAGGGGCTCAGACTCCCACATATACACCCTGCAGACCCGGGGCCTTTCCCAGGTGAGGGTGGGAGCAGCCAGCTCTGCCCGCTGTTCGGGGGGATGAGCCCCACTGCATGGTGGGGAGCTGCAGCTGGATCTCTGCATCCCACCCAGCTGCAGTGGGGCTGGATGCATGCATGGGGCCCCAGGCCCCGGGTGGGCTGAGGATCAGAGGGGGTCCGGGTGATGTGGAGTCCATGGCATCCCACCGGGTGCAGCCCACCTACCCCTCTCACAGAGAGGGGGGGGTTGAGGGTGGCTTCGCAGCCCCAGCCAGAGGTCTGTTTACAGGGAGAGAAGCATCCCCCCAGGCCCCTCGCAGCTCTCCAGTCGCTCCCACGGTTGCCATGGCAACGAGGAGGAAGGTTCCCCTCCGCCTCCCGTGATGCTCGGCGCCAGCATCGCTCCGCATGGCCATGGCCGCGCTGCCGGGCCACCCCTGAAATATTAATCAGAGCTAATTGCCAGGAAGCCACCCCCATCCTCCATGCCAAGCCTGGCAGCTGCCAGCACAGCATCGTCCCCAGCCCCCAGTTTGCCCTCCATGGCACCGTGCTGTCCCTGGCGATGTAGGCAGTGCTGGTGTCCCCAAACCTGGGCCGGACCAGGGCCAACTGCCCCTGCAGCCGCACAGCATCATCAGGCTGGTCCCCTCGCTCCTCCTAAATGCTGCCAAACCTCCTCACACCACCCTGTTGGAAAGCCAATATATTTCCCACATCTAAAAGAAGCAATTAAATGGAAAGGTCGTTCTTATTTATTCTTTTGTTACTCAAGCCCTGAGCTTTCAAATAGTCAAATCAAGTCTTGGAAGAGTTTAATGAAGGATGGGGGCTGGAGGCAGGGGCTTGGCGGGGAGTGGCGCAGGGCTGCTCCAGGGCTGGGCAGATGCTATGGAGATGCTTCCCAGGGTGAGGGGAGGGTGGGAGCCAGCAGCCCAACAGCTTTCCCCAGCCAGGAGATTAGTGGCTGCTGCTGCCAAGAAAGAAACTCGTGTTTTATCAGGAGGCAGATTTGGGAAAAGCAAAGAGGAGGCAGCGGGTGGGCCCCCAGGAAAACAGCACATTAGTTCAAACAGCTGGTTCCGTTGCAAAGGCAACCTCAAAGAGCGCCGGGGCTGCCCCGGTGATGGCACTGTGGGGTGCAGCATTGGCACAGCAGCCCATGGGCACCAGCAGCCGCAATCCCGGGCAGGAATGGGGCAGCAGCGCCGCAGCTGCAGCCTGATGCATTACCCGTGCAAGAATGCAATATTCGCAGGGGAAGAATTTTTTTTAATAGGACCCCATGGAGACATCAGAGCAATTTTCAAGGAGGTTTGAAGCCACTGGGAAGCTTATTAGATCCGTTCTGCAGAGTTAATTTGATGTTGGTAATCAGTGAGCAAGTTAAGCAGTTAAGGAGGTGGTGGCTGCTGAATGGTTTGGATGTTTAGCCTGCTTGTAAGCAGTGGTTACTAATGAGCGGTTCATGAATATGAATGAGAGATGATTACAGTGTGGAAAGGGCAGTCAGCAAACCATAAACTTAATTTTAATCTTTTTATTATCAAAGTCACATTATTAATAATAGACTTTACCTTAAGACCAAGCTTCGTCAGCCAATTACTGTGCTCCCTTGCATTCCCCAGCAGCACTCAGCACCAGGCACTGTGGGGGCCTGAGGATGGGACCCACCATGCTGTGACGTGCCCATCACTGGAGCATCTGGTCTCTTCCATCAGTGCAGGCCAGACCACATGTGACCCTCACCCACCTCCCTCCTCGGGGCTGATGCTTGTAGAACGGTACAAGGAGCCAAGCGCTGAGCCCACCCTGTCCCTCTCCTCCCTCAGGAGAACAGCAGCCCTGTCCCGCCAGCCACAAGCACCCTGGTCACTGTCACCCCAGGGGTGGCACATCGCATTTGAACACAGTCCCTCACTCCCTGTTAAAGGATGGTCCTATTGTCTCTGTGTCTAATTAATTATAATTATTTTCTTATGGCACTATCAATACGGGCTGCTCATGTAATGAGGCAGCAGTTCCTGTGTGAAATGCTGAAGCAAGGAATGTAGAACATGTTAAAAAATATTAATCTACAAATGAAAATGATTTTAATTGGATTCTGCCTTTGGGGTCGGGTCACTGTTACATTTTCAATCAGAGTTGTCCAGTCAGCAAAGCGGCTGCACAGCCTTTTCAAATGGAAACGGCGAGTGGCTTGCAGAGGTTAATAGGAATGCTGGAAAATAAATAGGTTATTGATTGATAATAACAATAAGCTGACTCCAGTCCTACCTTGGTGACCTTCCCTCACCCAACTTAGAGAAAACTCAGTTAGCATCTAATTATGGATCGCCTTACAATCCCATGTATTAATGAGAGCACGCAGCAGCGCAGGCTAGGAAGCTGCTCTCAGCAGAGGGGAGAGCCCGACCACGGCCGGCCGGAGCAGCCACCACCACCCCTGAAGGCACCATGCCCCGGGGAGCCAGTGCAGGGGACCCCACAGCATGGCAGACCAAGCCTGTACGCTAGAAATTGCCCTGAGCCCTTTTTCAGCCCTCCCCACTGCACCACAGGCACTGAGGCCACTGGGGCCACCTGTATCTGGTGGGAACTGGGTTTTTGTCTAGTGAGCTTCTCACTCAGGAGTAGCCGGGCTGTTCTATTACCAGCACTGATCACCCAGCTGGGTGACCAAGAGGCTTTGCCTTTATAAAGCATCCCCGTTTGCCAGGAAGGCAAGTCCCCACGAGGTGCAGCGGGGCAGCGCACTTTGCTCCAGGCAGGACTTAAATATCTGTCCTGGTGCCCAACCATGTTGCAGCCACTTCCTCGTTCTGCAAAGGTGGAAGAAGAAAGGATGGCGGCTTTGCACACACAGAAGTTTGTAACTTATATTTTAATTGCTTCAAGATGTGCCAGGATCTCCTGTCTTAAGCTTCGGCTTTACTCATTATTCCACACATGGCTTTTGACTCTGCTGCAAGGTATGAAATAGTCATAACCATCTGGGAAACAAGTGGATTCCAGCCTGTCGGCATGGCTTTCGTGGCTCTTCCTTGCCTGGAGGCGAGCGTCCACGCTGGCCACCAAGGACAGCCAGGCACCTGCTTAAACCCTCCCCACAGGAGGATGCTGCTGCTGCCCGCACATCGCTGCCTGCACGGGCTGCCTGCACAGTGGAGTGATGACTGCAGCTGGTAACAGTTTTCATGCACTGGCTCTTCCCTGCTTTCCCCTGGTTTCCAGGGGTATTTCAGTGCAGACCCTCCAGGACAGCAGGCAGGGTGATGCAGCAGTGCCAGGCACAGTCCTGGTGGTCCCCGGCTCCTGGCAGCCGTGGGTCTCTGCAGGGTTCGCTCCCAAACGGGGCCTGGCAATGCAGGAGGCTGAGCATTAGCTGATGCAGATGTGTTTCCCCAGCTGGCACCACCACAGCCCTGGGTGTAAATGCCATTAAAAGACACCCGAAAAGTTCCTGAAACATCTTTCAATCTGTACTACCCATCTTTTTATCATTTTCAGAATATTAACTCGGTGGAGCATTAGTTGTGGAAATGAGAAGTAGCCAGAAATAAATTAAACCAGGAAAGAAGCTCAGTTTGGGACTTCATGATTTTAATTAGTATTACTTCCACCTTCCTAATGAGGTTAGGTCAAGAGGCTGCATGTGCAGCCGCATTTCAACCCACACTGCAACACTCGGGCAGAGCAGAGTCCCCCTGCGGTGGCCCTGTGAAGGGCTGGGGACAGCAGAAGATGATGCTTCCCAGGATCGAGCTCCCGGACTTGGGGAGAACCCTCAGGGAGGGTCAGTGTGGTGGGTGTGCTGCAGGGTTACAGCCCTGGCATGGCCACTGCCTCCAGCGCCTGTGGGTGGGCACAGCTCCATTTGCCACCTGGGGCGAAGGAAGCAAAAGGAAAAACTGAAATATTTTTTTTCCAGGTTATTTTTGCAGATCTGGGAACAGAGACGCTAAACCTCCCCACGCAGTGCAGTGCAGGCAGGACTCAGGCAGAGCTGCCGGCCTGGGGATGTTTCACAGCTCCTGAGCAACACCCACCCGCAGTGAGCATCCTGGGACCCCCTGGGCTCTCTGTGCACCCACCCAGTGACTGGTGCCAGCGCAGCCAAAGCCAGGCAGCGTGAGAGCAAGGGCAAGGGGGAGAGCTGGGAGCAGGGACACCTGGCCAGGCGGCCCCTCTACCCCCCACCCCGGCAGCTTCCTGCACTCCCCAGGCTCCAGGCACAGCTGGGTGCTGCTGGTGCTGGTCACCAGGCTGGCATGCTGCCCACCTTCCCAGGCCCCTCGGCAGCTCCGTGGCCAGCTCTGGGGGCACTGGGGAAAGCCGGTGGTGCTCAGGGCTTTCACAGTCCCACCGGCAAAGCCCTGCCCGCAGGGACCCTCCCTGGCTCCCTGCCTGCGGTGGCAGAGGCACCCGCGCCGCTCGCAGCCACTCACACAAATGCCACATATCAATTTCACAGAATCGCTTCGCAATTTGATGCAAATGAACAACATTCCTCGTGCTCGTACACATTTTCTGTCAACATGTGTTTGAGAGACTTGCTGTGACATGTCAAAATGCTGCTTACAGGGAGGAAAATAAACACGGCGGTTTGGCTGCTGCCCTCCACTGCCGGGAATGGCCAGGCACAGGCCAGAGCTGAGCCCCCTCCCCACGGCAGCCGATGGGTCTCCAGCCTCCCTCCCAGGAGAGGGCCAGGCAAGCATCCCCGCTCTGTATGACCGTTGTGCCTTGAGCTGGAGCTGCCACCCCGTCCACAACGCCTCCTCCAGAACTGCGGTGTCCCCGGGGTTTACTCCGGGCAGCGCAGGATGCGGCTGCCACTCTGCCAGCTCCTGCCTGCTTGGGGGAGGTCTGGGCTGACCCTGACCCTGCCGGGAACAAGGCAGGGACATGCACAGACCCTGGCACTGCTGCTCATGCTGCTGTTGCTGCAGACATGGGTTTGTACCCCCCAACCTCGCTCCCATGCCCCCCACCTTGCTGAGCTGTGCACAGATCTGCGGGAGCTGCTGGTGGCTGCGGGGAGGCTGGGGTGCTGGCCATTCACCCCTTCCCCGGGGGGCTTGGGGTGCTCTGCAGCACCCAGGCATCCATGGCACATCTCCGGCCGGGGCTGCCCTGGGGAGTGTGGGGCCAGACCGGTCCCTCTGCCCTCGCTTCTGCCACTGGCTTCCAGGGCAGGGTGCAGGCAGGGTGTGGGCAGGGTACAGGCAGAGCTGTGGGCAGGGTGCAGGCAGGGCTGCAGGCAGGGCTTTCCTGGAGCACGAGCTCCACCTGCCGCACCCTCCCGGGCCGGGCCAGGCCAGCATCGGCGGGTGCCCGGTGCCCCACGGGCCGGGCCGGCAGCACCCTGCGCCACGGACCACCCCCCGCGCCCCCAAGATGTGTCCCCACACTGGGCACGAGCCCCGCCACTCACCCCAGCCCCGCGCTGCCTGCGGCCGCCCTCCCCCACCCCCGCCGCATCCTCTGCTGCCTGCGCTGCCTGCACTGGGTGATGTCACTTCTCGGCTCCAGGACAGTGCCCGGGGGTGGGGGTGTCACATCCCTCCTGCACCCTCCCGCGGTGCCCTGTCCTGCCCCTTCTTCCCACCGGGCACCCAGGGACCATGGCATTTCGGCCCCCTCCTGCCCTGACACCCCGTTGGGTGGCCCTGGCTGCCGTGCAGGGTGCTGACATGGCAGTGGTGAGAACTGCCTGGCCCCCACGTGCCCCACGCTGTGCCCCATGGCATGGGAGCTGGGTCACCCCCAGACCATCCTTGCCCGGCTCCCCCAGGCCCCCACACCCCACAAAGACACCAGACTGCGGGGTGGTTGCACACTTGCCATGTTCACAGCAGACATTACAGGCAGTAGGGACATCCTCAGGACTGTGGGGACCCACAGGACTTCCACTCACACCACAGAGGCAGCCCCAGGATCCCCTCCCCCAGAGCATCCTTGCCCCACACTGGTCCTCAGCCCCACCGCGGCCATGCCTGCTCCCACCGTGCTGGGCATGAGGCGGCAGCGGGGTCCTGCAGAGCAGGGGCAGCCCCGGCCACCTTGGGCTGGTGTGCCCTGGGCAGGATGGTGCCCCCAGAGCCAGGCATCACCCCCAGACCTCTACACCCCACATTGCTGCTGAGGTGGCCTGGCCTCACATCTGTCATCGCTGCAGCTGGTAAAGGGGGAGCTGCATATCATGCCCCGCTTGTGCTACTGCCTCCCCTCTTCAGACAGCCCTGGGGGCACCAGCAAAGGGGGACAGACAGACCGACAGACTGACTCCTCTCCCAGCCAAGGGAAATGGGGAGTAGGGGCAGGGAACCCCGAGGTGCTGGGGGAGAGCAAAGGAGCAACCTGGATGTTCCATGAAGCCTTTCTTGCCCCCCAGCCCCTCCCTGTTCAGAAGTGGTCATCTGCAGGGGGGCGCAGCCGCCCCGCAGGCACTGGTGGCCTGCCCCCACCGAGGAGGCTGTGGGCAGCACTTGCTACCTATGCGGCTCGCATTTGCCCAATGCATCCTCTGGGCCATCTGTGTGACTAGTGGTCCCATTGTTCCCCTCGGTCACTTGCCTGGGGAGGTCCCACTGGGCACAGGGCTGGCTGGGGGGCTGCTCTGGAGCTAGAAGAGGGATCTGTGGGGGCAGAGAGGGCAGTCCCTTGCAATGGGTGGTGGGCTCTGGGAACCCCAGCCCAGTGTTCGTGGCACTCCTGACCTGTCCAGGAGCCCTAGACCTGCCTGCTCTGTGCCCAACCCAGCTGGTCCTCCTGCTCACTTTTCCCCCAGCCCACAGCAGAGCCCTACCTTCCCTTTCAATTAAACACAGGAGCACCAGCCCAAAAATCCCCCCTGGCCCCAGCCGTGCCAGGAAAGGGAGGCACATGGTTAGTGGGTTAAGGTGGAGGTCGGCAGCCGTGGAGCTGGGTAGGGAGGGGAGCCCCGGCAGCGCAAGAGCCCCCAGCTGAAGGGCCAGGCTGTGGGCAGTGCAGAGCAGGGATGCCAAGGGCAGGTGGGCAGCATCACGGGATGAACCTGGCTGCCCCAGGGACCCTGCTCTGGCTCTGACTTCCAACAGCAGGCAGGAGAGCTGCTGTCGGGTGAGACTGAAGTGGGCCAGCGCCTATGGGTTATCTGGGAAGGTCCTCATCATGGGATTAGTGAGCACAGGCCAAAGCCAAAAGAGAGCAGCCAGAGATGGATGCTGTCCGGATCTATACACACCCCAGACAGAGCTGCCCTCATGAGCCTTGGTTGAGGCAGCCCCCCACAAGCCGCCCCACAGCCATGTCCCCCCAGCAGCCATGGTTTGGGAGTCCTCATGAGCCAGCCCCTTCCCGGCCAGCAGCACAGGGCTACCACCCTCTGCTGGCACGCAGAGCTTGGTTCTGTCCCACTGGTACAGCCAGCACTTCGTGCTGAGGGTGTCTCAGCACAGATCGCTAGCCTGCATGCCAAACCCATACAGATGGGCCAGATCCTGAAGCCTTAACTCTGGCAGAATCCCTGTAGAGGCAGGGGATGTTCATCCGACTAACAGATGGACAGAAAGCAAAGCACAGGCTGCACCCCCATGACAGCCTTACAGCCCCCTGGCCCTGCCAGGCAGCCAGCAGCAGAGCCACCCTCCACCACCCGCTGCCCGCTCCTGCCCACTGGGCTCGTGGCCGAGCCAGGGGGACCCTGCAAGTACCAACCCAGCGGTTAGACGCAGCCCTCGGTGCCGTGCAGTTAGTCAGGACCACGCTGCTGGCAATGGCTTCCACATGCATCAAAGTCACAAGAAAAACTGTGGAGAGACAAAGGGAGTGAAGAGAGGAGCCCGGGAGCACCCTGCAGCCACCCTGGCACCCATGTGCCAATGTGGGGAGCAGCATGAAACCATTCCCCATGACAGATGAACTGGGGCCCCAGCAGAGCGCAGAGCTTGGGTTCTGCTGGGGCTCATGGCAATAACATCACTCTTTGGCTGAATCTTTCTGCAAACTGGGTTTGCTGGACCTTTACAGCCATTACCAGTTGCTATTAACATTTTTCCACATTGTCTTATTTCTGTTCCAGCCTCTTTTCCTCATTTAGCCACAGGAAATTTCCTGGAAAACAGAAGGCCAATTAGGGAAATTTTCAAAGCTCCCCAGCCTGAGTATCTTCCCTCCCATTGCACCGAATGGGAGACAAAGATGCTCAGCAGCACTGAGATTCGGGTTGCTGCAGGCTGATAACCAAGAGTCCAGAAGGAGGCCACTGTTCATTTATCATGGCAAATAGTGTCCGAGAGTTAAAATGCAAAGAGTATTTGTTAGTAGCAATAGAGAAATAAGTCAGGAACAATTAGTACAGGTTAGTAACAGAAGCATGGCACAATCGGTCTGACTTAGAGGACATACATACTGGAAGAGAAATGAAGAGAAAAGCAGCAACGGTTAGTTTGTTTAATTCAGTTCAGGAATGTGTTAGTAACAGAGATCTACTGGCTTAAAAAGGAACTGAAAAGCTTCTGCTGATAAAACCGTTTTAGGCTCCTAGTCAGCAACAGACTCCACAGGCAGACCCGAGCACGGCGTGCGGGGAGAAACCCTCTCCTCATGCCAGCAAGGGCAGCAGCGCGGGGCAGGGGCTGCCAGCCGCCTCCTGCCTGCTGTAGGGGCTCATGCTGCCTGGCCCTGCCTGCGCAGCCTGTCACCAACGCAGCAACGCCCGGCACTTATAAGCGTACTTACCCAGCTTTTCCGTTCCCCTTTAAAGGCTGTCGGCGGTTAGTGCGAGGTGAGACAAGGCCGGTTAGTAGGGCATGCGCTGGAGCCAGTTAGTGAGTTAGTCCGTTTGCCAGGGGCTTGGGCAGCCCCCGGCAGCCCTGGCAGAGGGGGTGGCAAGGGTCCCGGAGGGTTAGTAGGTTAATATCGGAGCACAGCAGCAGCATGCAGAGCCAGTCCCGGTTAGCGCCCCGCCGGTGGAGGAGCACTTTACCAGGGTAGGGTCTGTGTGGCTCCTGGGGACGAAGCAGGGCTCTGGCTCAGGACAGTGAGAGGTGTTCCTGGGCTTTGTCACCAAACTGAGATTTGGGAAGGTGTTAGCGGAGGGTTTAGCCTGCAGTAATGTAAGGCTTTCTGAATTAAATGCTTTGCAGGGACCTGCCCCTATCATCCATGCTGGTGAGGTACAAAACGCCCAAGCAGCGTGTGCCCACACACAACATGTGTTTCCCACCCCTGGTACTGGTGAAAATGAGAGATGGGCTGCACAGAGGAGACAATCCTGGCAGCGCCAGACTGTGACTCAGCATTGCAAGGCTCTGGGGTAAGGGCACAAAAGGAGCCGGCAGAAGCAGAGAGGGAAGGGGTGAAAACATTACTGGAGTGCCAGGGGCAAGGCTACAGGCAGCTCTGCAAGAGCAGGGCTTCTACAGAGACAGTGACAGCTGCTCTGGGTCTCCACCAAGCTCCCACTGCCCGTGGAGGGAGGAGGAGGTCCAGCAGGGAAAACCATGACACGAAGCAGAAGAAGGGTGCCCAATAGCTTATCCCCTCCCCATCAGAAGCTGCCCCTCCACGGGGCTGCCTGCAGGAGCAGGCCGCTGACCGGTGCCAACTGCTGAGGGGTGGCAGGAGCAGTAGCTCTGAACCCTGCCCCAGCACCGAGGGCACCCTTTGCCCCATGTTCCTCTGGGTCACCTCCTGCTGCAGCACTAGCTCCCTCCATTCCGCATGAGGATAATTTTCCATTGTGCACTTCAGGGGGCTGTGTCTGCCCTCAGCCCCCAGCCCACTGCCCACCCAGCCTTCCCACCTGCTCGGGGGACGCTTGCTGGAGGGGGCTGCGAGGGAAGGCAATGGTCACACCTGCTTATGGGGCCACTGGGAGCCCCACATGGCCCTGCAGAGGCCTCGGGAGGAGGATGCACTGCCCGTGTCCCTCCCCATGCTCTACAAACCAGATGTTTTCTCAAAGCAGAGTAGAGGCAGGATCCTGCCAGGACATGACGCTGGCAGTGCAGGGCACTTCCAGAGTAGAAAGCACCAGGACTTTGCTGACAGAAGGACAGGCAGGATCAGTGGGAAGAACTGGGGTCCCTTTGGGCTCTGGCCATCCTGCCTCCTTGAGCTGGCACAGCTCCACTCCCATCCCCTTCTCCTTCCTCCTACATTGCATTCGGTGAGGTGATGGGTCTCATCTTGCCCAGACCCTGCCCAATGCCAGGGAGGGCACATGGGGAGGCCCATGCACTGGGTCTGGCTGGGATGGAGCAGCAGGAGGGAAGGAGACCTCAGGACCTTGTAGAAAAAATGTGCACACATGCAAACCCATGTCCTCAGGTGTCACCACCGCCGTCTCTTCAGCCATGTCCCCTGCAGTGGCCAGGCTCATGGCTCCAGCCCATGGCAGCTGGCACCGGGTTGCTCTGCTGGGGCTGGCCCGGCTCTGGCATCCATGTGTGGGCAGCGATGGAGGCTCCCCAAGCTCTGGCTCCCTGAGCTCTGGCTCCCCTCCAGGCATGGCCAGTCTGACCAGGCAGGAGCTGGGGCTGTGCCCCTGGGGCTGGTGGCACTGGGGAGCAGAGATGTTATAAGACCCTGGGCAGCATGGCAGCCACCCCTTCCCCACCACTGGGCATGCATGGGGGATGCATCATCTCATGCAGGTGGCCCTGGGGATGGTGTGAGCCCACAGACCTGGCTGGAGCCTGGGGAGAGCCCACAAGGGGATGGGACCCTGGGAAGGAAAGTTGGCTCCCAGCTGCCCAGGGCCCTCCCAGGTCATGAGGAGTGGGGAGAGCATGGGGCTTGCACCACCTGTGTCACTCTCCCTGGGGGTCCTACCTGTGGTCACCAGCTATGTGAGTGCCGTGCAATGTCCCCCCGTCCTGTCTGGTTGCTCCACCGTGGAGGCTGCGCAGGGGACTGTGTGTGAACAGACCTCAGGTCAGTCATTAGCAGCTGCAAAAGAAAGCAACCAACGCAGCAAGGGAGAGCAACACGGTACCGTCATCCCCAGGCAGAGCTGAGCTGAGCCAAGCCGAGCCAAGGGGGGATGCATCGTGCTGCTGGGAGCCTGGCAGGAGGGCCGGGCAGGGCCGGGCAGGCAGGAACACAGGCAGAACCTCCCTTGGCTCCCCTGCCGTTCCTGCAGCTCCCCATTCCTGCAGGATTAAATCCCTGAGGCAGGATCCTCTGCTCTGAACCCCAGCACTGCTGGCACCATTCCTGGTGCTCACAGGGTGGCTGGGTGCTGCCCAAAGCTGGGGGCAAAGGGCCAGATCCTGCAAGACAGAGATGTAAGACCTCTGCTGGGGAGATGCTGTACCAGCACCCAGCCTGCCCTGCACAGCTTCCCCCTCCCACACGCTGGGCTGCCCTGGGGAGCAGGGACTGGCCCAGTCATCCTCCCAGCTCAGGCAAACTAACACCCCTCTCCTGGCACCGCCTCAGGGCAGCACGGCAATGCCCAGCTGACTCCTGCACTAGATGAACACCCTGCTCCACAAGCACCCCCCCAAAGCCAGCACTGCCCCTTGGTACCCAGGTGCTCACAGCAGCTCCTGCAGCTTGCAGGCAGATGGTGCTGGGTTCTGCTGCAGGCAGCAGTGGGGCAGAGGCAGGCAGGTTGGAAGTGAGGGAGCTCCAGCCCATGCTCCCCATGGGGGACCTGCACTCACCCCCACTATGTGCATCTGCTCAGCTGCCCACTGCTTGCTCAGGGACACCCAGTCCCCAAAGAAATACCACCTCTCCCTCCTGTGCCTGTCCCCATGCAGAGCAGGAGGGAGCCAGACCCACCAGCAGGAACAGAGTAGGAGGCACTGGGAAGAACCACACCAAGAATGGTGACAATGCCCCAAACTGTCCCTGCCTGCTCTGCAGGGACTGCCTGCCTCTGCCTCTGCCACTGCCACTGCCACGGGGATGTGGGCACACGCGGCTGGCACCATCAGCCAGCCTGCGCTGCCTGCCTTCCTCCAGCCCTGCCCGCGTGGAACAGCCAAGGCTGGTCCTGGGGGAACTGGGCCGAGATGACTCTGCAGTTCAGCTGCGGAGCTGCTGTTGCTTCTCACGGTTCATTGTTGCCGCAAGTTGCAGGCGCTGCCTGCAGGATAGTCCCTCTCATGAGGACAGCACGTCCAGGCAGCATTTGCAAACCAGCTGCTGTGGGGCAGCTGGGTGGGGTCTGGGCAGCGGCAGGCACCAGAGATGCCATCCAGCATCTGGCAAATGGACTCCCCTGCCTGGATCTGAGCGGGAAGCGCCCATGGTGGGGCAGGAGGGACGTGTCTGCATGGGGTGACCGCTGCAGGATGGCCTCTCTCACCCAACAATGAAGTACATCCCAGGAGAAGGGTGGGGGGAGAAAAACAATTTTGTGTGGGCAGCACATAACCAAACACTAATCTTGTGCATGGCAAGCAGTGATTACCAGCTGCGAGCTCGACTGCCGCTGCCACACAGGGCTGGTGGCACATAATTTGTCCCTGGGGCTGAGCGCCCAGGAGCACTTGAGTTAAACAGGGGCTAGAAAAACCTTTGAGCAAGGAGGAAGGAGAGGAGCACGAGTTCCACTGCAGGCAGGAGCAGGGAGGCAAGGGCAGCAGGCAGGCTGCCCATGCACAGCAGGCACACCACTGCTGCGAGTGCCCATGTGCTCCCGCTGTGCCACAGGCACGGTGCGGTGCTGGCTGCTCTACTTACTGCCCATGCCCGGAGAGGTGATCTCTGAGAGGTGTCGTCTGGGCACCCCAGATCCCCCAGCTCCTGGCAGGGTGGCCAATGTGCCCCTGTCCTCAGCACTGCCCACCCTCGCTGCCAGCCCGGGCTCTGGGGCTGCCTCCCTTTGTCTGCAGCTCTCAGGGCTGGGCAGCCTGGGCAGCCCTGGGAGAAGGAGGGGGTGAGAAAGGCTCCCTGCAAACCCAGAAACAACTGAAAACCTGATTATTTCTGGGCTCCTCCTGGCTCCCTGGGGCAGGATGTACTCACACACACAAAAGGCGATGAGACAATGAGGGAGAGAAAATGGCTCCCCAAAAGCAGCCCGGATAGCATCTGTCAGGTTTGCTCTTTGCAGGGGGAAGGGCTGTGCTGAAGCGCCCTGGGGGGGTGCTGGCCCCAGCCTCTTCTCTAACCCCCTACCTATCACCAGCTTTAGGAGAAAATGGTGGTTTCAAGACAAAGAAGTAAACCAGCATTTTTGGCTACATTTCCTTCCAGGAGCATTGAAAATCAGGCAAGAATCCATTTACCTGTCTCGAGCCCTATTCTTGATGAGGTTTCTGGAAAAAAAAAAAAAAAAAAAAGGAAAAAACAAAAAGGAAAAAAAATACAAACAAGCGGTGCATCAGTTAATATTGACTGTGGTACCGGGGATGCAGACGGTGCGCAGAGGGAGCCAGGCCCCCCGGGGCTGCCCAGGGCGAGCATCGCCCCTAACAAAGGGAGTGGGGCCCGGGCTGCCCCAGCCTGGTGTCCCCCGGGAGAAGCTGGTGGCTCCAACCCATCTTGAGCAGGGGAATTATTTATAATCAGGGAATAAGAATATATGCGGTGGCGCTTTTTTAATTTTTTTTTTCGAGACGGAGCGGCCAGAGCAGAAGCGCCTGCCGCTCCGCAGCCTCCCGGGAGGGATGCCCGCAGGACCCGGGGCAGCATCTCTCCCTGCTCCTGGCTGTGCATCACGCCCGGAGGTGGGGGGCGGCCCCCGGGGCTCCGCCTGACGCCCCCAAACCCCACCAGCGCCCGGAAAGGAGCCGCACTTCCATCTGGAAAACAGCAGCGAGAAAGATAAGCGCGGCTTTACCTGACCCACAGGGGAAGGCTGGGCTCGGGGACCGCCGGGCTCCGCACGCTCCTGGCCGCCGCGCAGCTCCTTTGTGCTGGAGCTTTCCAGAGAGCATCCCTGAGAAAGGGATTGCCATGCAAACTCCTCCTCCTCGCAGCCCCCGCCGGGCCCTACCTACGGCGCAGGAGAATGCTGCAACTCCCATTAAATTTTAATGCTGGAAATGCGGCCGAGCCACCTGCCCCCCCCTCCCGCCGCCCCCCACCGCTCCTGCTGCGGCAGACCCGGGGACACCCACCTCCCTGCAGCCGGGCCCCCCCACAAAGGCCACCGTGTCGTCGTCCCCCACGCCAAGCCACCGGCCTGCCGTGCTGGCACGGGCGCACCCCCACGGCCATCTGGGGGGGCGTGGGCACCCCACACCCACGGGGGTGGCACAGGGATGAGGGGTGGGAGACACGGGGCAGGGGCGCTGGGCAGGCCACCCGGGGACACGGTGTGCAGGATCCGGCCGTGGTGGAGGGAAGGATGGCAGAGAGGCCAGCCCAGCCTGGGGGGACACGGTGGGGGGCAGACCCCCACCCCGGGGGCCGGGGGGCTGGGGCTCTGCAGCTGCTGGGCTCTTGCATTGTTCTCCAGGTCGTCACCAGATCCCCGGGGACCCACTGGTCCAGCCGCCAGCTGCCTGCCATGCCTGGCTGTGTGCTGGCCCTGCTCCCGGCACCCCGCAACCCACACCCCGCCTGGGGCTGGGCAGGGGGGGCTGTCCAGGATAGGGGTCCCCACCAGATGTGGCCATGGAGGGGCTGGGGAGCTCCACTGCTCCAGGGCTTGCTGACTGGTGACCCCGGATGGGTTTGCCTTGGGGTGGCAGGAGGGTTTCACTCAGCCCATCCCAAAACTTTTTGTTTCTTCTTTTACTCTGCATTTTTAATTGTGATTTCCTGCAGAGAGAACCCTTCCTGGGTAGCATTGTCTCCGATGGTGATTCTTCTGCTGCAGAGGTCAGGAATGGGACATTTTCATCACATCAAACCTTTTCTCCAGAGCTTTTCTGAAATGAGAGATTTTTGCCAAACCAGCCTTTTCCCTGTCACATTTTCAGCTTCAGTTAATGGCCACTTTCTCATGAGCTGAAGAAGATGGTTTATCGGCAGCCCCCGACTGCTTCTTGCTGCCCCAGGTTTCCTGCAGTGACAGCCCAGGTCCAGGCAGGGAGGAGCAGGCCCTGCCCGTGCCCGCCGCGCTGCTGGGGCAAACAGAGCCACGAGCCTGTGGTGCCACCTCGCTGCTCCAGGGCCACCACGCAGCTTGGCCTGGTCCCCTGCACCGCTGGAGAGAGGAGCTTGCCTGCCTCTGCCCTGGGCTGCCCGCTTTGCCCCAGGCAGGGGAGATGCTGCGAGGCTGGCAGGTGCTGCAAGCTGGTGTGGGTGCAGGAGTGTGTGCATGGTTGTGCATGAGTGCAGGGGCATGCATGGGTGCAGGAATGGGTGCAGCTGCAGCTTGCTGGATCCTGCAGCTCCTTCCAACTCACGAGCAAGGCTGAGGCTCAGCAGTTGCCACACAGTGTTCTGCTCAGCCTTGCTGCAGCTGCTGCGTAGCCCCCGGCTGGTACTGGCAGAGCAGGTGGAGTCTGTGGGGCGGTGGGGATGTGTGGGTCTGGCAGAGCCCCTGAGCCGGCAGTCAGGCTGGTGCAGGGACAGGACAGACACGGTCCTCACAGGCGGGATGTGCAGCGCTGTACAAGGGCTGCACTGCTGCTGCTGTTGCTGGCTCAGGACCCAGCTCCTCACCCCTGCACTGGGCCTGACCACCGTGCACTGGCCCCCAGCCCCACAGCTCCTCCGAGGCTGGCCAGGGGGGCAAGGGCAGGCTTTGCAGCTCTGTATGTGAGCTGGGCAGGGGCTTCATCTGCCTCTGACAGGGACATGTGGATGCCTGTGCTGGCTGCAGGGGCAGAAAAGGACAGTCGTTCTCCCCCACCCCATCCTTGCCCCTGCAGAGCCTCCACTCTGCTCCCGGCCACACACTCCCACGGCACCCCCTCCCCAACTGCCAGCGTGCCATCTTGGACAACTGAGCCTTTATTGAGCTTTGCCCCCGCCGCCCCGCGGGAGAGACGGTGCCCAGGGCATGTGGCTGGCGGCATGGTGGCTCCGGCACCGGCGGTCACTGCTGGACCCTGCGGATGGACTGGACCTGGCCCGTCTGTGCGTGGGAGCCCCACTCCCGCACATGCTTGTACTCGCCCGCATGGCTGTCACTCTCGAGGAGGTACTGGAAGCCCCGGTACCCTGGGTACTGCGAGCAGACCCACCTGTGACAGAGCAGAGAGCAACGGTGGCTCAGGGCTGGCAGCACCATGAAGCACCTTGCACTGCAGGTGCTGGGCAGCAGGTAGGGTGCCCGCAGCTGCCAGAGCATCCTCAGCTCTGGTGTGTGCCCCCAGTGCTGGGTCCTGGCAGAGCACAACCCCCGGGGTACTCACGCGCCGGAACGGACAAGGAAGGAGCCCACGGCGCTACTGCCCCAGCCCAGGGCAGGCAGCGAGGGGCAGTCATCACTCAGCTCCCCCCGCTTGCCCTGGAAGTTCTCTTGCTCGAAGAGCATCAGCCTGCTGCGCCCATGGTCCTGCCACCAAGAGGAGCATGGTGTTGGCATGGCTGCCCTGCCCAGCCCCCTGGCTGGCAACTGATGGTGGGTTCTGGGCACCAGCCCAGCAGTGGGCTCCGGGGGCTGGCCCTACGGTGGGGAGCCGGGGCAGGGGCACTCACAGCACAGGCAATGGGGCGGAAGGAGCACATCCTCTCCACATGGTAGGCGTTGCTGCCGCTCCATGCCTCCCAGCATGGGTACTCGCCGCGCTCCAGCACAAACTGCTGCCCTTGGAAGCCGCAGTGCTCGAAGCCTGCCCACCTGCCGGGGTGGGAAAGGGGGGTGAGACCTGCACCCTGTGGGGATGGAGCCATTGCCCAGAGGAGGCAGCCCCATGGCTCAGGTGGCAAAAGGCACTGGAGAACTCCACCCTCCAACCCCCCTGCCTCCATGGAGTCCCACAGCACCATGGGGTGGCAGTACCCTGTGACCCTCACTCACGCGCCGCTCTCGATCTTGCAGGAGCCGACAGTGCTGAAGCCATGCTCTGGGGTGCTGTAGCAGTCAGCGGTGAATTCATGCTTCTTGCCCTGGAAGAAAGCCTCATCCCACACCACAATCTGGGGAGGATGGAGGGAGTCAGTGGGCTTCATGGGGGCAGGGACCCCAAGTAGATGCTGCAGCCCCATGCCCAGGCATTCGCAGGGCTCAGGCTGCATCGCTGGTCTTCCCCAGGTTCCCATACCTTCCAGAGACCGGAGGATTTCCTGCAGCGATGGGTCATGCTGGCTCTGCCAGGGCACAGGGGAACGGGACCATTAAAGCCTGCCCCAGAGCTGGTACACTGCTGGCCCCCATAAGCCTGGCCTCACCGCTGCAGCCTGGCCAGACCCACCAGCCCTGCTCCAGGGCTTGGCCCTTCCCTGGGATCCCATGTCCTGGGACCAGGCTTTGGGCCATGCTTTGCACAGACAGTCAGGCAGATGGAGGCAGGAGGCTGCAGGTAGCCAGACCCTGCTCTGTGGGGCTCATTCCAGCCTCTGCCTGGATGAAAATGCCCTCAGGAGCCCACGCACGTCCCTTCGCTGGTGGCATGGGAGGCAGTGATGGGGTTGCTTCATACTGGAGCAGGCAAAGAGCAGGGGCTGAGGCTCTCCCTGCCCACCTGGGGCTGCTGTCTGGGCCACGTGGAGCAGCGGGTGTCTGGCAGGACAGCCTGACAGCACCTCAGTGGGGAGAGCACGCTGCTGCCCATGCATGGCACTGCCCATGGCTGCTAATGCCCAGGGAGAGTCCTCCTCCTGCAGGCAGATCCCCGAGGCAAAGCCCCTGTGCAGGCAGCCCTGTGCGGGTCCCCAGGTGTGCTCACCATGCACAGGCAGGGCCAGCACTGGAGCTGCAGCCAGGGCAGCACTGAGCCAGGAGTGCTGCAGATGTGGCCGCATGCCCACACTGAGCAGCAGCACCCCGCCACGCTGCCACGGCCAGCGGTGCCCTCCAATCCCCCCGCCACCGTTCCCTGACGCATGTGACGGCAGAGCAGTGCCATGGCCCATCCCCAGTGGCTGCCCTTGTCTCATGCCCTGGCTGCAGGACCCCGCAGCCCTGGCCGGGTCGTGCCTGTGAAGCAAGGTCCAGCCCCAGCTCTCGGATCCTCCTCCACACGTCCCCACATCTGCTCCACTCCCAGGACCCAGCCATGCCGGGCAGGGGCAGCTGCTGCCAGGCTCCCGTGCTTACCTGGGGTGAGGCACTGGTGCCCGGGGAGGTGACATGTCCAGCAGCCCTCCAGCTGGGTTTTTATAGCCTCCAGATAGAGACAGAGCCCAGGAGAGCATTACTGAAACCCCTAACTCAGCACATGGCAGGGAGGAGGGACCGGGCAGAACAAAGGCGATGCTGCAGGGAAGCTGATGAGCCGGGACACCACAGCTCCTGCTCCCCTGGCCCACCAGGCACAGGTTCTGACCCCCAGCCCTGCAGCTCCAGAGCCGGGGCATCGACCCCGGGGTCTGCCAGCCCTCCTGCCAAGTGCCCTGCCCCAGCTTGGGACTGGGTTGGGACTGTGCCCCCCAGCTTTGGCAGAGCTCCTCCTGCCCACGGGCAGCACTGCTTGCCCTGTGCCTTGGCTGGGTGTGCTGGGAGGTTTTGTCACCTACGTTTCTGGGAAGTAGGAGGAAAGACCTGTCTCTACTTGTGGCAGTGCAGGCTTCTCCTGCTAGGGCAGAGCAGCTCTCCCTGAAAGTCAGAATTGTTCTTTTTCAGGTTGAGCATACAGCAACCACGGAGCATCATTGTAACAAGCAGGGAACAGGCATGCAGGAAAGGAAGGGGCAAGCTTGCAAAGGCATGAGAGGGACTAAAGATGCAGATCAAGACTTAGAGAGTGCTGCAGCAGGCTCCTGCCTCTCTGTGCAGGGACCTGAAAAGAGCCCGCTGCATCCACAGTTTGGGTACCTAAACACCATCAAGCTTTGCTCATGGTGACCCCCCCGCCAAATTGTTCTGGGGTTGTGCTGGGAGTGTGCAGGCTCCGAGGGCTGAGCACCTTGCAGAGGCACCCACACAGCCTGCCCCTTGGAGCAGGGAACACTGAGGCAGAAGCAAAAGGGGGCTGTTGGGCTGAGTGGCAAAACCCACGTTCCGAGGTAGTGCTGTGTTTTGGGACAGGATTTGCCAGGAAACTGCTGGGTGGCTGAGCTGAAGCATCCTCCTTCACACAGCTGCAGCCCTGGCAGCTCTGGGCACCATGGGGAAGGCAGAGCAAGTGAACACAGCAGCTGGGAGGAGGGTGGTCACATGCAACGGGCTGCTCCTGGCTGCAGTGGGGCTGCGTTGGCTGTCCCTGACACCTGCAGCCCCCAGCAAATGTGTGCTTGGCACAAGTTGTCCCCAGCCTCTCACCATGGCCTGAGCTAAAGTCAGCTTGCTGCTGGCCACCAGCATGGTGACGACAGCTCACTTGCTCTCCGTGATGTGCCCCATCACTGGGACATGGTTCTGTAGAGCCTGGGTTGCAGCTGGGTGCACTCACAGTGATGCTCAGTGCAGGGGATGCAGCAGCGAGAGCTCCACATGCAGCAGAACAAACCCCTCACGCCTGTGCCTGCCAGGGCTGAGCTGTGTCAGCTCCAGCCATCTGCACCAGGGGTGAGGCTTGGGCAACCCTTGCTGTGTTTGAACTGTGCATCCCATGTGCCCGTCCATGCTAGGGCAGGGCGGTGCAGCGAGGGGCTGGCACAGGACAGGCCGGTGCAGCAAGGGGCTTTCCAGAGCACCTGCAGCCAGCAGCAGGGATGCTCAGTGGGGAGAGCAGGGATTTTGTGTCCAGGGACTCCAGAACCACCAAGAACAGATCCCAGCTGTCAGCCTTTGCACAGCACGGACTCTGGGAAAATCAAAGTAATGACCAAAGCAGCGCAGAGCAGCCATCAGGAGTAGAGCTCAGTGCCTCCAAGCACGGTTTTCCAGTGGCCAGTTCCAAGGGTGCTGGGAGCTGGGAGGGAAAGCAGAGCAAGATCAGGGCAGCAGAAGCTGGGAGTGGGTGAGACCCGCTGATTAATGCCCAGGAGCCACAGGTGAGGCACAGCAGTTAAAAAACCTACCCTGGCTCTGAGAGGAAGAGAATGCAGATTAAAATAGAAATCTGTCTAACAAACATGAAAATGAATGCAAATTGAAAGCCATGAATCATAAAAAGCTGCCCAGCATCAAGGTGAGAGACCAGACTGCCAGGAGTGCCCAGGGGAAATGGGGCAGCAGCACCTGTGCCCGGCCATGCCTGCAGGCACAGCCCATCCCTCTGTAAAACCATGGGAAAAGAAGAAGGGATCAATAAATGCTTTTTCTTCGGGATTTTGGCAATAGTCCAGGGGGTGCAGCTGAATCCCACTGCTGCTGGTTGACACTTCACTCTGGAGAGGAATAAAAGATGACGGCAAAACTGAGGGCTCTGAGCTTTCTGAACATGCACCCTTGGGTGATTTACTGCTGCCAGTGATGAAAAGCCAGACCAGGAGCGCTGCTGCTGGGTGTTGTGGGAGGCTGGGGGTATTGGAAAGGACCAGGAGGAAGCAAGTGTGCAGGTATTTACATGACCAACAGGATCACAGCAGGCAAACGGGGAGACCCACTGACCGGAGGCTTGGTGGGAGTCAAGGGAAGGTTCCCCCAAGGTGCCTGTTGGTGCAGAGAGCAGCCATGTGGTGCAGGAGACGTGGCACTGTGGGTTGAGCTGCCCTGGGGACTGGTTACCCAGTGTACCCCTGGCCAGCCACCGTGCAGCCCCCCCGCCGTCAGTCAGACACAGCACTGGTGCACCCAAATCCCACCTGCGATTTGGTACCGTGCAGTGTGGTGATGGCAAAAGTAGGGATGGTATAGAATGAGCTCAGCACAGGATAACTGGGCTAAAAACTAGCTAATGCCCGTGCCAGTGGATGCAGTGAGTGGGGATATCCTCAATAAAGAACACCATTTTCAGGGACTGGGGTGGTCGGGAAAGTGTCAGCTTTGATTACACAGCATTTGGGAAAACCCAGCTCCTGAAGCATTTGAAAACACTTAAGTATTGCATCGTGGCATTTTCAGTGCATCACACTCAGGGCATAGAGTGATGTTTAAAGGAAGAGATCAAGTGTTTAGAGGGAGAAATGAGCACGGTGCAGCTATAAGGCTGGGCACCACGAAGCCATGGCGCTGCTGGTGCACCCTCCCTGGATGCAGCAGCACTGCAGCTGAGTGCCCGTGCAGGTCCGGTGGCAGGGGCGGTGGGCAGGGGACGGTGGCGTGCCGGCACCGGCTGGGCCGTGGGAGGGCTATATATGCCCTGCCAGGGCGGCCGCACGCGGGGCAGCGGGTGCTGCCGCACGCTGCAAAGTGGCACGGTCAGGTCTTCTGTTGTGCCGCAGGCACAAAGGAAAGTGCTGGGTTCAGCGGCTGGGCACGGGGCCGGGGAGAGGCTTCCAGCTCGCCCAGCGCTTTGCAGGATGTGATGACTGGGCGGCCGCGCAGACACTGATGAGCTGGCAGTTCCTTTGTGCGCCCGCCTGGGGGTCTGCCCTTGCCAGGCTATAAAGTGGGGGCCTCGCTGCACCCCGAAACACAAGCCCGCTCACTCCAACAAGAAGCAGCAGCTGCCCAGGTAAGAGGACAAAGTCCCCGGGCACCGGGCTGCAGCCGGACCCGAGGTGGGGAGAGGGAAACGCAGGGTCTCAGCTATGGCCACCGCTGTGGTCACCATGTCTGGGAGAGTCCCGGTGCTCAGCATCCCACCACCCTTCGCTCCCCCAGCAGCTGCTGGTGACACCTGCGGAGCTACCAGCAGAATGCCTGCTGGAGGGCCTCAGCAAACCAGGGCTGTCCCCTTCCCACCCCCTCACACGCTGCCCCGGTGCCCAGCCAGGCTCCCAGGCATACCCTGTGCGGGATGGCCCCAGCACCCAGGGCAGCATCAGGCCCCAGCCTCGCCAGGGAGAGCAGGGAGCCACCAGGCACTGGGGCTCAGGGCTGCTTTGGGCACCCCTGCAGTGGTAGGATCATGCTCAGGGCTCTCCTGACCACAGAAGGAGAGTGTGGATACCTGAGACCTCCCACAGTCCTCCTGGTGAAGGCAGGACCCCCTGCCTGTGTCTGCCAGAGAACTCCCCCTTGCAGCTCCTCTCCCAGCCCCAGCCACCCACCCCATTGCTGAGCCCCCCCATCCTGATGCAACCATCCCCGAAGCAGGGCAAGAGCTGGGGTGGGGGGTGGGTGCCCACATCCATGCCTCCCCTCTAACCTGCTGCTGCCAACTCTGCCTGGTGCCCTGTTCCAGACTTGAGCCCAACACCACGATGTCTGAGACCACAAAACCCGCTGCTCCTGGCCAGGCTGCGGAGGAGAAGGAGAAGGCAGCCCCTGCGCCAACTCCATCCCTCGACCCTGCTCCCATCACAAACAGCAAGGGCGAGGAGCCCTCCACAGAAGCCTTCAGGGTAAGCCCTGCTGCTCCCCACACACAGGGACACGGTCTGGGGCTGAGAGATGGTGGCAGCATCCCTGGGGTGGTCAGCAGGAGGAGATCGCAGGCATCCCAGGGGGAAGGACCCCTGCTCCGAGAGCAGGAGGGGAGCGCAGATGATGCTGTCCCTCCTTGCTCTGTCCCTCCCAGGGGCACAGGCTCATCTGGCACAGGGTTCAAGCAGCTGCCTGTGGGGCTGCTGCAGGAGGGATGCTCCAGGTGCCCCTTGGCTGGGATGGCTTGTTGGGGACCGCAGGCTTTGGAAATGCTCTGCCTTGGGTCATGGCGTCAGGGCTGGGTGCTGTCACCTGCTCCCTCCAGTCACGGGCGGGTGTCCTGTAGTGCTGCGGGGGGGTGGGGGGGTGGAGGAGGAGGCTGTGAGTGACAGGGCCAGCACTGAAACACGGCAGTGACACCAGGGCACTGTGTCACCAAGGTGCTGCGCTGGGGCTGGGGACAAGGGGCAAATGATGTGAGGGCCCCAGTGACACTTTGCACATGCCAGGCAGCCAAGGCCACAGCGCGGATGCAGCTCTTGGAAAAGCACCTCTTTCCCAGCCCAGCTGGGACCCGACGTGGGCACCGGCACAGGGAGACATGGCTTTGCAGCAGCAAAACCTAGCACAGGATGAGGCTATCTCTGAGCAGGGATGTCTGTCAGGAGGGGATCTTCCTGTGCTCAGCTCATGTTGAACGGGGCTGCTCAAGCAAAGCGCAGCTCGGCTTGCCTGGGCACCAGCCCTGAAAACCTGCAGGAAGCCTTGGAGATTCAAGGTGGTTGCATGGGGCAGTGGGCTTGTGTGTGCAGGGTCCGTGCAGAGACACACAGCGCTGCCTTGCCCTCCCCGAGCATGCCTGTGCCTGTCCAACCCTTCCCCTCTGCTCCCAGATCATCGTCTTTGAGCAGGAGAACTTCCAGGGCAGGCAGATGGAGTTCACCACTGAGTGCATGAACCTGGGGGACCGTGGCTTCGACCGGGTGCGCAGTGTCATCGTCACCTCTGGACCGTAAGTGACCCCAGCCACGAAGGGACCATGTCCCTGGGGATGCCCCGGGGAGGTGGAGATGTGGTCCTGGGGAGCAGCCCTGGGCGCAGTGTGACATGCAGGGTATTTCCCTGCAGCCCAGGCAGGGTACGGAGCAGAACCAGCACAGGAACAGAGCTGGGGACCCCGGGTCTCCTTCAAGGAGGGCAGGATGATGTGGGCAGGTGGGAAGGATGCCAGGGTCATTTGTAAAGCCAAGGGCACTAGAGGCAAAGCTGAAAGCCAAGGAAATGTGTCCATCAGATCTGCTACCTGAAGCTGCCCATGAAATGCAGGAGACCTATAGATTTTAGAGAAGCCAGGGTGAAACAAGGCACGTGCCTTGGACCAGGCTGGTGGCCAGGACCACCGTGGAGACAAAACTGGAGCGGGCAGGGGAAGGCAGGCAGGCGGCCCCACACGCCTGCCTGCACCCCAGCAGCTGAGCAGTGATGAAAGGGCTGGGAAGCTCTGAAAGCCATGGGAACAGTCGACACAGGCAGGGACAAAAATGATCACCAAACCAGATAACAGAGCAGACAGATGATCTTTATGTTGAAAGAGCATCTGCCCGTGGCTGCACCCGGCTGGAAATGCCGTGCCTGGGAAGGCAGCCTGGCAGCAGCGGCACAGCCAGGGGGTCTGAGTGCTGCCGGGGGTGGGGGTGTGTGGGGATGGTGTGCATGGGAAACAGCTTGCCCTGACAGCAGCGCTGAGGGACTGGGCAGGGTGACCTGTGGTCACCTTGAATGACACCATTGTAGCACCATTGATAACTTTTTATTAGGAACCCAGAATATCCAGCTCTTACTGAAATGAAAGAGGATGGAGCAGCCTCAAAGGAGCTTGGGTGGGATGCCTGGGAAGCTGCACTAGATACAGAAAGGGTGAAACTTGGAGAAGAGGGTACATGTGTCATTGGGGTCCTCAATTCTCAGAGTGTTCTTGAGAGTCACTGCTGAGACTCTGTGCCCAAAAATGTATGTAGAGGAAGATAAAATCAGTGAAGCTGAGCCTTAGAAGTCAGTGTAAGGTGACGCTGTCTATGGCGCTAGAACACATCTCCTGCCATCAGGAAAATACCTGTGGGCATCGGCAGAAACAGCCCCGTGTTGCATAGAAACGTGAAACAGCAAGTGCAGGGCTGTTCTGCTCCCAAGGGCTTTTGGAGCCCAGAGCCTGTGACATTCATAGCACAGCAACACCTTCGTGGCATTTCTGAAGAGGTGACATTGCAGCTGAATAAGCCCTGAGTGCCCGCATCCTGGTAGTGGGATGAATGCCAGCTCTGGCTGACGCTGGTGCAGTGAAGCGTGCAAGCGTGCCAGGATCCGACAGCCAGGGCAGCCCTGGCTCAGGCTTGGTGGTGCAAGAGGGAAAACAGTCAAAGCTGCCTTGGGGTCCTGCCGCTCCCTGGGCTGAGAAAGGGGAGCACTGCGAGCACACTGGTGTCTGCTGCAGGCCTTGAATGCATGCACCAGCAAGCACTGAGCTGAGAGCCTGCTGGCTCGCTGCTTCACATCAGCCACCGGCTCTGCACATACCACAGTGTCTAGGCTGGGGGAAAGATGGGAGCAGGATGGTGGGACCAGTCCTGACACCCGCAGCCTTTCTGGGTGCTGAGAGCCCAGGTCTGGAACCCTGCAGGCTGGCTGAGCAGGAATGGAGCTCTGGGTGGTGTCTGACCCACTGTCTTGTCCTACCCCTCTCCCCAGCTGGGTGGCCTATGAGCAGGCCAACATGCGCGGAGAGATGTTCATCCTGGAGAAGGGCGAGTACCCTCGCTGGGACACCTGGTCTAGCAGCTACCGGAGTGACTGCTTCATGTCCATGCGTCCCATCAAAATGGTGAGTGGTCCAGGATTGGAAGGCACCCAGCAGGGTCTGGCCAGGGCCGGATCTGTGCTGCTCGATGTCTCCCTGCAGCAAGCTCCAGGGCTTTGGCCGTGCAACCCAGCACCTTCCCTCTGTCTTCCCCAGGAGGCTGAGGACCACAAAATCTCCCTGTACGAGTCTGCTGACTTCAAGGGCAACAAGATGGAAATCCAGGAGGACGACGTGCCCAGCCTTTGGGCTTACGGCTTCTGCGACCGTGTGGGCAGCGTGCAGGTGCCCAGTGGAACGTAAGCCGGGCTGCAGCAGGGGCTGCCTCCTGCCAGGCTCCCTGTCCTCCCCTGTGCCCCAGCTTGCTGCCTGCTGGTCCTGAGCACCCACAGGGGGCTCTCGGGTGCCCAGAAAGTGCCACATGGCTGGTTTTGGTGGCATAGCCTGTCACCCAGGGGTTCGCGCCCAGCACACGGGAGGCAGGGGGGCTCTGCTGGCTTCTCAAGAGCGTGCCGGCCATGTCACTGCTGCCTGTAGTGGCCGACCCCACTCAGGTGCCCTCTGTTTGCTTTCCCTGCAGCTGGGTGGGGTACCAATATCCTGGCTACAGAGGCTACCAGTACCTCTTTGAGACTGGAGACTTCCGACACTGGAACGAGTGGTCTGCCTTCCAACCCCAGATCCAGTCCATCCGCCGCATCCGGGACATGCAGTGGGACCAGAAGGGCACCTTCGTCACCCCCGACGCGCCCTCCGACTGAGCGTGCCGCCTGCTAGCTACGAGTCCTGGGCCCCGTGGGGCACCCCCGCCTCCCCTCGCACTCGCCTGCTCAGCACTTTCCTTGTACATTGCACATTCCCTGGATGTACTCTACCTTGTGAGGCAAATTAAAAAAACCCAGAAGACTAGAGCTGCTGGGGAGTCCGTGGTGCATGAGCTGGCGCTGCTCTCCTGCCCCGCGCCAGCCCTGCGCTGGAAGCCGGGTGGGACGTGGAGGGTGATTTTCCCAGGGGAACCACACTCGGGCAGGAATCCCCTCAACACTGGGGCTGCAGCGGGGGGGATCCTGGTGAAAGCAGGAGCATGCATGGGACAGCGGGTGGTGGGAGGCTCCTCCAGCCCCTGTGGGGCCTCTCCCGGCTGCGGGGGCTCAGGGCATCCCAGGAGTGGTTGCACCATGGGGGGGGCTCCCTGCTCCCTCTGTGCCTGCGGGGTGGTGGTGGCGCAGGGGGCCTTGCCAGTGGGTACATGCCACGAGGCAGGTGTGTGAGCCACACGCAGTGGCATCCACCTAAGCGGTAAATAATTAACAGCACTAATTGCAGTCAATCCGTGACCAAGTCACTCACAGCGAGGTTTATTTTTTTTCCCCCTCGGACGCTGTCCCTCCCCACCACCCTCTCCCATCCCCGTTCCCTCCCGGTGAGGCGTCCTCAGTGGCGTTCTCCCGCTCTCCCAATTCGCTCCCACTTCGCTAATTAACGATCGCGCTGATTGCAGCGCCGGCAGCGCTGCCGCGCCCCGTGCCCGCAGCACGCCGCGGCTCGCCGGGGCGGGGGTGACCGCTGCCGGCGCGGGTACCGTGGCGGTGGTGCGGGGCTGCGCGGCCACGGCGGTGTCGCGCGTGTCCCGGGCACTCGCGTGTCGGGTGCCCCCCCCTCCAGTGTCACCCGCCGGCGGCGGCGCGCATGCGCAGTGGGGCGGTGCGCGGCGCGGGGATCCCGGCCCCTCGTGCGCGTGACGTCGCCGCGTCTCGCGCCGCTCCGGGCCGGCGGCGGCGGCGGCGGCGGCGGCCCCGGTAAGTGAAGGGAGGGGGTGAATCGGCACGGCACGGCACCGCACGGGCTGCATGTGTCGCCTGCGCCGCCCGCCCCCGGCACGGTTTCCCCCCTCCCGCTGCCCGCCGCGGCGCCGGCCGGCAGGTGACAGCGGCGGGTCTGCACGGCGGGCGCTGCTCGGTGGCACCGCGGGCAGCGCTGGGTGCTCGGCGGGTGGCCGCTGCAAGGTGGCCGCTGCAAGGTGCGCGGCGAGCGGTGCACGGTGCAGAGCGGACGGTGCGTGGAGCAGGGTGGGATGCTGGGTGCACGGGCGATGCGGGGTGCTGGGCGCACGGTGCGTGGACGGTAGCGCAGGGTGCCTGGTGCACAGCACGCCGTGCAGGGTGCTCAGAGTAGGGTGTGCCATGTACCTTTCTTTCCCCCTCGTTAGTGCCTTCTGGCACACTCCCCTCGCCCCAGGGCCCCCCCGTGCCCGTGGGAGCCCAGACCAGGCCGTGCTCTCCGTTACCCTTGCGGCGGGGAGCGTGGGGAACACGGGGAGCGTGGGGAGCAGGCTCAGGCGCGCTGCCCACAGGAGGCACCCACGGGCCAGGGCTGTCTGGCCATCCCCGCACCCAGGGCTGAGCCGCGCCGTCGGGGCTGCCCTCTGCTGCTGGGGCGAGCGTGCCCGCCGGTGGCACGGTGGCCTGGCCAAGCAGTGCTCGGTGACAGGCTGTGCCTGCGGGTCTCGGGCAGCCTTGGCCTCAACCTCGGGCACGAAGGGGTTTTGCAGCAGCTGAGGTCTGAGCAGCTGCAGCTTCTGCTGGGCGGCCGCGGGGTGCGGGCCCCTTGGCAGGGGGCTGCAGACATGCTCCTGAGTGGCTGCGTTGGTGCCTCGCACACACTCCTGGCTGTGCCAGTGTATCACTGGGCTGTTGCCCTGCGGTGCTGCATGTCAGGGATGTGAGATCCATGCCGTTCAAATTCCCTGGGACTCGTGGCCAGGTCACAGTCCCTGGTGCTGCTGTCAGCGTGTTGCCACTGCCAGCAGTGTGAGCTGGGCCACAGTCTTCCACAGGGAGGGTATGGGTTGCATTGTGCGGGCCTTTGTCCTGTCCCTCGCTGTGTGTGTTTCCATGCTCAGGCTCTGTCCAAAAAATATCTCACAGCTTGAAACCCCTTCACGTGTCTTCCTCTGCGAGTCAGAGCCCAGCCCCACCAGCTGCTTGTACTTAACGTATGGGCGGCGAGTCCCCCCTCTGCACAGCTGTGCTGTTCCCTCATGCTCGGGTACCGAGCAAGGGTGAGTGGAGAGGATAAAATGATTTGTGCTAACAGGTTTCCAAATTTGACGTTGCTTTTCTGGGAATACTGCAGCGCGCTCGTGGGGAGCTTGTCAAGTGCCGACGCAGGTTCAAACATTTCCTCCAAGCAGGGTTTTGTAATAGCGTGCCTGACTGCAGCTTGGGCTTGGTGGCCGCCTGCATGTGGCACCTGGCAGGAGCAGACGTGCTGTGCTGTCCGCAGAGAGAGCCAAGACTCTGCAGGGTGCTCACACAGGGGAGGCAGCCCCTCAAATAGGGGGGCGATTTCCAGCGCTGACCTTTGTAACCACCTCGTGATCTGTGCGTGAACCTGTGGCAGGGGACTTTGGAAGGGGCTGGTGGATCTTGCTGGTGCACCGACGAACACCCCCCCAGCAGCCTGGTGTTCTGGTCCAGAGCACTGAGCTTTCTCCATCGCTGCAAGTTGCATCTGTGGCTGTATGTGTGCTGGGGGAGCAGCGCTGCTCTCCAGGGGAGCAGCGGCTGGCTGCTGCCTGCAGCTCTGCGTTTCCCTGAAGGCCGGAGCGTCGCTGCTAGGACCCGACCATGAGAGCCAGTTTCCATGCCTTAACATTTGATGGCATGTCACCTGAGGCAAGGCAGCCACCACCGTGCTTCAAGTTCCCGTGCAGAGCTGAAAGCCCCTCACCTGGGGCAAGCAGCACCGTGTCCACGGCAGCCGCTGAGCCACGCACCATGCTGCATGGGTCCTTCCTGGCATTATCCAGAGCCAGTGCTGCAGCTGGTGTCGAGGAGCATTGCTGCAGGGGGATACGGGCAGGATTGTGCCCTGCACACTGGTGCTGGTGACATGTCCCAGGCTGGGGGTGCAGAGGTGGGAGCTGCTGTTGGGTTCTTTCCAGGGTGTGGTTTGCTGGTGGGCTCAGCAGAAGGATGGGCACACTTGTGTCACTGCCCTTCTCTGCCTGTAGGTTTTAAAAACTGTATTAGTAATTTCTGTTGCTATTTTAAGAAAATACTTCCAAAGGCAGTTTGCATTACAGATAAGCTGATCCTTCAGGGGATGTGTGGGGTGGCAGGAGCGCTATAAAATGCAGTGACTGTCAAGAACATTTTTGGAGAGAGAAAACAAACACCCAGCAAGTGGTTTTATTTGGCACCTTATAGATGCATCTTCTGACGACTCTGTGATGCATTTAGGAAGCCTCAGCCTCGTGCCTCAACAGAGCATGTTTCACTTTGGATTTTGCAGGCAATGAGCGTGCGGGCCAGTGGGAGAAGCTTGCTGTGTTCTTGTGTGCCTGCTTTGTTTTGTACTGTTTTGTAAGCCTTTAGTCTGCACATTTCTCCTAAACCCCTGCATGCCTCCCCTATTGCAGGGATTCTCTTCAAAGAAGGTGAGGTGAACAATGGTTTTTCCTAAAGGTGAACGATTTTTTGGGGGCTTTTGCCCCCCTTTTCATCCCGTCTGTTCTTTTCTGCTGGCCTCGAAGTGCAGATGCAGGCAGGAGCACGGGCTGGCAATGCTGCCTGGGGCTGGCCTTGCCCCTCCGAGCTGTGCAGCGTGCAGAGCAGCCACCCCAAGTCCCCTCGCAGGGTCTGCAAACACAAACCACTGATAGCAGCAGAGGGTTGCTCAATCCACAGCACCCTGAGGTTAAGCAAGCAGCAAGCGGCTGGTTCCCATCGCACGTTCCCAGTCGCGTGAGCCCAAATCGAGACTGGGGAGTCCACGAGTGGCTGTGGCCTCGAGGTGCTTCTCCATTGAGAAATAGCAACCGGCTTGTCGGAGCCACTGCCATCTGCAGACTGCTGTAGTGGGGCAGGGAGAAGCAGCTGGGATTTTTCCAGTGCTCGCGTTCCTGCTTGGTGCTGGGGGTGGATCCTGTGGCATGAGCAACCATTTCTGGCAGCGTCTGTGCCTGGACACGCTGAAGGGGGGTGGGAGAGCACAGGGACGGGTGTCATGCAGGGGAAGGACAGCATGCAGAGGCAGCCCTCGGTGGCCCAGCATTTGCGCATGCGAATGGCAGCAGAGGACCCAGGGCTCACAGCTGGGCTTCTGAGGACAGGAACCGAGCCACAAAGCACTTGTGTGCTGTCTGGGGTAATTTGTCTTACGGGTCAGCCACGCCATGCACAGAGCAGCACGTCTCAGAAGGACCCAGTTCCTTTTCTTCCATCCACAGTTTCACAAGAAGGACTCCTGCTCCAGGGCTTGGTGGGAGGCCATTGCACGTCCTTGCTGGGGGCTGTGCAGGCACACGGGCTTTGTGCCATATCAAGTGGGAGGCCACGTACTCACTCACACATTGCTGAAGTCTGTGCCGGGCAGCACTCTCTGTCCTTCCCAAAATTACTGGCTTTGTGAAAATGCCAAACGCTTGCTCTTGTGGCAGCTGGTGTGCTGAGCCCGGCTGGGCTGCGATGTAGATGTGGGGGCTGGTCTGTGCTCAGGACCATGTACCCGCAGGGCTGCACAGCTCCGGGAGCTGCAGGAAACAGGGCAGGGACGAGCAGTGAGGGGCTGCAGGGAGGTAGGGTACAGCAGCATTCCTTCCCCACCTCACCGCCCAGGGGGTGTGCAGTGTGCCTCTCTGTGTTACCCTCTCCTCAGTCAGTACCTTTAGCTCTGGGGATGCCTGGTGTTGCTGCATGGGGAAATAAAATATTTTGATTTTTTTTCTTAAGCAAATTTGAGGTTTTGGGGTTTCTCTTGCAGAAACAACCTTTTATTTGCAAATCCTAATCTTTGTGTCTGCAAGAATGGAGCTTGTTGAGACTTACGGTTTGACATGTGGATTCAGAAAATATTTTTTTGAAGACACTTAGGGTTTTTTTCTAGCAGTTCCTCTGACTTCTTTTTCTCCCTGTTGTATGGTGGGCTGTGACCACCCACGTTCACGCGGGGAATCTTTGTTCAGATTTGCGAGGGAAGAGTCGTGTTTGCAGCAGTGAGCTCCCCCTGTGCCCCTCTCCAGGGGGTTCTCTAGGACCTACCCTGGGCCAGGGGTGGGAGTTGGAGGGACCCAGTCGGTCGGAGGCAGGGGGAGAAGCAGGGGGACAGCTCCATGCTTCCTGAGACCCGTGTTGACCAGCTCTGGGCTGGGGGAGCGGGACCACGGGGCCAATGGTCAGGGCGCCGCAAGAGGAGCAAGCATGGGAGTGTTCGTCTGTCTGTCACCGTGTGTGCCGTGGCACCTGCGCTGGCTTTGCCTTTGTCCCCCTGTGGCAGCGACTGCAGAGTAATTAAGAAAACTTAAAGCTCTGTGAATTGGAGCTGTGGGTTGATTAAAAGTCAGAAGCGTCCCTCTGAAATGCAGAGCTCCAGTTCCATTTCAGCGCAAGCGCTTTCATAGTGAAGACCAAACTGATCTGATAGGTGGCCCCATCCATCGCTGGGGGGTCACAGACATACCTTCTGCTCTGGCCCAGGGCAGCAGGGGTGTCCTCCCTTCCCTGCCTGTACCCCCTCGCTTGGCTTGGTCCTTCCAATGGCAGCTGTGCTTCCTGTCTGCTCCTTGAGCCAAGGAGGGGACATGGCGAGGCCCTTCCCTCCTGGCTTTGCTGGAGCTTTGCTGGGCTGTGGTGGGTATGGTGGCTTGTGCCAGGTTGCTGGGGTGGGTGCCTCCATCACTGCCTTCTGCCAGCAGCTTTCACTTCAGGTGTTTCATAATTAATAAGCCAGTTTGAGACAAAGTCTGTTGCCTTATGGAGAGGTTGGCAGAAGGGGATGCTGTGGGTTTCATTGCCGGACAATAAAATGCCATTGCTGTGCTTGGAATGAGAGGTGGGCAGAGTGAAGATGGTGTAAATTGGTGGGATTTTTATTATTTCAGGGACATTGTAGTATTAAGTAGGATAATAAAATGTTTTTCTAATCATAAGAGCCTTGAGGCAATAAACAAACAGTACGTTTGTGCTGTGAAATGTCTGTTGATTCTTTGTTGATGTGATTTAGAGTCTGTTAAAGCAGGCTGGCGCACTCAGTATGCATCCCTGGCCAGGCTCTCCAGGGATGGTGTGCGGGGATGCTTGGCTGGGATTGCACTGTGTGGCTCAGGTCTTCTACCTTGCAGGCTTTTCTGAGCAAGAAAGGCTGTATTTAAGGCTGGTGTGCACTGCCTTAATCCTTGGAGCATCAGATTCTGCTCATTTATTTTTCTAAATACTCAGCAGTGAGAATAAATTCCCCCATCTCCTCCTAGAGAAGGGCTTTATGCTTTGGGAGGCAAATGGTCTTTTGTGAAACCCCCTCGCCCCTGCAGGTCCGAGCCAGTGACCTCTAGGCTGCAGGAATGCAGTAGTTGTGGTCGTGCTGAGGACTGGGAGCTGCACCATGGTGGTGGGTTGTGCCACCAGACCCTCATGTCCAGCTGCTGGGGTGGCTTCAGCATCTGAGCAGAGCTGCTGGAGCCACGGCGAGCCCCTTCTGCAGTGGAAGGTGAAGAGGGAATGTTCGGGAACCAGCATCCTTGCAGGGACTCTGGCCTGGTGCATGGCGTTGGGAGTGCCTAACTGAAAGGAAATGGGGCAGGAGGTACAAGTGTGGCAGTGCTGGCGTGCCCTGCAGCTGTTGTGGAGTTGAGCAGAGCGGCTGGTGCTAAGATGCAAGCATAAACACCCTCCTTGTGATTTGGGTGCTAAGATGTGTGCTTAAGCACTCATTCTTGAAGTCTTTTGACTCTTTCTTCCAAGTTTACTTGGGATGATGTTGGTGGTACAAATGCAAACCATGGTGCTGTTTGTTCTATTTGAGAATTTTCAAAGGGACGCATAACCCTGAAGTGCGCTAAAATCCATGTATTTTTACTGGGATTGGCTTCGGATTCCTGTAGATGTGCCTGGGTTTGTGGCCTGCAGTGAATCTTTAGCTTTCATAAGCAAAAACCATTCTGCTGTCGATGTTGCTCTTTTTGCCAGTTGGTGGCCTGAAAACAACTTCTTTTTTGAGTGCTGTGAGTGCCAGACAGCTTAATTTCAGGCACATAAAAGTGGTCTCTTCTCTCATGGCCTGGAGCCTCAGGCTGTTGCTCACCTCCAGCAGAGGTTTGTACAAAGCTCCTGTTCTGCTGCGAGTGGTTGTAGTATCGATTGGGGTGGGCAGCAAACTGCACTGTAGGTTGGACCCCGCTCCCACGGGCTGGCCGTCCCCAGGGGGATGGATCCTTTCTGTGCTGGGACAGGCATGAGCTGTGGGTTGTGCAACGGGGCTGACGCTGCGTTTGGATGAACCTCGGCCGTCCCCTTGGCAGCCTCTGTGGGCACGCAGCAGCAAGCAGAGATCAGTGCTTGCTCTGTGCTTGCTGCTTTCCAGGGCTGCTCATCGCTCTCTTGGTGAATGCTTTAAAATGTGTTGATCAGCTTTCACTCAGGCTGATTTGAAACTGAGATGGAGAAACACCCTGTGCGTCTGCGTGCCAGCAGCCCATCCCTTCCCGCTTCTTGCTGTCAGCCCCTGCCAGCTCTTCCCGGCTTTCTTCTCCTGGGGCTTGTTGACCCCTCTCCTGTTTGCGGCTGCCTCCTCAGGACGTGAACATCTCTATCCGGCTAAGGGAGATGCCTTGGAGTCATCGGGTGTTTTGAAACACACATTTGAAGTTGCTAGCAGGAGAGACTGGGGGAAGCACGCCTGCCTTCAGCGGTGACAGTGCTTCTGGGTGGGTAGTTTGTCTGTGCTCAGGTTGGGACAGCAGCAGTCACCGTCAGGTGAGCTGTGTTTATTTTTGTGTTGCATGCTGTGTGTGAATTAACTGGAGACTATCAATTAAGTAATTAAATTTTGCTGATTTGTAAAGATGTGAGCTAGATATATAAGGGTGTTTCTTGCTAACCAAAGCTTCTGCTGCTGTTCCACCACAAAGACGTCTAGCAGTTCCTCATCCTTTTATTAAGCACCAATGATGTGAGCTAAAATTTTCCAAGCCACACCTATGTCTTTTGGGGACGCTGCAATTAATAGCAATCATTTCTGGGAATGGTTTAAAGAAAAATGCAAGTTTTGGTCATAGGGAGCTTCTCGTAGAAACTCAGTTTGTTGTTTGTTTATAACAGTTTGCTGCTTTAAAAAATGGACTTGAGACATTGCTTCATCACTACAGATGGGGCACGGCTCGCTCGCGCTGGCGGTCCTGGCTGCACCAACACCACCAGCCGGTGCGCAGAGCTGCTCTCTGGCAGCAGTGGTGGTTTACCCGTTTCACAACAGCAGGTGAAGGAGGACGTGGAGGCTGCAGTTGGTTCATGCTCACTCGGTGCTCAGTCAGCTGCGGTGTTTGCCCGGCCGGCTGTGCAGCCGCGCAGTGGCATGCCGCACAGCATCAGGAAGGAAGTCTGCAAGCGTGTGTGTGTGGCTGTGTGCACGGGCAAGAGCTGGAGCCGTTTCCGGAGCAGGGTGGCTCGGGGCTGGGCTGTTAAACCACTGCTGCTCTATGCACCGGCTCATTCGTAGCACTGCAGAAGCATATCCAGGGATGCAGCTGCTGCTCCGCGGACCTGCAGCCTTGTCCAGACCTGAAATCCTGTGGTTGATGGGGGCCAGGCAAGGGTTGAGCGGCAAGCATTGCAGGGAAGGAAGGCAATGCATGCACTGCAGATAAGCTCTTGCAAAGTTCATGCTGGGTGGAGTTTCCCTCTGGTTTCTAATTAGTGCTGAAGTGGAGGGGCTGTGTGACGTTTGATGGCAGCTGGGCAGGAGAGGAGGAGACTTGCGGGTGGCTGGAATAACAATTAATGTCCATACTTGAAATGTTCTCAAAAACATCCTCCAAGGCCAGGGCACTGTCGTGCATCAAGGGGGGACTGACTGTAAGAAGGGCCCAGCTGCAGCAGCCCCACGACAGGCCTGTGGTCCCATGCACACGCTGTGACCCTCAGAGCATAGTGCCATCTGCCTGCCCATCGGGTCCTGGCCGCTCAGGGTGCTCCGCTGCAGCAGAGCTTCCTGGACAGCAGCTTTGCTTGGAAACCCGCAGCCCTGCTGGGACAGGTCCCCTCTGCCGCTGCCCTTCTTTGCTTGGAGGAGGGTGTCCTGCAGGGACACGGCTGCTGCACCGCCAGCGGGATGCAGGCAGGACCCCAGCACTGGCAGACTGTCACCAGGGTGCTCTGTGCTTGCAGGACAGCTTCAGCTAAGGCGGTGTGGGCAGCTGCTGGGCTCCCCAGGATGGGTGCAGTCCTTGTGGGTGCAGGCATCGTGTCCTTGTGGAAAACCTGGTGTCCAGGCCAATGGCCAATGAGGGGGTGTTTGTTCCCTACCTGAAGGGTAGCTGTGAGCGGCTGGTGATGTTTCCTCCGTGGGTGGTGAGGCTGGAGAGAGCTTTGTTCCTTGGGCTGGAGCTGGGGAGCTCTTGGCAGCGTGGGCAGCTGCTAGCACTGAGGCTGGCGTCCTCCTGACCTCGCCTGGAGGTATAAGCGTGACCTGCCAGGCCTGGGGAGTCCTCTGGGCCCTGTCTCCTTTTCCTGTTACTGGTCTGGGGACTCTGACTATAGTCTGATTTTTCCTGATTTCAACGTTTGTACCAAAGCCTGTGGCAGGCGAGTCTGGAGCCTGGAGCTGCTTCCTTTGGGACCGGCTGTTGTGCCGGTCGCTTGTGTGTGATGGAAGTGTGCCATGTTCGGCCTGTCTGTCCATGTCCCCCCCTCCCCTGAGTTTTAAACATCCCAGCTGCTCTTGTCCCTCTGAGGCTTCTCTCTTCCAGGAGACTTCATTTCCTAAAAGAGCAGCTGCCTCCCCGCTTCCCTTAGTGTCGCCTTCTGGCTCAGCCCTGTGAACGCTGGTGCCTCGGGGTGGGTGGCCAGGTCCCAGGCGTGCCGTGACCATGAGCTGGGACCCCGGCTCCAGTGGACCACCTTTTCCCGGGGCTCAGAGGGAGGTTGTGGGCAGGAGTGTCTGTGGGAGGGGAAGGTGCCCAGGAGGAGAGCATCGCTCATCACCGTGTGCACAGATGTGTGTGGTAAATAAACAAATCAACATTGTGGCTTTTCTTCCCCATTAGGTATTTTCGCCGCCAACTGTGTTTCAGCATGAAGCTTGGCTAGCAGCAAAATGAACTTAACGGGGGAAGGTAAGCATGTACGGATGGCATGTGCCAGAGCAGTTGATTCCTCTGTGATGCTGGGTGCAAGCTGGTGAATATTTCATATGTCTGTCCACACCACCACTGATGCTCTGTTAATATTATATTGCCTTTGCAAGCTAACGAGAAACGGTTTAAGCCTTGTTTATACTAATCTCTGATCAGCATGCAAAATAAGGAAGACTTTCTGCCTGTAGACATCTGTCACTGCTCTGCTGTCACTTCCCTGTCAGCTCCCATCCTCCCCCTGGCTGTCTGCTCTGGCCCTGATGGCCGTCAGGAACAGAGTCCCGGGTGGTGGGTCACAGCCCAGCCCTGTCCTGCAGTGTCCAAGCTGCACTTGGGGGCTTCAGCTCAGGCTTGTCTGCTGGCACTTTGATTTCAACTCCCTGTCACCAGCTGCAGTGTTTTTTCAGTCCCTGCCATGATGTGCCAGAGAAGCCCCTGAGAGCTCTCTTAATTCCTGCTGGAGTGGAAAGCTCTAAGAGCCAGCTTGGGCATCTGAAGGACTAGAAGGTTGTTTCTGATCAGACAGCTGTGCTGCCTAATTATGCCATGATATTTTCCACCAGAATATTTGCTGTGGAGGAAATTATCCATCCCTATTCTAGCACAGACCAATAAGCCCCATAAATTTGGGGAAATTCTTGGTGGAGGATTGCACAAAAGAGTTGAAAGTAAGCCAGAATGATTTGCAGTTGCTCAACAGACTGCTGCTGAGCATGCTCACGGATGCTTGTTCAGCCTGCCTGGGTACACTGGGGTAATCCCAACAGAGAAGTCTGTTCTGCTTCAGCCTTCCCAGTGCCCGTGGCTGCCATGCAAGAGGCAGAGCAGGGCTGTTCTGCTGGCAGGAGCAGTGGTGTGCTGCAGCAGCAGGGAGAGTCCAGAGCACAGCAGGAGGGAGAACAGTGCTTCCCAACAGCAGCCATTGGCACCTGCCTCTCTACCTTTCCCACTGCCCCACAGCAGCGAGAGCTCCCCTGGCTGGTGGTGTTGCATGGGCAGTGGTGGGGGCTGTGTGTCTGCCCTGGCCAGGCAGGCAGGATCCCCAGGGATACGGCACTTTGTCCCGCCAGGTTCTGCCGGAGCAGGGCTGGTACCCCAGGCTCCCAGCCAGCCTCCCGCTTCACACAGCAAAATGAGTGAGTCCCTTTGTTCACCTCCCGCGGTGCTCGGACCAGAGATGCTGGGAGCATCTCAGTGGGAAATGCTCACTGTAAGCTGTTTTTCTGCAAAGAACAGAGCACTTCTGTGCTCCCAGCCTCCTTTTTAAACTGCAGATCTTTCCTGCTAATTAGCCTGTCTTGGTCTGCATAGCCGTAATTATTCCAGTTGGCCTTAAATCCTGACTGCTCCAACTACCATGCACTGAAATGGGTCTTGCAGCATTTGCAATCATTTTTAGGGTGAACATTTGAATATATTTACATGACTGAAACAGATCAAGATAGCAGGAAGGAGCAAACAAGCGCTTGTCTTTTTATTGGGTCTGATTCTTGGGCTTGGTGCTGCAAAAATGCTAGCACTGTTTGTTGTTCCCTCTGATTTATGCCTAAACAAATAAACCAGCATTTGACTTTTTGACTTTTATATAGTAGATGGGCATGCATTTGAAACTGTTTAACCTTGGTATGTTAACCAAGCAATTGGCCAGGTTGGTGCTAACAAGCCACAAAAATAGTTTTGGTGGTGATGTTACTTTGCTGCCGGGGTGGGAAAACACATAGCTGGGCAGGCAGGGAGGCACTGCCTCTCCATGTCTTGGTAATCTGGTGGCATGAGCAGAAGTGGATAAAAGCAGAGCGGGTGGATGGTGAGCAGCTGAGTGCTTCACCAGTCCGTTTAGGTGGAGGGGGATGTCAGGGACTGGAAGGGGAACAGAGCGAGTCCTGGAGCACCCGGCCAGTGCTGGGGCAGCCTGTGCTGGCAGGCAGGGCAGGGGCAGGGAGGCTGCCTGGCTCCAGGGTGGCTCTCCTGCCTGCTCCCTGCCACAGCCGGGCTTTGCACCAGCCGCTGCTAAGTGTGCTCTTTGATGGAAAGAGTTGAAAGGAGAAAAAGGTTTTTCTGAAGCAGTTCTTTGGACTGTCAGCAAAACAAAATGCATGGACGTCCCGTTCCTTCCACTCTATTCAGCTCCCACCCCAGCCACATAATCACAAAGAACTTGAAATCCCCGGGTGAGCCCAGGGGAGGATTGCAAAACCTGCGCTCACAAATGGAGCAGGGGTGGGGGGAGGGTGTGGGAAGCAGTGCCAGTGTTCCTAGGAGTCCCTCCTGGGTAGGCAGCAGAGCAGGGACTTGCAGAAACTGCAGGCTTCCTGCTGGGTATTTTACCAAGATGCAGAAAACCCCCAAAAATCTTAATGCTGGATGAAGTCTTCCAAGGATTTTTATGTAAGGTCAGTCTCTGGAGGAAGGGCGTTTAACACTGACTTTGTGTATTGCTGTTAGCCTTCAAATGGTTTAATTCCTCAAAGTGTTTAGTTCTAAAGGATAACTGCCTCTCCTGACTTGGACACTTAAAATTTGCATGTGATTCTTTTGGTTTTCTCTTATTTTAGCTTTCCCCGCTCCCCTGTGACAGCACATTGAAACTAAAGAAAATATAGGAAGGAGACAGGTGGCTGAGAGAAGCAAGAAGACAGTGGTGTGCTTTGGAAGGAAGGAGAACTGCAGGGAGGATTTGGGCTTCATTTGGGATGGAATCTCTGAAGATTTTTTTAGGACTGACTGGGTACCCATGGCTCCTCCTCTCCGAAACATTCCTGGAGGTTTGCTCCAGCTGTAAACCTGTGTTTCTGGGTACACAAACAGTCCAGAAGTAATATCTTTGGGTGTGCTTTGAGACAGACTTTAATTACTTCCTGGGTAGAACGTACCTAGCCTGGAAGTTGATAAGCGAAAGAGATGATGAAAGCTTGGAATGGTGTCAGCGTCCTGAAGGAGCCAGGCTGGATGCTGAGGTGACGGAGGGGCTGGGCTGGATTGTGGATCCTCCTCCTCTGACTGTGCTGTGTTTCTTCTGCAGATGCCTGTTGGGTTGAACGTTTGGTAGCTGAAAGCTGAAGTGTGGTCACCAGCCTGTGTGGAGGAAAGCAGGATGCGGGTCACCATGAGGAGGGTGCTGCTGGTGGTGGGCTCGGTGGTCGCCCTGATGGTGACTCTGCACCTCGGCCAGCAGGTCCTGGAGTGCCAGCAGGTCCTGAGCGAGAGGAGGCACAGGCTGATGAGACCTGAGAACGAGGAGCTGATCATGATGGACTCCAACCATGTTGAGTACCGTTACAGCAAGGAGATGCCCCTGATATTCATTGGCGGGGTCCCACGGAGCGGCACGACGCTGATGAGGGCCATGCTGGATGCCCACCCTGAGGTACGCTGTGGAGAGGAGACCCGCATCATCCCTCGGGTGCTGGCCATGCGGCAGGCCTGGTCCAAATCAGGGCGAGAGAAGATGCGCCTGGACGAAGCAGGGGTGACAGACCAAGTTTTGGATGCCGCTATGCAGGCCTTTATACTGGAAGTGATCGCCAAGCATGGTGAGCCAGCCAGGTACTTGTGTAACAAGGACCCCTTCACGCTGAAGTCCTCTGTTTACCTGTCCAGGCTGTTCCCCAATTCCAAATTCCTCCTGATGGTTCGAGACGGCCGGGCTTCAGTCCATTCCATGATCACACGGAAAGTGACAATCGCAGGCTTCGACCTGAACAGCTACCGAGACTGCCTGACCAAGTGGAACAAAGCCATCGAGGTGATGTACTCCCAGTGCTTGGAGATCGGGCGGTCCCGGTGCCTGCCCGTTTACTACGAGCAGCTCGTGCTGCACCCTGAGCAGTCCATGCATGCCATCATGAAGTTCCTGGACATCTCCTGGAGCGACACGGTGCTGCACCACGAGGAGCTGATAGGGAAGCCTGGCGGGGTGTCGCTTTCCAAGTGAGTGTCTTGGCTCCTGTCTCAGCTTTTCAAGGAGCATTTTCATTACGTGAAGCAGGTCAAGGCTAAAACTGGGGGCAAAGATGCTTTGGTTGTATTTATGCATACTTTTCAGGGACAGATGTGGCAGCCCATCCAGTTTTACTGCCGTAGGTTTTGTGTTTCTGAGTAAAAGATAGCTTTAATACTTGCAATCTGTTGTACCCAACAGAGCAGCTTGTCAAGAGAGAACTTTAGGACCAGGTGACTGTTTTATTAATCTCTCTTGGTCTCTTAATTTGAAAAGACCCTCTTGCTCTGAAACATGAGCTCCTTAATGTCTCTTTTCTTCACCCGTCCTCAAATACCTCCTTACCGCAATTAGTTTTGCTGCTAATGAATGGCTTTCAGTGGTGAGCAGCAATTCTTGCCAAGTTTGGTGCTGGTATTGCAGAATAAAAGAAATACCTGCTCCATGGAGACACACCCCAGCACTCCCTCCTTGCTGGCTGGCCGTCTCAGCGTGCCAGGGGGTGCTTGCTTTTTCCCAGTTTCTTCTCTTTTAATGCTTTTCTTCTCTAAATGGAGGGTTAAGTCAAACTTGGCAAAATTTTAATCGGTCGTGTAAGGGAATCATACAAGCAGTCTTCATATAAATTGCCTGTGATGAGGGCAGCAAGGAGCCGCTGTGGGATGTGCAGCTGCTCTGTTTCTCTGGGAAGGCAGTGGGTGTGCAACAGGGCTCCGCTTGCCTCTGCCCTCAGACACTCTCCTGCAGGAGGCGGTGCGGCATTGCCTATACCTTGGCAGTCGGTGACAGGGACACTCTCACAAGGCTCAGGATCGCAGCCCCTGTTGTACTTCATCCCTCTTAAGACACCGCATTGCCTTTGCTGCGTGAGGTGTGGTTTCCTTTGGCTGGAGTCGAGCAGGCGGCTGCTCGCCCCAGGCCAGCGTCCTGCTGGGCACAGGGTGCAGAGGGGTGGCAGTATCTGCGAGGGGCTCGCTCCTTGCAGTTTGGAGGGCAGGGAGCACAGCTGGCAGGGAGCATGGTTATCCTGTAATAAGCAGAGGGGTCCCGGTAACACCCATACCCCAGTACAGTTTGGATCCCCCCCGAACAGGAGGACCCAGCCTGTGGGACTGTGGAAACTCCTGCCAAGATCCACTCCCCCACAGCAGGGCTGTGAGTGGGAAGCAGCTGTGCCAGGGCTGCCCCACACCGACTGCCCCAGGCATACCCAGCAGGCTGTGAGTGTTTGTGCTGCATGCATGTCTTGGTCATTGGAAGCAAAATGTTGAGGTGGCAGTGAAGCTAGCTGTGGGCTGTTCTTTCTGAGCTTAGCACATGTGTAAAATACAACTTTAGTGTCTTGTTTCGTTTGTGGTTTTTTTTTCTTTATTATTTTTCCCAGGATAGAAAGATCAACAGACCAGGTTATCAAGCCGGTGAACATGGAGGCATTATCTAAATGGATCGGGCACATCCCAGGGGATGTGCTGCAGGACATGGCCCACATTGCACCGATGCTTGCCAGGCTTGGCTATGACCCCTACGCCAACCCACCCAACTACGGCCACCCCGACCCCTTAGTTGTCAACAACACGCACAGAGTGAGTGTTGCTGCCGTCTGCCTGCGGTGCTGCCATGGGGAGGGAGTGCTGACGTGGGGCTCTGGGTCTTTGCACCCTCAGAGCCCTCTGGAGCGGAGCAGGCTGCTGAACTGAATCTGAAAAGAGCAGGGGAAAAACAAACGCTCTTTTCCTTTTGGGAAGACTGGGAATGACAGGCATGCAGCTACACTGAAATGATTTCAAAACAGATGTGTGCCATAGATTGAGCCTGGCGTGGCTCAAACTGATGATGTTCCCTATAATTTTGTGGTGGTGTTAGTCTCTTGCTGTTGTGGCAGATACTGACCTGTCCCTCCCTGATCCAGCTCCACTGTCGAACCCAGGCGTGGCAGTCACTGGTGTGTACTGATGTTACCTGGGTGCATAGCTGTAGGCACTGTACCTGCTGGTCTGGCCCCAGAAAGACTCGCAGATTGCACTGTCTGTAGCTCAGCAGTCACTCCTGCAGACCTGTGAGGAACAAGTGGAGGCTCATAATGCATTTGGACAAAACCAGCAGATATTTTTTTTTTTAGAATATTGAGTCGTCCTTGGAGCAGAACTAGAAGGAAGAAGCTGCAGAGCCACAGACAGCAGTTCCTAAACAGGGAGTTTCTCATGTTTTGGGGCAGACCCGGCTCCTGTCTAGCCTGAGTCCGGACTCTGCAGCTCCCCCAGCTTTCCACGTGCTCCCCATGATGGTGCCCTTGGATGAGGCATTCTTGTCACACTGGTGGGAGCAGGGGAACATCTGTGGGTGAGACTGGTCCCTGTGGTACTATTTATAGAGTGTGAGTAGGCAGGCAAGTAGCAGCACTGACCTGGAAGGTCAGAAGAGGTTCCCTGGAGCTGCTCTGTACTCCGAGTGCTCTGGTCTCTTATAGCTCCTGCTCACTCTCTGCTTGCTGAGAGCTGTTCTAGGACACAGGTGATTTGGGTGAACATCTGCCCTGGGGAGGGTTAGTGTCATTTTGGGTCTCTGATGTGGATCTTTAAGTACTTGGGATGAATTTGGAAAACTGTCATGGTAAAGACCAAAATACTCTCCCCTCGCAGTCTAAGGGGGGAACCAGAGAACTGCTTGTGTCAGTTCCCTGCCCCAGCAGGATGCTGCTCCCTGACTTTGCTTACAGTCAGGAAGGAGGAAGCCTCCCGCTTTTGCCCCAGTACAGCACCACAATGTAGATCAAACCCCTATCAGGGTGTTTCAGCTGGTTCAGGTATACTGGAACATAGGACACAGTTCATGAGGCGGACTTGCCGGTGTTCATAGAGCCACTACCCCAGAAGGGTCACTCCAGTTTTCTCTTTTCCATAGGTTTTAAAGGGGGATTATAAAACGCCAGCCAATTTGAAAGGTCATCTGCAGGTAAGAATCTGATGTCCTTTTAAGGGCTTTGCCCTGTTTGGTTAATCCTGGGTGCCTGGTCCCTTGCTCCCTCTTAAGGGCATTTGCAGGCTGGGCAGCCACCTGTGGGAAATGTCCCCGCTCTCTTGCCTCAGTCCTTGGGGACGATGTGCCTGTCCTTCCTGCTGTCCACTGCTGCCACCTGCCACGCTTCCGTTGGTGTCCTGTGTGTCCTGTGCTCCTCAGACCCTGCTCATTCACCTCTGCCACCTCCTTCCTGGTCTGCTTGTGTGTATGGTTTTGTGCTGGGGAGTTCTGTGTTCACTCATCAGGAACTTGTGCTCTTCACTGTCTTACTTCAAGACACTTTCTACCTTGCTCTCTGTTTCAAAACTCTTAATTACCGTGGGTCTTGCCTTGGGGAAGGGTGGCTTGCCTGATTTACAGGTTACAGATAGGTCTCCTAGTTCTTGTAGTTGGGTGATTGTGTTCAGGTGTCAAAAATACAGTATGGGACTCCCTCCCTAAAGAACAGTGCTTCAAAACAATTCATTACCATCTTTTGTAATGCAGAGATGTCCAACAGCCATTGTACATACAAATTAAAAAAAAAAAAAAAAAAAAAAAGGATTCATGACTCTCCAGAAGGTGCCACCTGCACAGTATGGAGATACAGTAGATTGGTGTTGATGTCTCCATTGAAGGTGCCAGGTTTTGCCTGCTCAACATGTGGACTCCTAAGGGAAGCAGGGGATTGAGCCCAGTGTTGGGCGAGAAGATGCAGAGCCCAGTCCCAGACTGAGGAAGCGGGGCTGCTGGTGAAGCGAGCGTGCAGTGGCTTCACTGTGAGAGGTGTTGCTGGTGATTCCCAGATGGCTGCCCAGGGTGGTTTGTGTTGCGTGAATGGTAGTGAAGCAAGAGACTGTGGTCTTGTGGCAGCACCTCCTGGCTGCTGGTTCTCTGCCCTTGTGCTGCTTTCTGTCTCCTAGACATTTCCTTTTCTTGCTGCTGGGAACACAGCGGGAATGTTTTGAGTTGCAGATGGTGGCTTAAAGCTGACCCTTCTGTTTCTGGGTTATTCTAGGTGACTCAGAACACATCATCTTCTCACTAGGAAAATTAATGATTTCCAGGTAAGACCTTGTACTTCATTTTGGGGCTCGGGCAAATCTGCCTGCATTGCTCCAGGGTTAGCATTTTGCTTGCGTAATTTCTTGTGCCTGTGGATTAGCTGGGCTGCTCCAGGCATGCTCATTATGCGAATGATCTTCTTCACGGTTACTTTAGGTTTCTAGAACAATACTGTTACGTGAGACGATTTGTCAGAAATTCTTTTTCTGAGCTCTGGAAACAGGCTTACTTCAGCAAAATCCAAATTGGCCACTTGGGAGAGTTATTGCTGACTGTCCCCACGGGGAGCATTGAAATGGGATGCGGGAATGTGTAGATGAGCTGAGCTGCTCCCCAGCTGTCTCCTAGGATGTGCCATGGACTGGAAGGGAAGATAAAGCAGTCGCATCTGCTGTCAGTTTGGGAAAACAAAGCTGCTATCTGGGGTTTCTGCTCCAGATATAACTGTTGATATGTTGGATGTTTTTCAGTCTCTCTTTCCAGCCAACCTCTATGCTAAAACATAAAGTAATTTTTCTTTCTAAAAATGACATTTTAAAAACTATTTTCTATGTAAAAGCACTATATTGTGCTAAAAAAATAATCAGAAGCACTGTGTGAGAAGGGGAGTTGTGCGCCTATCATCCTAGAGCTGGGACTTACTTTCTTTCTAACCATTTTTTTTGTATCACGGCTGCTTTAAAACTGTTAGTTGAGCATCTGCTGCGCTGGCGTGACCGGATCCTGCTCCTGAGTCTGTGTTTCTCTCTTCCAGAATGCTGCAAATGGCCTTTTGTTGTCCAACAAAGAAGAGTTTGCAACGGCACCAGTGGAAATCGGTTATCCAAGCATATTGCTTGCTAATACTATTGCCAAAATGACTGCTATACGAGGAATGTATTTGCATTTATTTGCAAAGGCCAAACACTTTACACGTCTGATACTCTGGTACCCACTGTCTGCCTTTCCCCAGCGCTCCGTGGTGAAAGCATCTGTGGAAATTCGTACTTGACAGGGGTGTCGGCGTACCTCGGGAGGAGATTTCGTGGCTGGAGGACTCGTTAAATCGCGTGTCAATGTCTCGTAATGCTGTTCTCTAATCCAGGGGTCAGAAATAGGTGTCCTGGCCTTGTAGAGCCTTTGTCGTGCGAGTGAAACACCCCACCCCGCCCCGCCCCGCCCCCCGCCCCCCCCCCCCCCCTTCACTGTGATGACTTACAGAGGCTATTGCAGAGTTAATATATGAGCCCACCCACCCGTCCCGCCTCCTTCCTTTGTTGCACACCATTAAAGTGTTGTTTTAATAGCTCGGGCTCTGCTCTGCCCTGCCTCCCTGCTGCCTGCGCCGGTGCAGGCCGCCCGCCGCCAGACCACAGAGGAGCCGCTGGGCGGGAGGCCCCGGCGTGGCCGCTCTGCCCAGCTCTATGGTTGTGGGCGTGGCTGGGGCGGTGCGTCACCGGAAGGAGATTGTTGCGTTCCGGGCGGTAGCGGTGCAGTTGGAGCCGGTTGGAGGGGAGGAGCGGAGCGGCGCCGGAGCGGGTGGGCCCGCAGGCGCCATGTCGATGTCGCACCTGTACGGCACGGACGGGGAGGATGGCGTGGAGATGGAGAACTTCGAGGTGTCGGACTGGGACTTACAGAACGAGTTCAACCCGCACCGGCAGCGCCACCGGCAGAGCAAGGAGGAGGCCACCTACGGCGTGTGGGCCGAGCGCGACTCGGACGAGGAGCGGCCCAGCTTCGGCGGCAAGCGGTACGGGCCGGGGACGGGGGGAAAGGGGCCCCCGAGCCGAGCTGAGCCGTCTCCTCCCGCCCGTCTGGCGGCCCCCGGCTGTGCCCCACTCGGAGGGGCTCCAAGGCTCGGGTGGCTGCCCCGTTTCGGGGGGCGCTTCAGGCTCTAAACACCCATCAGAACGGCCCGGCTGGGGGGACTTTGCATGTGCGAGCGTGTCGCTGCTACCCGGGGGAAGGAGTGATTTGTTTCCTCGCAAAAACTGCTCGTCAGTTTTTAATATTTCATTTTAAGGGAGGGGTCTAAGGCACAGTAGTCCCCAGGCTTGTGTAGAGACGTGTACCGGTCCACTGGAACAGAATTCACTCACAGGTCTTGTTTTGGCGTAGCTCCAGGGATTACTCGGCACCAGTGAACTTCATCCGCGCCGGGCTGAAAAAGTCAGCTGCTGAGGATTTGTCAGAGGAAGACTCTGATGAAGATGAAAAGCCCGTTAAGCAGGAAGAAATCCCTAAAGAGTTTGTGCCGAAGAAGTTAAAAACTGTGAGTTATCCAGGAAGTTTTGAATTCTGCGTGAGGTATTTATGAAACTTAGGCGGTAGTCAAAGGAGCACTAAAGAAAAGGAGATATCGTTAAAACCAGAGAACAAGATGTGACAGCATGCTGTTAAAAGGAGATATTTTCTCGGTCTTCTGTAGCTTTGTGTTGTATCACAGGGTGTCCTCGGGAAACATCTATCGTTTTAGGCCCTTTTATCTTCCTTAATGTTCCCTTTGGTCAACTGAGGTTGAAATAAAAGAATGGGAGTGATTTACTGCCTTTCAATTACTTTTTTTTTTTTTAAATCTCACAGCACAGTGTGACAAATCTAGGAGTGCTATAGATTAAAAATCAAAGCCTTATTTTTGGTTACCAAAGACAGAAAGAATTAGGAATCAGCTTCAACTGAAGTTGGTGGTAGAGCCTAATAACTGTCAGGTTGTCAGTTTGAGCTTGTCAGGACTTTGCTTTTCCATCTAAGGAATTCCAGGAAACTCCTTAGGTGTCAGGCATCTGACATGGATGGACAAGTCGTGGTGCAGTGAGCTGTGTAGTGTGGTGACAACTGAATTGCTTCTGGGAAGAACTTTCCTTTTGAGTGAAATTACACAGAGCTTGGTTATTATGATGCCTTAAGGTTGTGGGTTTCTTTTTTTTTGTTTGTTTTAACAGGGTGGTAATTTCAAGCCTAGTCAGAAAGGCTTTGTAGGGGGGACAAAATCTTTTATGGATTTTGGCAGCTGGGAGAGACACACGAAGGGAATTGGACAGAAGCTTCTCCAGAAGATGGGTTACGTTCCTGGAAGAGGTCTTGGGAAGAATGCTCAAGGTACTGAGTGTGTGTTTGGTTTTTATTGTTAACTAGTAATTTGGAGAAGAGATTGGGTTCTTCAAAGAACTGCCGTCTCCAGGTGGCTTATAACTTTGTTCTTAAGATTCAGTTGTGTTTTAATTACCATAGGCCAGTTTTATTGGTCTTTTTATTGGCTATTGTTATTTTGCAAGAATAAAACAGAAGTAAGGGAGAAAAATTCCAAAGGTAGTTAGCTTACAGAAAAAGAGATACTATTTTATGTGATGGAATGAAAAAAAAAAAGCAGGGAAATGCAGTTGTGAGTAATGCTCTGCGTTTTTTCTCTTTGGTGTGTTGGAATTAAGTAATTTTATGGCCACTAAGGAATTACTGAAGTGGTAGAAGATACTCTAGGGATAGAGGCAAAATACTGGGCTGGATGTTTGTGCTGATTTGTTAACTTAGAGTACTGTAGAAAAAGCATTTGCTGCTCTCTCTTGGTAAAAAAACCTGCTCCTGATGTAACTACCATCCTCTTAGGTATTATCAACCCAATTGAGGCCAAACAAAGAAAAGGCAAAGGAGCTGTGGGGGCATATGGCTCTGAAAGAACCAGCCAGTCTTTGCAGGATTTTCCTGTTGTGGACTCGGAAGAAGAAGCTGAGGAGGTATTTGTATGATTCTTGGTATATCCATTTCCCTGTTGTGTTGTGCATACAAAATTCAGTTCTAGTATTAGCTTGTGTGTCAGAGGAAACTGTTTGGCCTTATTTTAGATAAGAAGCTAAAGACATAGTACATTAATGTCATTTAGACATACTCTTCTTGTCATCATAGTGTTCTTTGTTGTTTCTGGCTAACTTTATACCAGTAGTCTTACTAGAACTCAATCTTCAAAGAGTCCCTCCAGTAGTCTTTGTATTCTGTTAAAATTAAAAAATATATAACAATACCAGAAACATATGCTAGTATTGTGAATAGGGTGATTGACTGGATCATGGCATCTGAGCTGGTTTGTCATAGTACTTTACCACTTTCCCATCTATTTTGCTGTACAGCATTCCTCATTGATCCGATGGTTATTTTCCTGTGGGAAATAAGAGTGAAATTTGGGGCATGACAAAGAGCAGCAAGCACAACTTTTTTTTTTTTCTTATTATTATTATTTAGGAATTTCAAAAAGAGCTCAGTCAGTGGCGGAAGGATCCTAATGGAGGCAAGAAAAAGCCCAAATACAGCTATAAGACAGTAGAAGAACTGAAAGCCAAGGGTAGGATCAGCAAGCAGCTTTCTGCCCCTCAGAAGGAGCTGTCTCAAGTCAAGGTAAGGTTGATAACCCAAGAGATGGCATCTCTGGGAAAAGTTTGTCCACTTGGCTTATTCCGAGTGCTTTGTAGCTGTCAGTAACCTCATAAAAATCAAGGCCTCAGACTCATCACTGAATCGTGTAATAGACCACTGTGTCACCTAGGACATTTGATCTGTTTTGAAGCAAGTTCTTTAGCCTCAGAAAATGCAAATTAGCTAAAACACATGTTGTTTTGGTGTTTTTTTAATTGAAGATAAGTTTAATTGTTTCACATCTGTTATAGATAAAATGCTCATCCACTTCTGAAAGCACAGCTGTCTTTGTTGGGATTGTACAACTAAACAGATAATTTGAACCATCTTCTACCTAAAAGGGACAGTAAAGGATTTGTCTTGTAGGCAGCTGTTAATTTCAGAGGAATAATTTTATTGTGTGGTTTAAAACAGTATCAAAGTACCTAAGAGTTCCATGCAGTAATGAATAGTATACTACTTGCATCTTCACTGCTTGTAGAATTACTCAGCAAAATAGTAAAACTGAGATCAGAAGAGGAGACTCTTCCTGTTCTAACTCCAAATTGTTTCCTCTTCATTCTAACTCTTCATGTCTGGAGTAGACCTCTTTTTAGAGGCAATCCCCAGCTGCCTCATGCAGAATACCAGTGTGTATTAGTAGCCTCCTGGAGTAATTAAGATACTTAGAAATCTCCAGTTTTCAGTTTGGAGTCAGGGATTTTATTTCCTCCTTTTCCAAATACTAGATGCAGATGTTTTGGGGTTTCTTGAGACATGTTTGTTCTTGTTTCTTGGAAGGTTATAGACATGACGGGTCGGGAACAAAAGGTTTATTACAGCTACAGTCAAATTAGCCACAAGCACAACATCCCAGATGACAGCCCACAGCAGCCACTGGGCAAAGACTCCAAGCCCCAGGGTTTTGCCTTGCCAGAGCTGGAGCACAACTTGCAGCTTCTCATTGACATCACAGAGCAGGAGATCATCCAAAACGACCGGCAGCTGCAGTATGAGAGAGACATGGTTGTCAACCTGACCCATGAGATACAGAAGATGTCTGAAGTTCTCTCACACGAGGAGACTGCAATTGGCAATCTCAGCAAGGTGCTGGAGATGGTGGAAGAGTGTGAGAGACGGATGCAGCCCAGCTGTGAAAATCCCTTGACCTTGGATGAGTGTGCGAAGATTTTCGAGACACTTCAAGATAAATACTATGAAGAGTACAGAATGTCTGATAGGGTAGACCTGGCAGTAGCAATAGTCTATCCTCTGATGAAAGATTACTTCAAGAACTGGGATCCCCTCAAGGTGTGTATTTGATTTATCTGCAGTTCTTACTTGATGGCTTGAGTAGTCTTTATTATTTTGACTCCTCCCCCTACTCCCTGTCCCAGATTTCTGAACAGTATGGAGAGAAGAAAAAAAACCACAAACACAAACCCAAACCCCACTCTGGACCCAGTCTCAGACTTTTCTGTGCCTGAAGGCTACTGTTCTGCAAAGCAGCTAACAATTTAGCTGCTTGTAAGGTTAAAATCAACCCCTTTTGTGGGTGTTGGGAAGAAGAAGTAGATGAAAGCAAAGTCTCTAGTTCTTGGTTTTTAGCAAAAGCAGGAGACTGTCAGGTAGTCAGATATGTGCTGCCATTCTTAATGCTTTGTAGGCTGTGATAGGTAGAATCTGAATTCTCTCTGTACACCTGAAAAAACTCAGGCTATCTTCTTCTCCCCCTGGAGGTATGTTAAGTCCATAAAGTGGGATTTTCCTTTTGTGGGACTTCACTAATCATGGCTGCAAGCTCCTGGCTTGCCTTTTGAATGGGTGAGAAGGCTGGCTGTAGCAGAGTGCCATCAGCCTGCTCTCTGTAGATACCAGCTGAAATTAATGAAAAAGGATAAAGGCTGTTCATGCCTTATCGTTTCCAGGATTGTACATATGGCACAGAAATCATAGCCAAGTGGAAGAACCTCTTGGAAAATGATCAGCTGTTATCACACAGTGGGCAGGACCTGTCAACGGATGCTTTTCACAGGTAAAGAACAAATGAGTTGTACTTCATGCAGCATCTTCAAGTGCTGCTTCCTCAGGGATGGAAAAGAACAGGTACAAGCATGCTTTCCAGATGATTCTCCCGATGTGTCTGTTAAAATCCAGCTGTCAGCTATATAAAAAGAAGCAGCTTTTAAGTAAGAGTTGCCGTTTAGTTTATTTAGGCCTGGGGCTATAGCTTTAAGCTTAACTTTGATTTATTCTTTTTTTGTTTGGTTTTTTACAGACTGATGTGGGAAATTTGGATGCCATATGTCAGAAATATAGTAGCACGGTGGCAACCGAGGAACTGTGGATCCATGGTGGATTTCTTGGATAGCTGGGTAAATGTTGTTCCTGTCTGGATACTGGATAACATTCTGGATCAGCTCATCTTCCCCAAGCTACAGAAGGAGGTAAGACGAGAGGGCTGCATTAGAATGAAGCTGTGCTCTGCATCAGTATTTGAATTTCAGTCAACTAGAACTTCTGAAATACCAGTTTGCTGCCTCTGCTGATGTGTATAGGAGTCTGGGGGGTTGCGTTATGCCTCTTTTTGCATCTGGCAAGACTTTAATGGATGGACTTAGCTTAATCTTTTCTGTTTTACCTCAAGGTCGAAAACTGGAATCCTTTGACAGACACAGTCCCAATCCATTCGTGGATCCATCCCTGGCTTCCCCTGATGCAGGCACGGTTAGAGCCGCTGTATTCTCCCATCCGAAACAAGCTGGCGAATGCTCTGCAGAAGTGGCATCCCAGTGATTCCTCTGCCAAACTGATCCTTCAGCCCTGGAAAGATGTGTTCACACCTGGGTCATGGGAGGCTTTTATGGTCAAAAACATTGTGCCTAAACTAGGTGAGATGAGCCAGACGGCGCTAAATTTCTGAAATCTGCTGGTTGCCACCTTCCCCCTTAAACCTGGAAAAGATACATGTTAGTATGGTTGCCAGTGTTACTTGAAAGAACATTACTAGTAAGTTCAGAGCAAGCTTGCATCTTCTTTTCTGCTGCTAGTACTGTGCATTTTTTTTCTGTGGCAGGCATTTTAGAAAATATGGGGAAGTGCTCTGATTATTCTCAGTGTTTTCTCTCATTTCTCTAAATCATCAGATTCCTCTGTTGTTCAGCTGACAGGAATATCTGATAGCTGTCAGGTAGTACCAGGTTACAAAATATCTCTGTCTTACTCCCCGTTTTATTTGGTCTATGCTAACGCTTTCACAGTGAGATTTTGTAATTCACCATTCAGCCATGCAAACTGGCTAAAAAGCTCTGTAGTCTAAAAATCAGTTGAATGTTTAAGTTTCTCAGTTCTGGTGGCAAATTGTAATCACTGGAAATGGAAGTGTGCTGTTTTGGTGGCAGGTATCAACCAAACAGTTTAAAGATCCTAAATGTCCCTTAGGGTAATGACGTGATACAGGCGCTCCTCAAATCATGTGTGTTCCTAGTGAAATAGGTCATGGCACTGATAAAACTGTGAGTTGTTTTTTCTAACTCTTTTCCCCCTTTTCCCAGGGATGTGTTTGAACGAACTCATCATAAACCCTCACCAGCAGCACATGGATGCCTTCTACTGGGTGATTGACTGGGAGGGGATGATTTCTGTCTCCAGCCTTGTTGGGCTGCTGGAGAAACACTTCTTTCCAAAGTGGCTGCAGGTGAGAAAGCATGAAGGCTGAGTAAACAGGCTTGTGAACACTGTGAAGTGTTTTAGTCACTCCTGTCTAGAAGTAGCTGCCCCAGCACTGAAATTCTTCAGCTGCCAAATGGGGTGATTTCCACTCATAGCTCCATATACCTCAACAATTTTCTAAGACTGTCACAGTCCTTTCTTTTACTGGAAGCTCAGTAATAATAATCTTAAATGGTAATCAGGACTCTCCTCCATAAATGTACCTATTCTGCATTTGATCTGTCATGTTGTTTTGCAGGTGCTGTGCTCTTGGCTTAGTAACAGCCCCAATTACGAAGAGATTACAAAATGGTACTTGGGTTGGAAGTCCATGTTCTCAGACCAAGTGTTAGCACATCCATCGATCAAAGACAAATTTAATGAAGCTCTCGATATCATGAACCGGGCTGTCTCTTCCAGTGTTGGTAGGTGACTTATGGCGATGCTGTATGCCACCACAGTAAGCACAGCCAATGTTTGTTCTTGTGAGACTGTTTAGGCATCGCCCTGCTGATCAGCATTGTAAAGCTCCCCTGAGCAGTGAAATTCTTGCTCTGTCCTTCAGTAACACCTGTAAGGTGCTACTTAATAATTGTGCTTCACTGAAGCAGAAGCAGATTTTTGGTGAGTGGCTGTCTGTGCTGTTAAGCAACTGATTCTCTGTCAGCCTTGCCTGATTACAGTGCATTTTATGTCAGTCAGTGAGAGACCATCATTTAAGGATGTTGACTTCCAAAGCTATAATTTGTTAGTTTTTTCCCCTTTATGGTGAGATACTGGTTCTTCTCTTTGGCTTTAGAGCAGTGAAGTTTCCTTCCACGTGGCTTTCCCCATGGCCTAGAACAGATTGTTAGTAATTTGCTGGGAGTTAAACTGTATAAAAAGAGAAGGCCATGCCTGGGGGAGCAGCACCCAGAATTTGCCCTGCCCTCCAGGACTGAGAGCTCCTCTCCTGCATTCCTCTTGCCTGTTTGCTGTATAGTGTGATGGAGAATCTGCATCAGAAGCATGGAGGATTCCTTGAGGCCCGTTTCAAGTGTTAAGTTTATTTCTGTGGTAAAATGATACAACTATAGGCAAGCATTGCACAAAGAGGAATTCACCTGTTGAGAAATTCCTGGCATGATAGTCACGCAGCCAGAAAGTGAACTGGGGGCTGGTAGTGAAAGTGCTCCTGATGCAATTCTGCTTCCTGCAGTATGGTACTGCTCCATCCCGAGCCTGATTTTGCAACAGTCACTCTCTGTAACCCAGCAGTGCCACATGCAGGCCACAGGCAAGGTTTTGACTTTGAGGAGTGTTTTGTGGTTTGTTGTTGCTGTTCTTTTTGTCATTCACGTTTTCCCTTTGCCAGTAGCAGTGCAGCATCCTCCTGTGCTGTGCATGCTCAGATAGAATTTGGGACTGTATCAAACTCTCTTGCTTCTGCTGCAGTTCTCAAATTCGCCTAATTAGTCTGTGCTGTATTAGCAGTAACAATACAAAATTTAGTGAATTTGAATGTGTATAGGAGGATCCAGAGCATTATTGATTTACTTTGTGTCCCGGACTGGAGTTTACTCATAGATCTTGCACTAGGAACGGACTGGGACCATGTTTTCACGTGTTTTGTCTCTCCAAACAGGTGGGTACATGCAGCCAGGTGCTCGAGAGAACATTGCCTACCTTACCCACACAGAGCGGAGGAAAGACTTTCAGTATGAAGCCATGCAGGAGCGTCGGGAGGCTGAGAACATGGCCCAGCGCGGCATTGGCATGGCTGCCAGCTCCGTGCCCATGAATTTTAAGGACCTAATTCAGACAAAAGCAGAGGAGCACAACATTGTTTTCATGCCTGTGATCGGAAAGCGGCACGAAGGGAAACAGCTGTATACATTTGGACGAATTGTCATTTATATTGACAGAGGTGTGGTGTTTGTACAAGGAGAAAAGACTTGGGTGCCAACATCTCTTCAGAGTCTCATTGACATGGCAAAGTGAGGCCCCTGCTTTGAACTGTGAAGACCATCTTAGTAACATGTTCAGTGTAACTCTTAGAATAAAGAAGTTACGAATTTTTAAATATAGTAAAACCGTAGCTATATGCCAGGATTATTTTTTTTTCTTAGTTCAGGCACTGTCAAGAGATGAAATGACACATGGAAGTCAGTGCTAAGGGAGAAACAAGAAGTTCTGACACTTGTGTAATTGCCACCTGTGAGAGAGGTTTATCAGCAGGTTAGAAGGGACCATGAGAGGAGAATCTCTGTGCCAACGGGAGATGAATGAGGGCTGGTGTAGCTGAGTCCTGAAGGGCTCCAGTGACAGAGATGTCACAGCTCCTTTTCTGCTGCACTGCTCTGGCAGCAAGTTACTGTCCCGACAACTTCTCTCTTACAGTGGGCTCATCTCTGTGGCCTGCAGCCAGGACCTATCCTGCCTCTCTGCAGGTGTGTTGGTGGCTCCTTCAGCCTGGTGCTTGCCTGCAGGCCATCAGCTGCTCCAGGTGCCCCTCTGCCCTGTCAACACAGAGCTGGAAGGGAGGTAATTTTTTCCAGCAAATACACAGAATGAGTGCTGGCAAGACCACAGCACTTCGGGGTACAGAGGTAAGGAAGGGAAACAGGATTATTTTTTTTCCCCCTAGAGATGACCTTATTCCTTACAGAAAAAAGTGCTGATTTCAGTAGCACTGAGCAGCTGGAGGCCCTTGCCTATGAGAAAGCTTTTATAAGTCTGCATTTGCAACTAGACGCTAATACTACAACCCCCTCTCCAATAAGTTCTCCTTCCTGATGCTTCAGAACGTGTGTAGTATATGCAAAGGCCTTGAATTGTTCGTAAAAGGGAGGGGATCGAAAGAGCAATTGTTACACAGTATGCATGGTGTAAAAGGCAGGGTTTAGTGAGTCATAAGTCAAAGCACAACTTTACCTTTTATTAAATAATTCAGGTACAAAAATGTCCCATCACACTCAGTGTTGGAGTGCTGCCACTTTTGGCAGAGCATGGTGACACTGTCAGTGATTGAGCTTCGTCATGGCTGTGCAGAAGCTGCCACAGGAAAAGGTGCAGCCACAAGGTTCCCCCCCGGCACTGCAGAGCACTGTCAGGACTCTGTGGCAGCGGGACTGTGCCGGTCAGTTCTGTCCTCCTTTCTGATGATCTCCAAGTCATCACAGTCTTGGTACATTGGCTCCTCCATGAACTCCCAGACCTCAGGGGAGAGTTCCTTCAGTTTTTGCAAGGGAAACCAGTGGATGGAGGTGTCATTAAAGGTGTCCAGGTACCGAGGGTGAGTGGGGAGTGCCACTTCCTCTGTCCCTTTCAAGACCTGAAAAGCATTTGCAGGAAAAGTTACATGACGATGTGGAACCACTCTGCAAATTTCAGTTAGAGTCTGTGAAGAATGAGGATGGTATTTTAACCTCAACACCTGCATGCAGTGTGTTCTGCAGATAATGTAGAAAGATCCTAAAGCAATTCCATTTTTATACTGCAGCAACCAGGAAAAAAGGTTTTAAAAACAACCACCCTCTTTGCAATTGCTATTAATTTCCTTTCTCATTAAAAGGTGCTTTGTCAACAGAAAGCTAATGTTAAAAAAAACTACTCATACCTTTGCTATGTAAGAATAATCTCTCTCCAATATTCTTGACAACAATCTAGAATAACATAAGGTAATCAGCATTAGACACAATGTTCCTGTGACTTCAGACAACTTTTCTGCACAAGTGTGTGGGACAGAAAAGGTAGGAGATGGTTGATGACTGCAAACGGGATAGCAAGTTGAAAATGAGCGAAACATGGGTATTATTGTCAGAAGCAATAAAGAAGCAGGAGTGAAAGAAGGGAGGAGAGGAAAACACTGCTGGAGGCACCAGAACCTTTCCCTGGGGAGGCTGCACGCACCGTTCCTCAATCCCTTTGAAGCTGTTCCCGATGATGACCATTTTGGCCAGTGCCCCTGCAGACCAGTTCCTCCACAGGAGGTTGTTGTACAAGGCTTTCCCGCAGTGCACCATGTAAAACAGCGTGGCCGATCCCTCAACGTCGTGTTTCCCCTCCTGCGTGTAAACCAACTCTTCCTGTTACAGCTGGGCCCCGGCAGGCAGGCAGCAAAGGCCGGACGGTTCATCCCAGTCCTGAGAGCCCTGCAGGGTAGCTCAAGGCAGGGATGGGGGTCCAGCCCCAGGAGCCCCAGTGGGGACGGCGGTCCAGGCCTTGGGGTGGCTGGGATCAGGGTCCAGGTCTGGGGGGGGGGTGGCTCAGGCAGGATGAGGGTCCAGCCCCAGAAGCCCCAGTGGGGATGGGGGGTCCAGCCCCAGAACCCCAACAGGTGGCTTGGGTGGGGATTTGGGTCTGGCCCTGGGAGACCCTGGGGGTGGGGGGGTCCAGCTCCAGAACCCCGGTGAGTGGGTCGGGGGGGATGGGGGATCCAGCCCTGGTGGGGGTGGCTCAGGTCGGGATGGGGGTCCAGCCCCGGGAGCCCCCCGTGGGGATGGGGGTCCATCCCCGGCGCCCCCCTCACCTCGTTCTCCGGGAGGAGCCGCAGCCCCAGCTCCCGCAGCGCGTCCGCCTCCTGGGCGGAGAAGGCGGGATCGAACAGCGCGCACCGGCCGGGCGGCACCTGCGGGGGAGCGGCGGGGATGGGCCCGGCGGACCCCGACCCGCGCCCCCCGCCCCCGGAGCTCACCCCCCGGAGCTCACCCCCAGCTCCTCCAGCAGCAGCAGCAGGAAGGCCAGCTGGTGCCGGGCGGCGGGGCAGACGCTGAAGCGGCCCAGGCCGTAGCAGACGCAGTGGGCGGGCGGCTCCGCGCTGCTGCCCAACGGGGCCCGCACGGCTCCTGCGGGCACGGAGACTAGCGTCGGCGGGGCGGCGGCCCCCTCCTCCAGCCCCCACCCCCGCCCCGGCCCCCTCCTCCGGCCCCCTCCCCCTCCCTCCCGGCCCTCCGCACTCACCGGCGCTCGCTTCCCAGAACCCGGAGCTCAGCAGATCGTCCCTGCGGGGAGAGCGCAGCGTCAGCGGGGCCCGGCGCCTGCGGCTGGGGGCACAGGGGCCGGGGCCGGGCACTCACCGCGCCTCCCGCAGCCTCCGTAGCACCGCGCCGGCCCCCGCCGCCTCCCCGCCCGCCCGGCGCCGCCGCCCGCCCGCGGCCCGCCACCCGCCCGGCGCCGCCGCCATGTCCCGCCCGGCCGCCGTAGCGCGGTCACGGGAGCGGCGCCTCCCGGAAGCGGCGGGAGGGCCGCGCCGCTCAGCCCCGGCGCCGGCGGGACAGCCCCTCTCTCGGCCCGGCCCGCCGCCGGCAGCCCGACACCCATGGCCTGGCCCGCTGCACCGGAGCCCGGCCCGGCGCCATGGTGAGCCCCTTCCCCTGGGCCTGCGGCACGCGTGGCGGGCACCGGCCGCGGGTTTGTCCCTTCGGTTTCGTAGGGAGGTGCTTCATGTGGGCCAGGAGCGGGCCCGGGGCTCCCCGGGCTCGGCCGCAGGAGCGCGGAGGGGCGGGCCGGGCCGGGCCAGGCCGCCCTGCGGCCCCGGTGCCTGTGGGCCGGGCAGCGGCTTGTGCCCTCCGCCCGTGCTCCTTGCAGCCTGGCCTGTGCAGTCGGCGACTGGGTGAAAAGCAGCAGATTGTGGGAGCTGTTTGGGCTGTACGTGGTTGATGCTTAATGACGATTAATCCATGTGCTCAGGATGGGGTCTCACAAGGCTGCCTCTCCTTCCGCCTCTCTCAGCTGCAGAGTTATAGAAGGGATCTTCAACCCACAAAAGTGGGCAGACTTCATAGTGTGGGACCCTTTTGGGTCTGAACTCAGTGTGACTCTGTGACAACAATGTCTCCCTTCATTTGCAATAACCCTTTTATTCCTCCACCTGAAATAATAGAAAGGAGAGGGAGAAATGTAACAGTTTTCAAATATACGGTCGTTTCTGCTAATGCTTTGCTTTTTTAGGTGGAATTATTTTTTCCTTTATGATGGCTCAAAGGTTAAGGAAGAAGGAGATCCTACAAGTGCTGGGATTTGTTATTTTTATCCTCCTCAGGTAATGTCTGCTTTTATTTCAGTGCTTGTAAGGAAGTGTCTGTCCTGCTAGTCAGTGCTCATAATTTTAGTTCGGGAATAGCCGGGCTTTCAGGCGGAGCTTTGGATTAATTCCTATTTAGTATTCACAAAAGTTTTAAGGAAACTTGTGCAGCTAGAACCAGGCGGAGCAGAGTGGTGCTCCCCCAGGCTTGGTGCACAGAAGTCCTCCGGCTTCCGAGGCTGGTCATGGTAGACCCGTGCTCTGCTCCCTCACTGTGGATTCTGACTGGTGGAGTAGTCCAGCAGAGTCCAAGTCTGTTCTGGTGATATGAATAATTATGCACGAGGGATAGAAGTTCCCCTAAACAAGCTCTAGGCCCTTGTGCTGCCTGAAAAAAAAAAAGTCCAATTATTTTTTCCCCAGAAATTTGCCTGTGCTACTACATTTGATTTATAATTGTATTAAACTTATAATTAATTTTTATTTATATCTGAATACTGTAGTGATTTTTTTTCCCGCCAAGTCCAGGATTTCTTTTTCCAAGGAAAACAAAAGTCTTTTTTCCCTGCCTTCCTCGACAGACTCTCCCCGACCAGCAGGAACTGCTATGCGGACAGATTGCCGGAGTGGTGCACTGCATGACTGAGATTTCTGGAGTTCCTCCAAGTCTCATTCGCCTGAGAAAGCTCAAATTTGCAGTTGTAGTGGAAGGAGACTATCTGTGGGTGAGTTCAAGAGATCTGGAGGCAGTCACAGAGTGAAAACAGTGAGAGTCTGAACTACCGTATCAAAAAAGACTGCTTCCCCTCCCCGCCCCGGGTATGGGCTGCACACAGATAGACCTGGGGAGAGCTGGGGTGGGAACTTGCAATGCACAACTTTTCATTGCAAGGTAACTTAGATTTATTTTTTTTACCACAGCCTACAACTGTGTGTCGCGGCAGTCACTTCAGCTGTTCTGTAAAAAGCTTCACATACCTCATCTGTGTGTTCACACCCAATGTGTTTTTTTAAGATGTGCCTGGCAGTGGCTGTAAAATGTTGAGCTCTACATCGTTACATGTGTCCTTGGGTTACTGGTAGTGACTGGAAACAAGATACCATGTGCTGCAGTTTATAATAAGGACTCGATCTCCCTGTTTGATAGTCTGATTGTTCCTTCCTTCTAACCCTCGGTATTTCCTGCAGACTCTGTCAGTGTTAGCAGACATTTAGTATATAAAGAGCAGCCTGTGGCAGAGTCATGAGAAAAATGCCCCAAACTGTCCCCTGGAAATTGGGCTGAGACCCATCAGACCAGAGGAGGGCCACGAAGATGGTCAGAGGGCTGGAGCCCCTTGCCTATGGATACAGGCTGAGCTGGGGTTGTTCAGCCTGGAGAAGAGGCAGCTCTGGGGAGACCTTACAGTGGCCTTTCAATACTTAAAGGGGGATTGTAAGAACGATGTGAACAGACTGTTTAGTAGAGCCTGTAGTGATAGGACAAGGAGTTTTAAACTGAAAGAGGGTAGATTTAGATTAGATATCAGGAAGAAATGCTGTGAGGCTGACGAGGCGCTGGCACAAGTTGCCCAGAGAAGCTGTGGATGCCCTGTCCCTGGAAGTGTTCAAGGCCAGGCTGGACGGAACTCTGAGCAAACAGGTCTAGTAGAAGGGGGGTTGGAACAACAAGATCTGTAAGGTCCCTTCCAGCCCAAACCATTCGGTGATTCTATGAATTGGCAGTGCTGTTCAGGCTCACTGGGCGCTCTCTGAGATGGAAAGCCTGATGCTTCTGTTTCTCTCAAAAACTAAATTAAGTATCTTCAGTGCTATAAATAACAAGTTAATTTGAATGTTTTTAAGTACTTAGTTTCAGGAAAGCATTCTTAGCTGTTAGAGCACTGAGCTAGGTCATCTAACGTGGGAAGGGAGCACATCTAAAACGCTGGGTTTCCAATATTGTTTATTTATCCTGTCTGCACCAGGATTCTTTTGTGGGTATTTTTGAATTTCCTTTTCATCTGACTTGTGAATCTGGGGGATGTTTGCCTGCTACAGAACTGCTTGTATGCCTTTGATACTCATTTGAAAGCGACTGAGAGTTGTTCTCACCTGCTGTACCTGGGTTTTGTCAGTAAACATTCTTCATTCCTGGCTTTCTGTATTGAAGGTTCTGGGCTGTGCTGTTGAGCTTCCTGATGTCAGCTGTAGACGGTTTCTGGAGCAGCTGATCAGCCTCTTCACCTTCTACAATGGACCTGTGCACCATGCATATGTGGTAATTAAAGACCAGCAGCCATGATGTTTCTGCCTAGGAAGAGATCTTAAAATACTTCCCGTATTGGCCAAGCTCTACCCAGGCACATATGTGCTGGCGTGTTCCTTTATGTTGTCTTCCTGCTAGCAAGGATCAGAACAAGCTCATACATGAAAGAATTGGGACCTGGAAAAGTGTACAGGCCCATCCTCCTGTTGCACCGTGGTAGTGGGGGTATCTACTAAAAGTTTCCTAAATGTTCAGTTTGAAGCACTTTCAGTATCATCTTCCTCCTCATCCTCCCCAGATTCGTCACTTATAGGTACTCTCTCAGGTTGATGGTGCCAGTCTAACATCCTGAATGCATTAAGGCCTGTGCAGTGACAGCTCTGTGGATTTTTGTTGTCTGCAGGCATTTTCTCAGGAGGAACTGAGCAGGCAGTGGGACAGATACATTGAACATATCCAAAAAAACACCAGTGACCTCCACAAGATTTTCAATTCTCTCTGGAATCTGGACAAAACCAAGGTAAACATCTGTCCTCTATAGTGTCTGGCTCTCGAGCTGCCTTAATGCCAATGGTTTTGTGTTTATTTGCTGCTTTGAGCATTTCCCAGGATTCTCTGTCCTAACTTCTTGTGGTTCTCCCTGTCTAGGTGGACCCCCTACTTTTACTGAAAGCAGCTCTCATCTTGCAAACTTGCCAGCGGTCTCCCCATGTCTTGGCAGGCTGTATTCTCTACAAAGGCTTGTAAGTAACCAGATGTTACCTAAAGGTTTAACCCGCACGTTAAATCTGCGCCTTCTCAGGGTTGTGATCCCGGAGTGCAGCCGGGGAGCGGAGCAAGGACCTAGCTGTACACACAGGGCTGCTCTGTGTTATTGGTGGGAACATTAATGCTTCAGGCAAAGTAATCCCTGTTGTCTGGTGTGTTTCACAGAGGATGAGAGGTTACTTGCAGTTATTAGTGAGAGAAATGGAAACATGAAGAAATTTAAGGTTTGGGGTTTAGTAGTAATCTGCTGTCTTTGATGTTCAGCAGGACATGAACTTTGGCTTTTTAGGTGGAAGTCACCAAGAAAAAGTTGTGCGAATATGATTCTTTCCCATTAGTATTCTTTTTGCAGTCTTACAAATACAGTGGATGCATGTGCTGTATGTATGTATTTGTGACCAACTTGATGGCCCGGGACCACTGTCTATACTGATAGAAAGTATGCAGAAGAACAAGCCAGAATTTCCCATGAGAAATGCTGGCTTCTTTCAGCTGGAGATTAATCATAGCTGAAGATGCTGCAGATGTGGCACTGAACAACATCAAGGAAAGCCTCAGAGGTGGCCTTGAAAGACAGGCGGTGTGGGATTCTGAGAATTTCTTGGCAATAGCATTCAAATGCCATTTTTCTTCAGCATAAACTGTTCCTGTAACACCGTTTACGAGTACTGGAAATATGCCACAATGTGTGCATCCTTCCAGGTCTGACAGAGGCAAGTCAGGCATTTTTAAGGGAATGATCTCATACTTACAAGCAGGATGCTGAGCGTGAGTCATTGCAGCACCTTAAAGCTGGCAGCATGTTGCAGTGGAAGTGGACATCTAACTTGAAAACGGAGTCTTCTGCATCTAGCCATCACTGATGTCTGTGTCTTGTATCACTGGTCTGTCTAATGGAGATTTTTGTTCACCAAGTGTCATCAGAGTTCTCTGAAGTCAAGTCTTGCTAACAACACTGCAAAGGGCTTTGTGCTTGGTTAAACTTCTTTAGAGTCGTTTGGAGAACCTCCAGAATGTGGATCTCAATGAGACGTAAATGGAAAGACCAAGAATACTTTTGGAAGTCCTGTACAAGGGGCCTGTGTTGCAGTAGTTTGAGTGCTAGTCTTTCCAAACCTTCTCCACTGTCCACGGCTCTTGGAGTGGCAGGAAGCCTGTATAGATTGATCTGTCTTAGGTTTTGACTTAGCAAAACCAGACTTATTGGCCCAAAGTAAATGCCAGCAAGCAGCTTTCCTAAGTTTAGAGTGGAACTACCCAAAGAAAAAAAAAAAAGATTCCTGATGGTCACTCAATGTTCATTCCCCTTGTGCAGCAATGTGTTAGCTCCAGCCCATGTCTGGGGATGGTCCTTCAACCCTTGCAGAGTATCTGGTGGGACCGGGAGAGGTGGGTGCCATGGAACCTTGGGGACTGCCAAGGATCACCCAGCTGTGACGTGGGGCCCTGCAGCACTGTTGGTTTTGCTCAGTACAAGCAGAAATGTCCTGTGAGCGTTACGGCTGACTCTGCCTGTCCTGATGCACTGAGTGCCAGGAGTCTATGGCTGAGCTTCAGGAAATGGATGTTCTGCTCCTGGATGATTTTGCTTTGTCCTTTTAGGATTGTGAGCACCCAGCTGCCACCTCCTCTCACTGCCAAAGTTCTCCTTCAAGGCAATGAGTCTTCAGGCCAGGTATGTTGCTAAACATGTTCCCTGCATGCAGATACCCACTTGTAAGAGCAGTGTGGGAGCTCTTGTCATGTAGATCTTACGTGTCCATTACTGGGAAGGACAAATATTGATGCTGATGCTAAAAGCTTTTATTAGTTATGCCTGAGTAAGGTTTCAAGACTTCTGCACTAGGAATTTGCTTTTTTTTTTTTTATTCTTTAAGTTACTGAATTCATGAGTTCTCATCTGTGTCATGTTTTGATTAACTTTTTACCCAAGTTTAGGTATTTAGTGCTAAACATATAAAATCTATGTCTGACAGTGACAAATCAGTTTTCGTTTGCATTAAAACCTGTCAAAAGTAATTATTTATGTGGTTCAAAAAAGCCATCAAGATCCAGATATGAAGAAGAAGGCCTCTGCTCTTAATCTGGTTGAGCAAACCAAGTTTTTGTGCCCTGAGCAGGCAGTAATGGCAAATTGTGGTATTTGTCCTTGCTTTCAGGTGTGTATTTGTCCTTACTTTCAGCTGTATTTTGGTTCTTGGGACATCCCTCTACCTCGAGGGCTACCTAAGGAACAAATCACTGCCCAGCATAGTAAACCAGTCACAGCATTTGCTGAAGGGGATGGTCTGGGGCCTGCAGTAGTTACAGGGAGGCTGAGGAGGCTGGAAGAGACGTCCTGGTGGCACTGATGACCAGTGTCAAGTCATGCCACAGAGCTGATTCTTGGCTTTTCTTTCAGAGTGAGCCTGGAGGTGAGGAGCAGCGGGAGCCTGGTGAGCATCCAGCTGCAGAGTACTGATTGCCAAGCGCACAGCAGCATATGGGCGACCCTCTGGGGCTGCATTCTCTGCAGTGAGAGCACGAGCTGATTCTCTGGGATTCACGTCAAAGCTCTTGCTGGATGCAGGAGTATATCCCTGAGGGTGTTGCTGCTACTAGTCAGCATGTGCCAGTGGGTGTCGTGTAATCAGAACTAGTTCCTTCCTTTGGCTAAGCAAAGGAATTTGCTCTTTTGGGTTTAATTGTCAGTTCTGCAGATTCCCAACACGCCTGCTTTAATTCCAGTTACCCATGTGCCTATTTGGCCACTGATGGAGCCCTGAAAACAGATGGCTGATGCTTACAGTCCAGATCTTCAGTCACTGTTTCTGAGCATCAGTTTATAGATACTCTGCCAGGATGGTTAATAAAAAAAACACCAAGGGAAATTTTAACTGTCGGGCATTAAGCGATGAAGAGGGGGGGAAAATGCTGCCTAGTCAGACGTGATTAGTTTGTGGTGACCCAAGATACAGAATGATAGCTGCCTTCATCTCCTGCGGAAGCCTTTGGGCTGATAGGTTTGGCTTCTGTTCTTTATGCTGGGCATGTTAATTTAGTCCTCGAACCTCCATTGCTTTTGCAGATTCTCCATTGCCGCAGGGTGTCCGTATCATCCCAGTATTCCTAACAGAAGGTGAAGTCTCAGTGCTCCGAGACTTTCCAGTGGAGTGGATGACTAGGTAGGAAATCAATCTGACACACAGAGAGGCTTTTGCAGCAAAGGAGCTAACATGTGACCCTGTGTCCTCACTAGCCATTGTCACTGTTTTCTCTGATACTAACTCAAACTCTGTCATCTGACTGTTAAAGCTGCCTGAGGTCTTTCGGAGCGGACAGAATTTGTGGTGTCCGTGTCTCTGTTGTGAAGCAGCATGAAGCGGAACTGTTTCCCAAGACCAAGTGTGATCTGTTGTTTATTAGCTCACAGTGCTGCTTAAAGCCTATGTGCTTTGTGAGTAAGGGAGTGACATTCCCAGGAGTCTGCAGTGTAAGAGACCCATGCTTTTCACCTCTGTTAGACCTTAGCCCATCCTTTTCCCAGGTGGATGCTTTTTGTAGCAGAGAATAGATCAGCTATTGAACACTGTAGGAGGTGGTAATGTTACTAGATAGGTAATAACTCCAAACAGATCCTACTCAGTAGTTTAATCAACTTGTCATCTCCTGCTAGGTCATCTGTGTCCTCAGCAAGCCCTAGAGGAGAGAAGAATGCTCTCTGCTCTCCGGCAGTTTCGGAGTCAACAGGAGTTCATGAAAACCAAAACATGAATAATATCTCTGTGCAGGAGTCCCCTGAGCAAGCTTCAAGCACAGCTGCACCAGAAGATGCTGTGCAATCAGGCAGCCTTGCTAACACCGGTCCTTTGAAGGGCTTCTCTGAAACGGAAACTAGTACAAAGAATTCTCCAACTGCAAAACCGAGCAGATCAGACAACAAAACCTCAGAGCTCAGTAAAAAAGCAGCCTTCCCATCAAAGATAGGCACAAAGCAGCTGCTGAGCCCTTCCACACTCCATACTGCTGAATATGCTCAAACTACAGGTCCATATCTGGAAGGCTTTTCCTTTCCGAACCCTTATGCCTGGGAACAGGAGAGTCAGAACATGGGGAAATCCCTTGTGAACTCTGACGTTGAGCAAAGCAGTTTCCAAAGTTATCGTGCAGCCAGTGGCAGTACGGCTGTTTGCTCTCCTGCCCAAGAGTTGAGCAGAAGGAAATCAGGTAAACAAGACAAACAAGGAACTATGAGCCAAAATAGTGTCTCTGGAGAAAGCAGCGGTGCAGCTGGTGGCAATGTGTGGGGTTTGGATTGTCCAGCTGCTGCTGTGCAATCAGAGCTCCAAAGCAGAAGTCAGCTGCCAGCTGTAGAGGTTCAAGAGAGTCTGCCCGGTGACCCAGCAGAGAACGTCCACTGTCCCAGAAGCAAGGAGAGTGACTGGCCACTTCAGGTAGACAGTCGAGGAGCCCACATCGGTGTGGAGTCAGGCGAACAGTGCAAACCAGTTAAGATGAGCTTGTATGTTCACTGCCTTAAGGGGCTTGTGCTCTCCCTGCTAGCTGAAGATGACCTCCGAGAGGACCAGAGCTCCATTGAAGATGTGGTAAGTGGGAAAGCTCTTCCGCTCACTGCTGCTTGCCTGTTGGTGGGGGCAGGGGTTACAACTGAAGAGCGAGCATTGGATTGCGCTCCCCATCTCATTCCTTACCTGCTCTCTGTTGTGCAAGGCAAAGCCATTTGTCTTAGGGTTCGTTGCCACAACCAAAGCTACCTGGGAGGTTGTTCACAAACGTCAGGGAGCGAGTCTGAGAGGTGAGAGCATTGTCTCTCAGGCGACTCCTGTTGCCTGTTGTCTGTCGGTTTCCGCGCTGGAGCAGGATGTGTAGGTGTGACTGTCAGACAGCCCCGCAGGCTGCCAAAGGCCTGTGCTGGATCTGGGTTTTGTTGGGAAACTGTCAGTTTTGTAGTGCTTTTTGGAAAGCAAGGTTTGTTCTCTGTTTAACCTCCACTTCACATGTCACAGCTTCTCACTCTGGAAGCACTGGAGAGACGTGTCTGGCATCGAGTCCCCAGAGCGTTTCCTCTCTTCAAGAAAGTCTGGCTGGCTGAGTCCACAGCCTGCTCTCCCTGGCACTGCTCTCCGGGGGGGCAGAGCGAAGGCTGCCGCTTGGGCACTGCAAATAGGTGCTGTACCAGAGCAATTCCAAATTACTCTGCTGTGGGATTTGCTTCGGTGCACAGGCTTCCCTGCCAAGCGGTGAGGTGCAGCTAATGGGGCTGCGGGGGAAGGAGGTGCCAGCCCCTGGCATTTCCCGGTGAAGCATTAGTCTGCAGAGCTGTTGCCTGGCCTCTGCCTCCCTAGCAGGAGCTGAGTCAAAGCTGCAGAGGCCTGTTTGATATGCCAGTTGCCATAGGAACAACCTAATTTCTTTAACCGACAGACTGGAAGGTGGAGGAAAGCTCAGACTAAGGGCTCCCAGCATTAGCAGAGCCTCAAGGTTACTCCGTTTCCTTCTGAGCTGTGGGACTCGGGGGCTGTGCCTGCGATCCCACCCCCTGTAAGCAGTGCGATGCCACCTCCGCACAGCATGGGAGGACTGCTGTCTCTAGGAAGGGTTGGCAAAATCAGCAGAGGCCAGGAGGTGCAGCCGTGGCCTTTTGCATCAGACATGGCATGTTGCTCTACCCCCTTTCTGCTCCTTTTGAACAGGCATCTGCACAACATCTCCTGCTCTACCACGTCTTCTCTGGTGAGGGGGAAAGGGGGAGATACAGGGAGGTAGGAACTGGCGCTCTTGAGAGATGGAGGTTGTCTTTATTGCACAGGTACCCCCAGCTTTTCAGGGTTGCCTCCAGTTGTGGCTCCAGTCTGGCAGCACAGTGCTCAGAGGCAGTGTGATCCCCGACAGCCTCTGCTCTGCTTCATGTCTGACCTGCCATGAGAAGGAGCATCTGAAGGATGTAGCTAGCATGTGAAACGCCTTGTTTGGAGGGTTAGCTCTGCTAGTGACACATTGCATTGCGTGTCCTCCCCTCATCAGATGCCTAAGCAAGACCCACAGTGGACCCAGCCTGGCTCAGTTTGTCATTCAGTTCGTTATGTCTCAAGATCAACTGCCTGACACCGTTGTAATGCATTTTGGTCGGTTTTCCTTTACGTATTGCTCCAGGGCTGACAAAGTCCTGTTTCATTCAGGTTCCTCTTTTCCCCAACACGTTGCTTCCGTCTTGCATACTCCTGCTTTGGCAAATCTTAGCAAAACTGTACTTCCACACATCTTGGGTTTTGGATTCTTCTGACTACACTCTCACTCTGTGTACAGGTGTTTGTTATCTCTTAGGGGAGATGCACTGCATGTCTCATCATCCCAGGAGGAAGAGTGTTGTTTGAGGAGGTAGAGCTGGTCTCTGCTGCTGGCATCATGGTGGATTTGAGGCGTAACCTCAGCTTGTCTCTTCCTTTGTTTATCTGTAGATTAAAAATGACCCTCAGCTCTCAGGGATGTCAAAGCCGAGTTGTAATTAATGTTTGTTGAATGCTTTGAGGCCCCTGAATGACACCAAAGAAGGGTAAAATATGCTACTTGTGCAGCTGAGAACAGCAGGCAGTACCGATCATCCCTCTGGGAGGGTGGTTTCCAATACAGGCGTTCCCTGCAGAGCAGGCGGCTTTCAGGCTGGCTTCCTGCTGCTCTTTAGGTCTTAGCCCTTCATTTCGCTGCACAGAAAAGAAAACCTGTTCCATGACCAGGGGGATCAAGGGTAGGCCAGGTGCTGTCGTCCTGCTGAATAGTGGCTTGATCCTCTCCGTGGCAGAGGGAAGCACATGGGCAGGCTGGAGGATCATGGAGTTAATCTTTCCGGCACTGCTGGAGAGCCCCTCAGCCCTGCCTGCTGCCTGGGGGCCTCACACGGCCAAGGCAGCTGGGCTACTGAAAGTCCAGTCAGGAAAGCAACTTGGCTTTCATGTTAGTACATTGTTACGTGAATCCATTGCTCTGTGCCAGGCCTGTTGTTACCTCACAGGTGAGGCTGTTTTCTTGGCTTTGCTTTTTTTTCCTTCTGGTGGTAGCCCAGTGCCTGCAGTCTGTGGCCAGCAAGAAGCTCAGAGCGGAGGCTGGGTGCCTGTTAGAAGATTTACTCATATGTTGAGAGCGTGCTGCAGGAAACACTGCAGGCAATTAAATCCAGCCCAAGCATGTAAAGCTGCGTCCTGTGTTGTACTGTCTGTCTGGTGTAGTAAAGGCTGGTAAGCAAAGGAATATCCCTTGCTAGCAGCTGAAAGTAATGGCCAGGATGTGAAAATGAGCCCTGGAGAACAAAGTTTGATGGTAAATTAGTGGAGTCTTATGTTTTCCTGTAATTAATAGCATCAGTTGGTTTAATGGCTTATTTTCAGGTTGGAGTACCCTTTTCTGAGTCCCTGTCTCACTGACTTGTAAGTTATGAGGCTCATCTGCTTTCTTCCATGCCCAAGTTTCCCAGCCGTTCCTGGTGGGGGCCTGGTCAGCAGCAGCAGTATGTGGAAGGGTCCAGTCTCCCTGTCATCAACATTGGTCACCCAAGCTCCCTCTGGTACCTCCTTGGAAATCTAGATGAAGTCAGGCTTCTGCTGTAACACTTGTTTTTTGCCCTCTCTGCAGTACCACAGCAGTCTGGCTTCTCTAAACGGCCTTGAGGTTCATCTGAGGGAGACTCTGCCCAAAGACTCCTTGTCCCCAGCCAAGACAACCTACAGCTTCACTCACTATGACTGCGTTCAGAACGTACTCACAGGTAAGCCTTCATCTCCTAGAGCAGCAGCTGCTTTGGAGGAGGGAGTAAGGAGGAGAGCAGGGTTTATGGTAACCTTTTCTCATGCTTCAGACAACTTTTTAGAATCATTGCTTGCTATAACTCTTACAAAATAGCCTGGATATGAGGCCCTATTGAGGAAGCTTTATCTTTTGTGAGTTTATAATCTGCTGAAGGCTTGTTGATTGCTTTATTTGGATGAGAGCCCAGAGGCTTCTGGGAGATGGAGCAGCTGCCACTGGCACTTTGCTTGAAATGATGTTGCTTTGGGTTCTGTGAAGGACTAAGTAGGACTCGACATCCTCTTCAAACCCGTTGTCCTTCCCCCAACTCCATTCATCCCTGGTGTGATGCCTTTTGTCCTGCTGTACAGCAGTGTTTGTCAGTCCTTTCTGGCTATGAGAAGCAGGAACAGGGAACAGGCAGTAGCCAGCAGTTCAGTGACTGCTGCCCTGGATTGGTGACTAGACCATCAACGTGTAGAAAGTCCCGTACACTATTTCTCCAGTTGCATTCTAATGTTTCCCTTTTTCTGGCAGTGTCATAGGCAGCGTCCTGGCTCCCTCCAGCTCAGAAGTAGTGCTTTAGGGAAAGAGAGAAACCCCAACGATTCTGGGTAACCCAGGCCTTGGGCCTTCTTGTCCCCCCCCTCTGAAGTGTGTACACCAGGCGCAAGTCACTGACTAATTGCATTGAGGTCACATTGGGATTTAGGTTGTCACCCAGTCTCTCTTCTGCAGATAGCCAGGATCTGTGGGAGAGGTCCGCAGCCTTTTCCTGCTCAGTAAATGGGGGCACGCTCCTCTACAGAGTGGGCTTTTAACATGCTCCTTGCTCCTGTTCTGCAGCCAACCTGCCCCAAACACCTGGCCCTCTGGATCGGCACTTCCTGAGAGCTGCTGCACTGATCCACTCCAACTTCAACCAGCTTCCGACTGCTTCAGAAGTGATAATCAGGTAAAGTGTGCTTGTAACTCCCTCCTCTTCCAGGCCCAGGAGTACTGGGTGGCACACAGAATAGGCAGAAGGGGGGAATGCCTTTTCTGAGGCTGGCTGAGGTTCAGCACGCATTATAATCACACTGGTGTCTCTTGCCAAGGGTCAGGCATGTTGCCTTATTCCCTGAAGTTTCCTCTTTAGATGCGGGCTACTTAATATTCTGCCTGTAGTGTGATCTGGATGTTGAGAGGCAAGAATGGCACTGTGGCGAGTGGACTGGAGGCCCAGCTGAGTTGTGCCATGGGTTTGGATTAAGATACAATGTTAGAGTATTGCCAGTTCTGGCACCATAAGGTTCTAAGATGCAGTTTTAAATATAGCTGTTCCTAATAAATTTGTGTCTCGGCTGGGAGCCAAAGGCACCCAGAATTGGCAACCTAGATTTTGTTTTCTTGCACGGCTTGTTGGGTTGGAAACACACTGTAATGTGTGTGACAAACTCAATTGTAATGCGCCAGGCGAGATGGTCTTATCACAGTCAGAGCCCTTCCACACAGCCGCAGCTAAAGCTGATCTCGTGCTACAGCACTCGCCCCGTTCCTGTAGCTGATCTCAGAGAGGATGGTTGTGTTGTGAGCGTGCAGAGATTCTGTTTGCCTGGCTGCGCTTGTTTGTCCAAAACATGTTGAAATAAAGATGCTTCTGGGAATTACACTGTTACACTTCTCTGACACAGCTTGCCAAAGGAATGTGAATCATACACTTCAATGCTGGAGAACTCCTTGTTTAGCCTTAGTTTGACTGGCTCCTTAAATCCTGTACTGGCTAAGCTGGCATATTCTCTGGTGCCCCAAAAAAAGCAACTCCGTGTGTGAATCAGACTGAGTAACAAGATGACTAAAACTGCTTTCTTTTATGGAGGGTTGTCACAGAAGGGTGTCAGCAAACATATCAATTGCTGCTTTCCTCCATCAAGGAGGAGTACAGACTCCTTTGCTTTGCTCCCTGCCAGCCCTCTTGCAGGTAAATACTGAGTGATTTTAATCAACAACTTGAGCTTTCCTGGGTACAGTATCTGACTGTCATCTAAGCTTCATCATGTGTGACTGAATGACCTCATATGGTTCCTGTTGCAAGGGTGCTGTGCTGGGATTTGCTTATGGACAGCAGCAGTGAGCTAGTTTCCTCCAGGAAAGAAGGGGTATTGGACGCAAGGAGCATTTAACTACTGGCTCTTGATGTACAGGGCTAGTGTGCCAGCAAGGGAAATAATCACAGGATGGCCACATGCATGGGTGTTAAGGCTGCTGAGTAGGTCCCAGAGCATGCGACATATGACACTTTCTCTTTTAGGAAGGCAGGTCTGGTTCCCTGTGGCCTTCTGGTGATACACTGCAGGGTTTTGCTGCCCATTTTAGTTCTATGTTCCTTTGCTCTGCTGAGAGAAAAGTCCCTCTCAACAGCTGGGAGTCCAGTGCCGTAAGCATCCCAACAGCCAGTCTGGCGAGTTGAAGTGGATCTTGCACAAAGCTATAAATCCTGACCACTGCCTTCTCTCCTGCCCTGCTAGGAATGCCTCCACAGCTGTGTATGCCTGCCGGAACCCCGTCCAGGAAACCTACTTCCAGCAGCTGGGTGCTCCACTCCGCAACTCAGGTGTTCCCAACCCTCACGACAGTGCATTCACCTTGCCAAGCAAAGCCAAGCAAAAGCTGCTGAAGCATGGAGTGAACCTGCTTTGAACTGATACACTGAGGCAACATGTCTCAGCCCGTGCTAAAAGTTAGTTCATCTTCAGTTATTAAAATCTCAAAGCCTTTTGTTCCATAGGAGGCACAAGGCTCTGTGCTATGTCTGTAGTGTCTCCAGCCTGCCTTGCTCTGAGCAAGGGGAACACTTACTGCCTTGCTCCTGCAGCACATTTTGTGCTAGTGCAGGGTACTATTGATGTTAGCACTTACCAAAGACTGAAGATGGAAAGTAGCTGTGCTGGGGTACTTGGTTTACATTGACTCTAGGACTATTCATGGTGCTCTGCTGCCATGGGCAGAGACTCCTGGAGTGCCTTGACCTAAAGTAGAACCTCTTGCTCTAAGCTACACAGACACCAGGCTACTGGGCAGTACTGGCTGTCAGAGATGTCACTCAGACACTGCAGGTGCGTGGAGTTCTGTGCCTACACTTGCCCTGGTCAGACTTGGGCTTTATTTATATTTCTTAATCTATAGAAATGATCCCCGCCACAATGTAACGCCTTACCTTGACTAACAGAGCCTGCATGTTCTCAGACTAACTGGAATAGAACAAGTGCTGCAAATCTCGCAATCCTCCTACAGGCGTTGTCAGGAGGTTTTTATACTGTAGCTGAATCTGGAAGATCCTTGTACAGCACCATGCAGCCTTCCTTGCTGACCCCCAACGTAGCTGTAACCTGCTGGCCTCTCACAGGGCCGTGCTGGCGGTGGTACGAATGCACTACACCTGCCTGCCCCTCGGCCTTCTGCTTCCTCCCCTCCCTCCTGTTGCAGTTGCAGGATCTTGTTTCACCTTCTTGTTCTTGCTGCTCAATTTGTCTACTCTCTGGTGACAGAAAAGGCAAGTGGGAGCCCTTAAGCTAATGGGACCAAAGAGGTTTTGTAGCTCCTCAGCAACTGTTCTCTTTCTGCTCAGACAGCGTGTCCTGTGTCAGCAGCTGGCTGGGGGGGAACTGCTGGTGACGGCTGCTTAGACCTGCGTGATGGATGCCTCTGTCTGACTGTGCTGTATGTTTCAAAGCCTGCTGCTGTTACCTACACGCACATCACTGTGACCATGAAAATAAAAGGGAGTCTCCAAGACTCGTCCAAGTACTATGTGTCAGCGGCCAGTCCCACTTACTGCTTGGTCGTCATGTTTGTGATTCCTGGTGTGAAGGTTTGGGGTTGGGTGACCTGTTGCCCCTGGTTAGCCCTGTGCCAAGGGCAAATTCCTGCACTGGTGGGGTTGAACAGGCAGTGCCTGTTGCCTGGATCACTCCTGCAAAAAGTGGCTCCTTGTCAGGGTCTTAGAAGGTTGCTAAAGGTAGATGCGTTACTGGCTTAACTGTGAAATGGTGAGAAGGCTTGCGTCGGTGTTAGCAGGGCAACCTCAGGAGCTGGACACAGTAAAGTCACCATCGTTGCAGCTTCTCATTCCACTCTGGCAACAGACAATTCCCAAGGTAGCTCTGCCATTGCAGGGCTCCTCTGCAGACCTTGGCTGGGAAATCCAGTGGACTCCAGAGGAAGAGCCAGCTGCTTGCTCAGAGGGTGGCTGGGCATGGATTGCCATCTGGCTTCCAACTCTGGCAGCCGAGGAGGTGTTGCAGCAGCAGGAGAGCTGTGTGGCACGGTTCCCTGCCACTGCTGTCCTCTGGGGGACTATTGCAGTGAAACTGTTCTGCACTAACTTACTGTCAGCATTGCCTGTGGCTAATGGCAGTGTGGATGTGAAAGCTCATTGGAAAGCCCGAGCTGTGGCCGTGCAGGAGACCTCCTGCCTTGGTGACACCCATGCGGGAGCCAGCACGGAGCAAGGTGCTGCTTCCCTGAGGTACGGACAAGCTGCTCTGGTTCTGGAGTGCAGCACAGAGAGGCATCGTGTTGGTGAGGGATGAGGTGGTGGGAGAAGGTGGGAGGAAAGACAGCTCCAGCCCTCCTGTGATGTTCTGGGCTCTGCTGTGATGCTAAGCCAAGAGGCACCCCCTGTTAGACGCTGCTCTGTCTGTCTCCTCTCTGCACGCCCGGCAGCCCTGATCCAGGTTCTCTCTGCGATGCTCGGGTGGCAAGGAAGCTGCGAGGCAGCTCCAGACGCTCGGCTTCCCCGAGGGAGATCCTGCTGTCTCCTAGCTGGGTGTTTGGGGAAGTTGTCTGTTCTATCAGGAAACATGAAGAAGTTGAAGGAAAAGCCTGAGAGGGACAGGAGGGAGTTTTGGCACAGCAGCAAGGCACAAAATAGATGCTTTTGCCTGCTGTCGTCAGGAATCTTCCACCACAATCTGCTGTGCCATCTGTCGGCAGTGGAACAGCTGGGGCAGCTTCATTCCCTTTTGCTTCTTGAACTGCATCTGGCCACCAAGACCTATTTCTGTCCTTTGATCGTTAAGAGGAAAGTTGTCTTGGGGTAGGACAGCAAAGAGCTCCAGGCCCTCGACGTAATGGTTGCATTGCAGAGAGGATATTTAAAAATCGGTCATTTCAAGTATAACAAGATGAGCAGCTGCTGCGCTGGCTGTGTCCTGCCTGAGCGTGTGGGAGTGCTGCTAATGAGGGCTGGGGACCTCGCGTGGAGCGACTTCTTGCATTGCCAGGCTGGCTCCATGCTCGCGGTGATGCTGGGCACTGGCTTTCAGGCAGTTGGGCAGGAACTGAGTGGCAGCCCAGCACCCTCCACCCTGGAGCTGCTCCTGCTGAAGCTGCCTGCTGCCTTTGATGCATCAGTGCAGGCAGCTGGAAGCATTTTCCGAAATGGTTGCTTTGAAGACTCTCCAGCAGGCTGGTGGCCCTGCTGCGGAGCCTGGAGAGTGTGCTGAGCTGAGCTGAGCTGAGCTGGGGGGCAGGTGGGGCTGCAGCTCTTTATGTTGCTGACTGGTGTCTCTGCTGCCCTGGGCACAGGCTGTGTGTGCTGCCCGGCTCTCGGTGCGGGGCGAAGGAGATGGGAGATGCAGGGAGATGCAGAGCAGACACTCCCTGTGCTCCTTGGCACCCTGGGCTCTGAGGGAAATCCGGGCCAGGGAGGCTGTAACTGCTCAGGACAGAAGTGCCAGGGGGACAAGTGTTTTAAAGCACTACCCTCCCTCACTGTATCACTCGCAAACCCAGCCCGGGCTCATGCCCTCCTCCCACCCTGGAGCTCCTGCTTTTCCATTGCATTTCTCCACACCAGCAGCCGGGTGAGCTGCTTGGGCCCAGCTGGGGTAAGCAGGACCTGAGCCCTCAGCGTTTTGCTTGACCCTGGATGAGTTACACAGCAGCCAGAGCCTGTTCTGTTTTCAGCACAACTGTTTATTGATAATCTTTGCTTATCCACTGTATGAATGTTACCAAACCGTAAGACAGTTACCAAGCCAGCCTGCTTCCTCAGGGTCTGGTTCCAGGTAGTCAATGTGTGTAGAAATCATGCACTTCAGGTATTCTGTAACAAGACAGGTGTAAAAAATATCTCGGATGTATTTGAAATCTCTGCCTTATCTTGCAATGTAATCACTGAAAAATCTGTAAAGAAATCGTAGGGGAACAGGGCTGCGTTCCCTCCTGGGCAGGGCACGGAGGCAAGCGGTCCCCAGAGCCGTGCCGAGGCCACTGAGCCCAGTGCAGCCACTTCCCAACCAGAGGCGTGAGGACAGCAGTGAGCATCCATGACATGCTGTGCTTCACGTGTAGCATGTTATAAACTGTAAGGTAGCTCTGTACCCCTGAAAACCCCGAACAAACCCTGGATGTCGGGCAACTTCAGGCAAAGTGTGTTGGTTACAGATGGGCAAGACTCCCAGGGGGTGGAGGGGCTTGTTCCTTGGGCTGCAGAATTAAACACCCCCTGCCTTTGGAAACCTTTTCTTTGCTCTCAGGTCTGTGAGCTGCCTCTCTCTAAACTTGTCCTGGCTCCAGGAAAGAAGATGGAGCAGCAGAAGAAAGCGCGACCTCCTTTTTTCCCTTTGTCTATGGACAAACAAAAGCCCTGCTCTGCATTCCCAAACAGCATCCCTGCCCCTGCAGAGGCTTCCCAGCTTCAGCTGTGAAAACTGAGGGTTGCAGATAAAGTAAGCAGGGGATTCAGGCAATTGATAACACTCTTGGTCAGATTAAAGAGCAGGGCTCGATGTGTGTTGTCCCCTCAACAGGGTGTACATCAGGGCGCTCCTGGGCTTGCTGCCTTGCTGGGGCTGGGGCACCTGCAGCCGGGTGTGCAGCCAGCAAGCTCTTCTCCTGCCTGTGTGGTAAAAAGGTTTCTCAAGGCGTGAGGGTTGGGGAGCCATGTGCGGGGTCCCTGCTGGCATGCGAGGGAGGAAGCAGGAGCCCCTGCAAGAGCTCTCTGCAGGCAGAGCGTTGCCCTGCTTGTGCTGCCCTGCCTGCAACCCCAATTGCCCCAGCCTGAGAGCCCTTGCCCGGGGTGTGCCTTGTGCCCACTGCAGCCCTCAGCATCCGTCTGTCCATCCATCCAGGGACTGCAACTGGGACAGGGGAAGGCTGAGCACAGTGCTGGGCTGTTTGGCTGGTTTGCTGTTTTGTTTTGTGTGTGTGTGTGTGTGTGTGTGTATTGTTCTTTTGATGACCACAAGAAGTTTTACATTATTACATTCAAACAAACACCCTTGGTTTTGTTACTCTACTTCTGAACACCGCAAAACACAGTAGCAACATAACACGTACGAGAGTGGTGCTGCAGCTAACCACGGAAGGAAGGCAATGCGCTGTCATGTTGGAAAATAATCCCTGAAGCCAACGATGAGAGGAGAGAGATGGGCGTTGATACACGTTGCAGTTTCCATTTACAAGAGCCCCTGGGGATGGAGGACCCCGAGGCCACGTGCTGGAAGGAGGCTTCCTGTGCCGCAGGTGTCCATGTGCGGTGCTGGACCCGTAGCAGAGCTGAGCTGGCACGGCCGCCCGCCCGCCGGCTGCCCTCGATCCCACAACACCAGGCAGCGCCGTCATCGTCCTGGGGCAAAGATGAAGTCAAGGGCTTGGCGCTCTGCAGCGGCGACGTTGGGGTGCCACAGGTCCACCATGAAGACCACGCGGGGACCCTCCTCCGGGGGACCTGGGTGGGATGCAAGCACTGGGTGAAGCTGTGCTCCCTGCTCCCATGGGAGAGGCCAGCGCTTGCCTTGGCACACGGTGACGGGCTCCCGGGACGCTGCTGCCTGTACCCCGGGCAGAGTGTGTGCCCAGCGGCAGGGCCAGCCTGCAGCGGGGAGGTGCCTAGCCAGTGCAATCCCGTACTGAACTGCTGCATACTGGGAGCTCAGTGCTTCCAGCAGCCGGCATGGGGCAGGGTCCTCCCTGCCAGGGCTCTGGGGCTGCTCGGGGTGATCAGACCCAAAGGTCTCCCATCACAGGGCAGCAGGCACGATTCTAAGCTTGTCCTCCTTGCAGCTGCACCTCAGAGTTGTGCAGGCAGCTGCTGCTGTGCTATTCCAGCCTTCCCGGCCCCGCAGCTCTGCACTGAGCTGTGCTTCCCAATCCCACAGCAGGGTTGATGTGGGAGCAACAGCTTTTGTTCTCCCACTCTCTTCACACAGTCCCTTACGTAAAACAGCTTGGCTTGATGCTTTTATGCCATCAGCGACTAATGCCGGTTAATCTGGGAGAGCTGAAGTGGAACAGCCTCCATCAGTGATGGAGAGAGGCAACAAAACAGGCCGGTGTGAAGCTTTTCTCCCTACACAGGAGACAAAGGCACCACTGGCACGTCAGCACTGAGCTGCTGCCTCAACGGGGCCACTGCAGCCGGCAGCTCTGCTGCGAGCCAGGGTGAGAGGATGCCGAGGCTGTCGGTGTTGGAGCCTGAGCTGCCCTGCAAAGCTCCGGGGGATGAGGGAAGCCTTTCCATGCTGGCTGCCACAGCAGGGAGAGGATCACCGGGCCCGGGCCAGGCTGGCAGTGCTGCGGCAGCGCTGCGGGACTGCATGCAAGTCAGGACAGAAGCGAGTCCCAGGACAGGCTGAGGAGGGGGGTCCACCACCCCGAAGCAGCAGGGAGCATGCGTGATGGGCGAGCCCCACCATGCCAGGAATGGAGCTACCACCCTCCCTGGAGCAAGACAAGGGCACTCTAACCCCCACAGGATGGAGGTGCCTCCAACCCCACAGACACCTTGGCAGCAGAAGGGACTGGGTGCAGTCGCCCTGGCCATCCACCCCTCCCCAGCCCCCAGCACTGGTGTCAGTGTGAGATGGGACTGCAAGGCCCCGCAAGCTGCACGTTGTGCTTACCTTCATGGAACGCCGTGTGCAGGAAGGAGTCATCGAAGAGCAGGCAGCGGCCCTCAGCCCAGCACTGAGGCTCGCCCCCCACCACCAGCTCGCAATTGCTGGGTGTCTTCAGACCTTCAGGCACAAAGAGAGAGGACAGGGAGGGTCAGGTGGTGCTGTGCTCCCTGTGATGAGGGAGCAGCCCTGAAGTGCAACTGGTGAGCTCCACACTGCTGAGGGGTTGCTTCCCTCCAGAGAGCAGCAGCAGGTGCTGTGCTGAACTCAGTGCATGGCAGAGTCCAGGGTTCAAAACAGGCACGAAGCTGGTGCTGCATTTGCAAGCTGAACCTTTAGCCTGATGCAGCTCAGCCCCTGCCCTCTCCCTCCTGCCCCTTTTGCCCCCAGTTGCTTGCTGTACCCCAATGAGCTCAGCATTGTGAGCGCTCTCTTTTGTATCTGGAACAGCTGTCAAGTCCCCAGAGCCCACAAACACCAGGTGCACGCAGGAAGCCAGTTTCCTGGTGCTTTTTCTAGCTTCAGGACCAAAGGCAGACCCTGCCACCTCCCTCCTCCAGCTCTGCTGCAATTACCCTGCCCACTGCAGGGCTGGGGTAGGAGGAAATGCTGCACTGAGACCTGAGAAATGGGCTCTATTCCTGGCTCTGCCACAAGATCCCCATTTGACCTTGCATCGCTCAGCATCTGCCTTGTCACTTGCTTCCCCACCTGAGATACTGCCATGTGGTGACCCACCAGGCAGCTGCAAGGACAGAAATTCAGGGGTGTCACAAAACCCTCATAGGGAAGAGGCCACACGAAGGACAATCCTAGAAATAAAATGGGTCTTTTTCTAAAATACTAGCGTAAGCCAGACCAGTTTGAGGAGGGTTGATTCCATCACCACCTGCATCAGGAATGTCACCCTCCGCAGTGCTGGGGACCGCTGGAGCTGGTGCAGAGTCAACCTGCCCCGAGGATGCAGCCGTGGCGGAGAAAGGGGTCAGGGCTCACGTGGCTTGCCAACAGTAACGATGCAGCAAATGAGCAGGAATGGATCTCAGAGTGATGCCAAAACCAAGCGAGTGCAGCAGGGACCCTCATCTGCCCAGGAGAGCTGGGAGTGTAAAAAACCGATCTGCTTTTCTAATAGACATTTCAAAGCCTACAAAACCCAAAGCCATTTCCCTGCACAACAGCCTCAGCTGGAGATGCTCCAGCTGGAAAGGGGGAGCTGAGCAGCTGGGGGAGGTGGGGAGCCTGCAGCCTCTCCATCACACCCACACCCCAGGGGACACTGCCCTTGGAGGGGCAGAGCTGGTGCCTGTGCTTGGGCCCACATGTTCAGCAGAGCAGTACCAGTGCTGGAGAAAATCCTACAGTGACTTGGCTACGCTGATTGCTGTCCTGGCTTTGCAGAGCAAACCAGCTTGAAAGGGCAGGTTGTCTCTTAAACACATCCATGCCCTGGGCAAAGCAAGCGCTGAGTCCCCAGCACTGAGGTGGGGGTGAGCACAGGTCGGTGTGCCCCAGGCACAGTGCTGTGTCCCGGCTGGAGAACCAGCAGCCACTGAGCAGATGGAGCTGGAAAACATGGAAGGACAAGGGAATGAATGACCTGCATTGCTCGTCTCCCCAGGGCATGTGTGCTCCAACTGGAGGGCTGGCCCCAGCTCTGCTGCCAGGACAGGCTGGCCTGGACCTCACCTCACTGGCCCCCTCCCAGGAACCACTCAGCCTCTTGCAAGTAGACTGCACCTTCCCAGTGACCCAGACAGAGGGGAGAGCCAGTGGCAGGGCAGCGGGCTGCCTCCTGGCACCAGCAAGGGCATGTCCCAGCTCCCGAGTAGCTCCCCAGGCCTGGAGAACTCCTTGGATCAGCTCTGACGACTGATTCCCGTTCTAAATAAATGGCCAGTCACTGCCTGAGTGTGTTTACCCAAGAAGAGTTGGCTGAACAAGCGTGTTCAGTGTTTGCCAGCAGGGCCCGTGCAGTGCCTCCCCCAGCACGATCTGCGCTGCTTCCAGCGCAGCAGAGCCCTGACCATCTGTGCCGCGTGGGCTCTCCCCAGCCCAGGCCCGCAGGGCGGGGAGCTCTGCGCTGCCAGCCCAGGGCTCAACCCACCGGAGGGGATACCCCAGGACCCCCACCCCTGATTTGCAGCAAAGCAGCATCTCTGCTCACATCTGCCAATGTCACGCGCAGAGCCCTGGAATCCCACGAGAGGGGGGAGCTGCTGGAGGCGCAGCAGTGAGAGACGCCTGGGTCCCTGGAGCAGCACCCCAGGCTGCCCTGGGTCCTGTGATGGGAGGTGGGGCTGCCTGCAGAGCAGGGGTCATCTGGAGACCCCTGCACAGTATCAGCTCCATATCTCACACCAGCAAGAGCCTATGCCTCCAGGCTGGCGGGGGGAGGAGGCAAAATGCTGTTGCTGCTGAGCTGGGGACGCTGGGGAGATTGGACACCCAGGGGGACTGAGCGCCATCCTCTTCTGGGGAGGCTGCTGCTGCCAAAGCCCCAAAACTTCCCTCAGGCCAAAGCAGAAGAGGCACCTGAGCCAATCCTGGGGCTGCAGTTAGTGGCTGAACTTGGAGAGCACGGGGTGCCAGAGGCATTTTTAGGGCTCCCGCACCCAGGCATGGCTGCAGCCCCCCCACAGCACCCGTGGCAGGGACACCCAGTGAGGCTGAACCACACCGCTGGGCACTTACCTAGATGGCAGCGGATGCGGATGTTGGTGGGCCCGTAGTGCTCGGCGATGACGGTGCCCGGGCTCAGCACAGAGATGCACGCGTTCCCAAAGACGTTGTTGCCAATGCAGGTGCGAAGGCTCCCGAGTAAGCGGTACGTCCGTGGGCATCTCCTGCAGTTCCTGGGCACACACATGCCCTGGTTCACCAGGTAGAAGGTGAACCACTCCCCACTGGGCGTGCTGTTCATTTTCCATCCTTGCGGGAGGCTGCAGTTTGAGAAAGCTTTGTAGAGGGTCTCAAACTCACACAGAATGGTCTGGAAGTTGCGCTCCAACAACTCCACGTCATGCTTTTGAGCGTCCCGGGAGAAATAGGGCATGGTTGGCAAGTCTGGCAAGAAGAAGACTTCTGGTTTCTGGATGGATGGCCGGCTGTTGAGGTAGCGGCCCTGCTCGCGGATGCCTTTGTGGATCCTGCCCATGCCAGACCAGGAGTAGCGCTTGGCGTACTCCTGCAGGTTGTGGTAGAGTTTCTGGTTGAGCCCATCATGGTGCGTGCAGCGCACGCACTCAGGCGAGTGGCAGTAGACAAACCCATTCTGCACACCATTGACCTCAGCGCTCTGCATCAGGGCGTTGACGGTGGCATAGGCGCGGGGCTGCTCCCGCCCCACGTGGTAGCAGTACCACACAAAGAGGACGAGGAGGCAGGCAACAGCAGCGAGGGCAGTGGCATCACAGTCCCGGAAAGACTGGATGCCAGTGGCGATGAAATCCCGGAGTCCGTCCAGAGACCAGCTCCAGTCCACCAGCCACTCCAAAGACATGGTGGTGCAGCGGGTGATGGGTGCACGCAGGGGGGCCCAGCAGTCAGTCCTTGTGGTCCTCAGAGGCACCCACACCATGCAGCTGGGCCAGGGCGCTGGGGGAAAGGGCTGCCATGGGGAAGCGGAGCTGTGGCTCTCCCCTGCACGCCCAGAGGCTCTGCATTGGCAGCAGCAGCCAGCAGCTCCAGGGGAGGTGGGTGGCCAGGCTGCCCGGGGGTCCCAGTGTAGCGGGTCAGCAGAGACGTGCCTGGAGGGTCCCCACTGGTGCTCCTGGGGCCATCATCCTGAAAGGCAGCACTGGAGGGAGGCTCTGGAGAAAGAAACCCGGAGGCATTAGGGGGTAGACTGTTTCCCCTTGAGGTCCCTGCCGGAGCTCAGCGCACAGGGTGCAGCTGCGGCTGTGTGCCATGGCCACGTGGGGCACCAGCTCCTCGTGGGGGGATGATGGATGAGGAGTCCTCCTATCTGCCCAGGAGCCCAACACCATCCCATGCTGAGAAAAGCCCCCACCCCCCAACAACGTCTTCCACAAATACCCAAATGGAAGTTAAGGGGGGAGAGACAGGGCCCTCAGCTCCCACTGCCCCACACTGATCTTCCCTCCTGCTCTCCCCTCCATTTCTCTCCTCCATTGCTGCCTTATCATGACTGAAATCTGGCTGATAGACAGCGGGGCAAAGCTGGGAATAGACACTTAACAGCCCTATCTTGCAGCACATCACTTTATCCCCTCGATCTAAATGCTCTGAAACGACTCTCCCTGCAGAGACTGAGCTGAGAGCCCCGAGCCCGCCAGCTCTGCCCCTGCACTCAGCCAGCCTGGCGAGGGCACTGGCCAGCCTGGCGAGGGCACGGCAGTGATGGTGGCAGGTCGTGGTTCTCTTGTTTGATTTCACCAACCAGAGTTCACCAGCTCACAGGTTACCACAGCTGAACGGCTCCCAGCACTACTGCAACGCCCCGCACACCCGGCCTGAAAAGCAGAGCCTGTCCTCCCTCCCCCGGCAGGGGACAAGTCTGCTACACAACCAGCTGCTGTCTGTCCCTTCTTCAGTGGTGTCAGGGCAGCTCTGTCCTGCCCCACCATCACAGCTGTTGGGAAAGCAGCTTGACAAAAAGAGAAGATGCTCCAACTCCCCACAACCACGAGTGATGTTCGCTCACCCCAAACTCCATCCCTGGGCAGCTTTGAGCAAAAGGCAGTGGGACCAGAGGGGCAGGCAAGGCAACAGGTGAGAAACGGAGGGGATACACAAACCAGGTTGGAAAGCACACCCAGAGTGACCTCAGCCTACAGCACGCTGCCAGCACTGAAGGAAAGCCTTGTAATTACTGATGTGTGGCTGAACCAGCGCGTCCGTGGGTCAAGTCTCCACACGAAGCAGGTGCTTAGGCTGGGCACGTGTGGGGGGTCACAGCCCGACCCGGAGCACTGGAAGCAAAGAGAGGCATACAGGCTCTCACTGGGATCATCTGTGCTACTGCTGTGCCCAGACTGCACCTCCTGGATAAGTCAATCGGTGCACAGCCCTGGGCAGGGCAGGGGGATGCAGGCTGGCAGGAGCTGCAGGGCAAATAGCTCTCCACCTGGGAGGAGTGAAATCAGGATGATACAGGTAAGGGGAAGGGAGATGGCATGGGAGCTCCTCTGTAAGAGCATTGACTTGAAGGAGTAGGATGGGTTTATTAGCCAGGGAAGCCATCCAAACCCTTCCTGGCCCTCCCTGCCAAGGTCCTGTAGCCTGTTAATGAATGTGCATTTCCCTATTGATGGCAATAGTGATGCGCTGCAGCTGGCGGAGCTTTGGCTGGGACCTGACCCTGCAGCTGGGGACTGTGTGCAGTGCTGGGGACACAGGCTTTAGGCAGTTTTACATCCTGGGGAGGGACAGCCACACAGCCAGCCTCCCTCCTACTTCCTTGTAGCACATCGCCTGCATGCCCTGTCCTGGGAACTGCAATCCACGTGGCATGTCACAGCCTCCTGGGAATTTTAAGATAACTTTCCTCCAGCCCCACCAGCTGGCACTCCTCCAGACACACCAACTTCTCCAGCCCAGTCCTCAGCTCCCGGGGTGCAGCCACAGAGCCGGTCCCAAGGGTGCTCCCTGAGGTCGGCACAAGCCCCCCACCCTCCTCCGCCGTGCTGGAGTGTGCCAGGGAAGGCAGGGAGAGCCCTGGCACTATCTGTATTCAGGGTGGCTCTCACCCTGACAGGCAAACAGGGAGCTGCCTCAGCACAGCAGCCAGGCTTGTTGAGAAGTCAGCTGGCAAAGCAAGGGCATGGGGGGGCTGAGCTGGGGGGTCTGACAGACTCGGGGTCCTCCAGCCAGAGTTGCTTACACCCCTGGAAGGGTGGTGCAGCACAAACAGGGCCCCACTGCTGCCCCGGGGCTGCTGTCAACACCCCAAAGTGGGAAAATAAGGGGGAAACCGTCAGAGCAGTAGGAGATCAAAGCCCCTGCACCCACGTGCAGCCTGCCTGGCCCCAGAGCTCGCAGCCAGGGAGCCTTCGGGCTGCTGAGCCCTGGGCTGCACGGGAACGCTTCGGGGGTCCAGCCCAGCAGCTGCCTCCTGCGCCCCGATGCAAACCTACCCAAACCCACCTTCCACTGGCGTTGTGCCGGCGGCAGCAGAGCAGGGCCCAAACACCGGCACCGCGCCTGATGGACACTGTGCGGCTGGGACCTGCTGCTGGCCCGGTCGGTGCCGTCACCCTTCCAGCCTGGCTGTGCGGAGCACTGTGGGCCTGCACCCCCGGCCCGAAATCCAAGAAAAGGCTCGTCAGCTGATAACAAACAACAGAGCCAGTCCAGAAGAGTGGAAATCAATTCCACATTGCACTGAAGTTGTGCAGGACGTGGAGGCGAGCACCGTGCCAGGCAGCAGCGGTGTTACATAATGAAGGCAGAGAGGCTTCGATGCAGCAGAAAGTTGCATCTTGGTGGCTCCGCGGTGGCCCCGGCATCTCCTGGAGGCGGTGGGTTTTGCTCAGCCCGGCCGGGATCCCCAGGCCGTGGGCCCCGCGGTGACGAGGACGCGTGGCGGGGCTGTCATCTGCACGGCACAGGCGGCGGCGCCTTCGGGATGGGTGTGAGGAACCTCCTTTGGATGCCGGAGCGCCGGGGTGAGGCAGGTGCCGGCTGCTACTACGGGGCTGGAGCACGGCCAGGCAGCCGCGGGTGCTCGCTTCGCCCTTTCCTCTGCCGTGCCACCCCGGCGGTGTCACCCGGTGTGATGGTGTCACCCGGCGTGATGGTGTCACCCGGCGTGGCGGCATCAGCTAGGCTGTCACCGCTGTAGCTGCATCACCCGGGGTGGCAGCGCTGCCCACCGGGCCGGTGTCACGTCACCCAGCGTGGCGCTGGCACCCGCCACCGCGGTGTCACCCGGCGGGGCCGTGTCGCCCGGCCGGGCGGGGCCCCGGACTGCGCCCCCCCCCCCCCGAGGGCACCGCTCCCGCCCGCGCCCCCCTGCGCCGCGCCGCGCTGCGGCGGTACCGACCTGCTGCCCGCGCCGGGCCGTGCGGGGCCGCCGCTCCGCTCCGCTCCGCTCCGCTCGCCGCCGCCGCGGACCACAACTCCCAGCAGCCCGGGCAGGAGGGGCCGCACCGCCCCCGCCGGGACCGCGCCGGGGCGGCAGCCTGCGGGCCCCGGGCGAAGCACCGCCCGCCCGCCCGCCTCCGCGCCCGCCCCTCGCCGCGGCCTCGGGGCGGTGCGCCGCGCCCCCGCAACCGCGCAGCCGGGCGGGGCGGGGCCGGAGCAACGGGGTTGCGGCACCCGGGTGGGGGTCCTGGGGCCGGAGCCGCTGGGAGGGTGAGGTGCTGGTCCCCTCGGGGAGCATCCATCCCGGCTGCGGCTACCCCGGGGTGCGGGGACGCGGGGACACGGGCACCTGAGGCTGCAGCAGCTGGGATGCAGGGGGTGCAGAGGCACCGGGGTGGGGAATGGGGGTGCAGGAGGACACGCAGGGAAAACGGGCTCCAAGGATACAGGCACTGGGGGCTGCACCCATCAGGATGCGGAGGATGCTGGCCCCGGGACTGCTGTCCCAGGGGTGGATGCAAGAAAGGATGCAGGCGCCCAGGAGACAGGATGCTGGCTGGCTCCAGGGACACAGACTATTAAGGATGTAGCAGTTGGGATGAGCAGGATGCTGGGTCCAGGCACCCAGGGATGGAGGGACTGCAGGGATACAGGCATCTGGGGATGCAGCACCCAGGATGCAGAGGTTGCTGGTCCTCAAGGATGCACACATCTGGTATGCAGGGGACAGGAGCACCCAGGGAGGCAATGCCCAAGATGCAGGCAGCCAGGGGATGCCTCAACAAGGATGTGAGGGTGTGCTGCAGCACCTGGGATGGAGGGAAGCTGTTCCCAGGATGCAGGAGATGCTGGCCTGGGGGCACCTGGGATGCAGCACCATGGATGCAGATGCCTGGGGAGGCAGCCCCAGGGGATGTGGGCATTCCCAGGGGGTGGCAGAAGTGTGTGAGCCCCCCTCTACACTCACAGCCAATTCCTGCCACTCAAGTTAGGAGGGTCCCTCCACTAGTAAATGACAACCTGTCTGCTGGCATCTCCTGTTCCCATTCCCACTGCTCCAAGGTGCTTCCTCATTCAGCTGTGGGTTCTGTCGGGGCTGAGGCTCCCAGGCCATGGCAGCTTCAGCTCCTGGGAGTTGCCTTTGAGAGCCCGCAGGCAGCGGGCACAGGAGCTGCAGAGCCCCAGCAGCCCAAAGCCATGTCTAACAGCAGCAGTTCAGCACTTGGAGCAGATGGACTGGAAGTGCAGCCTCCCCACACACACCTGGCGCCAGCCAGTCCCACCAGCCAAAGGGGTTGGCAAAACGTTCCCTTTTTAAGCTGACCTTGCGCCCAGGGTTTGGCCCTATGGAAAAGAGGAGACCAGCTTTGCAGATTGGTCAAAGAGGAAGTAGTATTTTTTGGGTGTCCCTTAACAACTTTTAAGTGCTGGTGGAGAAACAGTTTGTTACGAGCCTCTCTGCTTCCTGCTTGCTTGCTTTTTTCCTCCCCACTCCATTTCCCATTCACCTAAGTGAATACTGCCAAATCCAGGGTCCCCAGGAGCACCAGTGGTCCAGCCCTCCCTCCACCTTTCCCCCTAGTGCCAGATGAGCTGCTGGGCTGAGCTGAGCGCAGGCAGAGCCCGGGTGCAGGCAGAGCCCTGGCAGCGCTGTCCTGCCCTGTGGCAGAGTGCCATGTGGAGCTGCATGGGACGTGTGTCGATGTGGGAGAAGCCCTGCCTGGTTTCACAGGTTTTGCCATCCGGTGCCTGCATGCTGCAGGTAGCCAGCCTATGGCTGCAGGTAGCTACCCATCACAGCTTGGGCTGGGTTTTAGAAGTGAAGTAAAGGCTGCTCTGCTCAGCCCCTCAGGTGTGTGTGCTTGCTTTGGAGCAACCTCATCCCCACCTGCCGCAGACCTAAGTTGCACCTTGCTTTCTCTCCTGGCACATTGTTGCATCCTGTCTGTTCCTGCTGTTTCCCTGTGCTACCGCAAGCACATCCCCACCCCAGTTTGCTTCTGCAGGGCTCTGGCAGTGTTGCATGTTGCAGGGTGAAAGAAGGGTGAGTTTATTCCTTCCTGCTCTTTCCCAGACCCATCTCAGCCTCACCCCGTAGCTCCTGCCTGCTCTTGGCAGACAGCACATCCTTCTGTTGGCAGTCACAGAGTCTGCTGGCTCTTGGCACCAGGCTCTGGACTCTCCCATCCTTTCTTCCCTCTGTCTGCCTTCTGCTCTCTGCTCCCTGTTGGGCCCCTCCAGACCCTGATCCTCAGCTCTGCTGCTCATCTTGTCTCTGTGGGATGAGCTGCCCCTGTCTTTCCTCTGCCTTTAGGATGTCATCTGGTGTTCCTCACCCTTCAGGTGTAGCAACCGCCTTCCCAACACTGCACACATTCCAGCAACCGGTCTGCTGTGCAGCTTTCCCATAGCTCCGGGGAGATAAGGCGGAATTGGAGGTCTGCAGGACTGGGGGTCTCATCCTGAGTCCCTGGTGTGCATTTCCCCAGTAATACTAAGTCCACAGCATGCAGCACAGAGGTTTCTTGCAACACATCCTGCACCACCCATGCCTGCCACACGCTGAGGGTGCAGGGGCTGGATGCCTCTGCCCTGTGCTCTTCTGAGGGGCTGGCAGGGGTGCTGCGAGGGTTAATTCTGCTGCCAGCCTCCTCTTGGGTTTGTGCTTCACAGGTCCCTCTGAACTTTGGCCTCGGTGATTCCCCAGTCTGGGGAGGGTCATTCCTGGGAGGCAGGGGTGCTGGGATGGCTCAGCTGGGATCCCCTGGAGCACTGCAAGCAGGACCCCAGCCTGCAGCACCCCAAGCACCCACCCCACAGCCCTGCCTCTGCAGCCGCTCCCTTGCCGGTGCCCACAGCCATGGGGCAGCTGCGGGATGGAGGCGTGAGCCCTGCCCCGCTGCTAGCACCTGAGCACCAGGAAGGGTGACGGGGCTCCAGGCAGGGACAGAAGGGTCTGGCAGGGGCCAAGCAGGCAGCAAGAGCAGGCACAGGAACTATCTCACGGCAGAAGGGCTGGGAACAGCCCTGGGATGCACTTGGCACAGATCTGCCCAGCGGCACCCTGGCAGGAACCCTGTCTGTGTGGCAGCCTTCTGGCTCCAGTGATCCCTTCTCCCTTTCCTGAGATGTACTCCTGGGGCAGACACCACCCGGTGTCCCCCTGAGCCGTTGCCAGGATGTGGCTGCAGCCAAACCTGTGCTTGTGTTCTGCCAGGGCCAGGATTTCCCCGAGCGTTTAGGCTGGAGCTGGGACAGTGCTCCCGGGGGGGGCCCTCCCTGTGCTTCCCGAGCTGAGGAGACCCACACTGCACAGGCTCCTGTTCCCTGAGTCCCCTCCTGACCAGCTTGTGCCCAGGCAATGAGCAGGATCCTCGGAGCATGGCTTTACTGCTCAGCCCTGTGTTCGTCCCTCAGCATTTCCACCTCTGGGCATTGCTGTGCTGCCAGCCCCCTCTGCCAGCCCAGCCCCGAGCCCCCTGCTCTTTCCTCTTTGATCATATTCCACCCTACTGCTGTTTTCCCTCTGCACTGAAGGGTGCCAGCGCCAGCCCCAGGGCTCTGTCACCGCTGACACCAGTGACCACGGGCACCCCATGACCGGTCTGCCCTTAGCAGAGCAGGGGGGCTGGGGCCCCACTGGTGCCCCAGCTCTCTGTCCTTAGCATGCTTCGCCGACTGCTTTGGCTCCTGCTGAGAAATAACCCCGCGATGGGCCATGGCGCAGGAACGCAACCAAGGAATGGCTGTGTGAAATCCGGCTGAGGACTGCAAGCCCCTGCGCTGGGGCTGGGCAGGGACGGGAAGGAGGCGAGGGGTCCCTGCTGCTCTGCCCTTGAGCTCAGGTGGGTGGACGTGGGGGTCCCTTGGCTACGTGACTGCCAGGGGACAAGCACACTGTGTCATCCACTCGCGCCTGCCACAGGGGAGAGGTGGGTAATGGCTGTGGCTGCTGTGCCCAGACAAAGCTTAATCTGCAGCACAAAGCTCGAGGCCAGAGATTGGTTCCTGCTTTACGTCACGGAGGAGGAACAGCAGCATCAAGATTTTTTTTTTTTTTCCCTCTTCATTTTAATTCTCTTGCAATCTCTGTCCAAAAATAACCCAAGCTTCCTCCCTCGGGAATGCTCTGCATCAGAGCCTTGGCTCCTTCGCCCCCCTGTGCATTAGCCTGACAGCTGCTAGACGAAGCTATTGTCTTATGTCACATCATAACCTTTTTAAAAAGCACATTTGGAGAGTGCAGGATTATTTTATTGTTTCATGTGGGGAGGGGCAGGGATGGACGGGCAGCCCCAGGTTTCCCTGGGCATTTCCCAGGGTGCTGGGTGAACTGTGCATCCCTGTCCCTCCCTGCTGGCCATCGCCACTGCCAGGGAAACCTGGGACTCTGCAGGTGTCAGGAAAAGGTATTTATCCTGGGATTTCCCAGTGGCCCTGCTCCTTAGCAAGGCAATGACAGCAGCCATCCCATCACCATGCTCCTGGAGCGGGGCCATGCTTGGGGCCATCCCGCAGGCAGCTGGGGTTCCCCCAGGCAGGACCCTGCCCTGTGCACACCTGATGCTTTTTATGTTTTCGGCTCTCCAGGGATGCGGCAGGGCCTGGCTGGCTTTCAGAGGGCTGCTTGGGGGAGAAACCTCCTGCAGGTGGGGGGCAGAGATGAGCTCCCACTGGAGCAGCTCAGCCCAGAGAGGCTCCCCATTTTTCCCACCCAGCCCTGAGATCTTTCTGGAGCTGTGCCTGCCTGCTCCACACTGCAGCAGTGCAGGATGCAGCCGGTGCAGAGCTGTACAGGGGCAGGCGAGGAAGCCCCCCACCCATGTTCTCCCTGTGCTTTTGGGGAGCTCCCCTGCCCCAGCTGGCACACGTGCCGTGGAGCTGCTGGGTGACAGCCTGTGCTGCAGGGTGAGCAGGGCACAGGCAGGATGGGTCCCCAAAGGCCTCCTGCCCTGAGGGGCTTTGCTGACAGGGCTCCCTCGTTCTGCACATCCTCTGTGACACGGCCATGGGTCTCCACCCCAAACCTTCTGCACATCCTCTGTCCATGGGTCTCCAGTGTGGTCCCCACACCTCAGGGCAGGACCCTCCACCCGCCTCATGAGGCATCGCTGTGGCTGCAGCACGGGCAACGCTCAGGAAAGGGATGAGGCTGGGTGTGGGGGGAGCCAGTGCTAGCTCCCGTGGGGTGTCCCGAGGAGATGAAACGCCCCCAGGGTCATACCAACTCACCCCATGTTCCCGCAGGGCTTGGCTAGCTCAGGATCTGGCCCCTGGAAACCACACAGAGCCAAGCCAGAGGCATGTGGCCGCCATCCTGCAGCAAGGTGTGCGGCACTCGGCCTCTCCTGCCCCTCTGTAGCCCCCTGCACCTGTGCAGCAGGGCCTGCCTGCTGTCCAGGTCTCTGCAAACTTATCTCAGACATTTAAAAATACAGAACAATTTGTATTGAGGTTATATTGAAAGCTAGAGCTTCCCACGGAAGTACTTCATCATGTTCAAAAATATTTAATCCCAGCAATTTTCACATTGTTCTTATAAAAACAGACATGTATGAAGGGAAATGAAATGCTTAGTACATTTTTGGCACATTTTTTTCTTTTTTTTTCTTTTCTTTTTTTTTTTAACCTTTACAAATTACAAACACACATTCATTGTTTTTAAAGGAAAAAAACTAAGTCTCAGCTGTACACTGCAGAGATGCACTAACCGTCCCAAAACTAAACCAGCCTCCCATGGTTACAATTGCTGTTCTACAAGGACAAAAGAAGGACATCAGCAGCCAAGGACACATTGGTGGCTTCGCTGCCTGGGGGGCTGGCAGCATGGGGGGCCTGGGGAGGAGATGGCCCTTTGGGGTCTGTGTCCCTGCAGATGGGGGGCAGCCCCACCAGTGTCTGGCTCTGGCAGGGGTGAAGGCAGCAAAGGAGTGCGGGGGATGCTGAGGCTTGAACTGGGACTTGCCTGTGATGGGCCCAGCTTTGATGAGCTGACTTCTGCCTGTTCTGCTCCCTGCAGGCTGGTCTCCCGTGCCAGAGCCTGGCCATGCTGCCTGCCTGTTATTTCTACCCCAAAAAACCTCTACCTTCTTCCCCTGCCCCTCCTCATCTCCTGCCCAGCTGCGAGGCCCAGCAAGGTGCCAGCCCAGGGGGTTCGGGTGGGAGCTGCAAACCCACGGGGGTCTGGGTGGGAAGCACCAAGTGGGCTGTGCTGCCTCCATCTCTGCCTGGCACCATTGCTGGTGTGGCTGCCCACACACTGGGGTAGGCAGCGGACCCTCCTGCAGCAAAGGGGAGCTCCGCAGCTGGCGGGAGTGGTAGCAAGGAGCCCAGTCCATCCTGCTTACCCTGAGATGCTACCTGGGGGCAAGGGGTGACCTCCAGCCTTTAGTGGGATCGGGGGGTTCCTGGCATGGGTCATGGCAAGTGTTTGAGGAACAACTGTTGTGAGCAAAGAGGCACTGGCTGCGGAGCTCCCCTTTGCTGCAGGGAGGCTGCGCATGGCTCCCCGGCAGTGCCCTGCTGGGCTGGGCTGCTGGGGGGCACTGGTTAGTGCTTCTCCGTAGAGCTGTGGGTCCTGGGTCACTGCCTCTCCAGCATCCAAAGCAAAATGGGAAAAGAAAGTGGCGTGTACCTCGTGTGTGCCAGGCTGTCCCCTGCTCCCCGGCACAGCAAGCAGGGCTCCGCACTGGCGGGCGGCTTTCCTGAGCCACGCTCCACTTCCCCACAGTGAGGATGGTCCCTGCACTGGTGGCACAGAGGCCCCCGAGCCCCCGCCTTGCAGGTCCCACTGGGGGCTCGGGGAGCCGGGAGCTGCAGGACTGGCAGGGCTGGCAGTGCCAGCAGGACCCTGTGGCAAACGCTGCGCCTACCTCAGCTCCCAGCAATCAACTGCAGGCTCTTGCAATGGAGACATTTTTAATTTTTAACAACATCAGAACCGCAAAAAAAACCCTGCACGTGTGTGGACAGTGCCAGGGGACGTGCTGCCGTGCCGCTGTGCCGGGGGGGACACCATGTGCCCCCACACTGCCCTGGCCTCGCCGGGACCTGGCTCTGCCCCGGCTCCCACTGCTGCCTGTGCCCAGGGCTCTGCAGCACACCTATCGCAGTTTAAATAGAATAAATACAGTGAAGAAAACAGTAAAATCTTCAATAAAGAGGCAAAAGGAAAGACAACAGCAGGTCCAGGGGTCCAACCAAACTCCACGTGGTCTCTGGATTAGTTACTGAGGAAGTTCTATGAGAGCACATTAAGTTCGCAGCCGGAGACTCTCTTACCGATGTCCTTATATCGAAACTTCATATTCTCTTGTTTCCTGAAAAGAAGAAAAAGCCAGTTGAGGGCAGCAGCTGCATTTCAGGATAATCTTCCCATTCCCAGGCGGCAAGAGAAGCCCTGGGTGTCATTTTGCTCGCAGGGAAGCAGTGCCTACCAGGACCCCGCAGCCCCCTTTGCCTCCTCCTGTCTGCTGGAGCCCAGCGGGCCCCTCGGGAGCAACCGACGGGGATGGAGCCTCCTGCCCCGTTACTCAGCACCAGGATGGCTGGACTCATCCTACTGCTGCACACCTGGCAAAACCCGCACTTCCTCAGCACGACGGTCCCCAGAGAGGAACGGGCACAGCAGGACTCACCCCTGTCTCATAAATCGGGTTGTCGAACTCTGTTTCTACTGTGATCTGGCTGTAGGGGTGGGAGTACATGAGGGGCAGGCGGAGGCTGGAGTAGTACCGACACCTGTGAGGGAGACGCAAGAGTCCCTGGGCTGCACAGCACAACCCCAGAACAAAGTACAACCACCCCCGTCCTTCCACATCCCCCCCATGCCAGCTCCCCACCAGCACTCCAGGGACCCCAGAGTGGGAGCTCAATGCCTGGCTCCCTGGGACCGTGCCCAGGGTGTGCGGCTGGCAAGGGCATAGTGATGCTGAGCCAGCCTTGGCCACATCCCCAGGGGGCTCTGCCACCAGCCCCCCAGCCTGACTCTGCACCCCACCTTGTGAGATAGATGTACGCTCCTCCCAGCAGCAAGGAGATGATCAGCACCGGGATGAATATGGCTAAGGCCATATTTCCCCCCTCGAGCGATGTCTCTGCAGCAGCTTCTGCTACTAAAAGGACAAGATCTATTATGTTGGCATTTGCAAGCACCTTGTGATCCCCTCTCTGCCTCTGCTTCTCCCCACCCTCCCCTTGGGCTCCACACAGGCTCTGGCTGAGGGCCCTGCACAGGGCTCATCCAGCAAATGCAAGTCACTCACCTTCCAGAGCATGTTCAAAGCTGTCCTGATTCACTGGAAGAGAAACGGAGAGTTACTGCTATGTAACTGGGTTTGACTGGCTGGCAGGTGTTGGCCGCATGGGGAGCCCAGGCCCAGGCTTTCCCTGCCCCATTTGGTTCCAAGCCACGCTGCAAACTTTCAGTTTTTAATAAGCTCTCAGTCTCTGTAAGCAGGTGCATGGGGCTGAGGGGGTTGAGCAAGCGAGACACCTGGAGGACGGCTCTGCCTGGGGTGGTGGTACCCTCCAGAGAGCCCTGCTGCCCAAGAGACAAGGTCTCCACTTATTCTCAAAGTAGTAATTAAGAACAATTTATCCCTGCAGCTTAGGCACAATGGAGGGTTCTCCAGCGTCCAGAAAGCACACTAACCCCAGACCTTACTCAGACCAGCACCTAGAGGGTTTCCTAGGGCTGAGCTCTCCCATCTCAGTGGGTGCCCAAGGACAGCATCCCTGCTGAGTCTGAGCAAGCCGCTATGGGAAGCAGCAAAGAAAGCAAGCAAGTAGCAAGGCTTGCCCTGCACCACGGCACGGCACGGGGCCGGAGGGTTTGCTCCCCCTCCCCGGGGCAGCAGAGCTTGCTCAGCACAAATCCAGAAAAGCACTCAGGTCTCAGATGACCTTAGCTCCCAGCTAGAGAACCGCTGGGGGTCTGCAGCCCCAGACGGAGGTCGCTCGGCTGTCCCAGGTTGGGGTCAGAGGAATTGCCGGTCCCCGCACCTCCCCAGCGACCACTGCTGTTACCTTTGCAGATGGGCAGGGGTCCGCTCCAGTGGGACGGCTGGCCCAGGATGCATTTGATGGTAACCTCCCCCATGAGTTCAAAGCCCTCATAGCACATGAAGGTCAAGGACTCTCCTGGCAAGTAAAGGCGCTTATAAAGTATTTGGTAGCCGTTTTCTGGCAATCCTGGATTATCACAGGCCAGTGACTCCTCAGCTGCAAGGGAACACATCTCAGAGTGAGCCCCAGGGCTGCCAAGGGAGAGAAGGAGCCTGGGTGGCAGCAGGGAAGCACCCAAGATCTCACCCCATCCCGCTTTCAGGTAGCTCAAAGCTCTGCTCCACCCCATGGGGCTGGGGAAGGTCCCAGCTGCAGGGCAGGGCTTCCCAGGACCCCCAGGCAGAAGAGCCGAGCTGTGGGAAATGGCCCGAACTTACAGACGCAGTGTGGGAGCCGCGAGGTCCAGATGGGTGTCCCCGTCTCGCGGCTGTAGCAGGTCAGCAATGAGCTGCCCTCCAGCACGAAGCCTGGGTTGCACGTGTACTGGATGGTGGTTCCCACCAGCAGCACCGGGTCGGAGATGAGGCGGGTCGAGTGCTCCACCTCCCCTGGGTCTGTGCAGTACATAACTGGGGAAAACAGGTTGTCTGAGAGGGGAGTCCTGGCATGGCAGCGGGGACCAGCAGCCGTACAAAGTGGTGTGTGATGTGATGTGATGTGATGTGATGTGATGGGGACAGCAGCGCGTTGCCCAGAGCACTTACTCTTTTCACAGAAGGGGGGGTCACTGCTCCAGCTGAGGTCCCACTGGCAGGTGAGGGTGTCGCTTCCCACGATGTCATAGCCCGGGTCGCACTGGTAGGTGATCTTGGCCCCTCTCACCAGCTCCGTGTGCGATGTGGTCTTCCAGCCATTCTGGATCTCGGGCAGGTCAGAGCAGGAGTCATTGCGGGACACCTCTGCAGCCAAGAGAGATGCTGGCTGTCACCCAACAAGTGGGACCCCACGGCACAGCCTTCCTTGGACCCACTGCGTGTGGACCCACAGCACTTCCCCAAGTGCCTGTCCCTCCCTGAGAGCCCTCCAGCCCCACGCACCACAAATGGCACAGCCACAGCCGGCAGCCCAGTCCACGGGTGGCATCCCCTGGGCAGAGGCAAGGGGCACCACGTGGGTAACGGGCTCTTTAAAGCCTCCCCAGCCCTGACCCTACAAGTGGGCGAAGGACTGTGCTGATGGAAAAAGAGCAGTGTCTGTGCTGGGGTCAGGACACAAAGAGCAGCCTGGGAACACCAAGCTCAGCTCTGGCTGCAGGAGCAGGAGAGGAATGGTGCAGATGCCATGGTCACGGCACGGCTGGTTTGCTCCGGTGAGGGGTTTCTGCCCTGCTTTCCCCAGCCCCGTGTCCACAGCTGAGCTCGGCCGCATGTGCTGCAGTGCACCGAGGAGGGGACCTGCAGCCTCGCAGGTGATCTGCATTGCAGATCTGGTTTGTCATAACCAGAGCTGTCAGCAGTGGGAAGAAAACACACTTGGAAGAAGTCTGCCAGGGGAAGACAGGTGCAGGGAGAGGCAGGCAGCAAGACTGCGGGCAGCCGTGGGGAAGAAGTGCCCTTCCCAGTCCTTGTCCCTTCCTTGGGCACCAGCCACCCCAGTCTGGCAGACATGGCTGCACCAAAGGACGATGCAAACAGGCATCTCCAGATGTAGTCTAAGCCTCTCTGGAGCAAGGAGCTGTGATCTGGGAACATCCATCTCAGGAGCCCACCTGGGGACTGCCTTCAGTAACCTCCTTTAGGAGGAAACCTTGCTGCAGTGCCTCAGTACCATCAGCTTCTTGCCTGACAGAGAGTGCGAGTGGATCCTGCATCCCCAGTTCCAGCAATTTCTTTCCCTGTTCTTCTCTGCACGGGGCCAAACCAGGGCCAACAGGGACCAAAAATGCCACTGTCTTCTTGCCAGCCTGGAAGAGGGGAGACACACAGGGACACCCCAGAGCTGTCTGACTCAGAGACCTGCAGTGAGGCTGGGGGGTTCTGCAGGAGCTTGGTGGGACGTGGAAAGAAGTGTTGGTGTCACAGCAATTCTTCCTGCTTCCAAACCTGGCACCTGGACAGCGTGGTCCAGCTGCATGTCACAGTTGCCACCTGCACTGCAGCGGCAGAGCAGGGGACACACCCAGCACCCTGCTTTTCCTACCTATGTAGTTCATGATGAATCCTTGCCCCTTCCCAAAGATGAGCCCAGCAGGGTCTGAGTGGAACTGGATGGTGAGATCGGGGCTGGAGGAATACAGCTTTTGGGGGCCGCTGCTGCCGACATACTGCCCCAGGATGTGAGCAGTGAGCTCATCCCCATCGTAAATGGTGAGGATGTCACTGTTGGTGAGGTTCAGGCTGGAAAGGAGAGCTTGGTTAGAGAGCAGCTTGGGCAGGGAGCCCAGGTAGGACACGATGGTGTTGGGCTGAAGGGGCAGTGAGGTGACTGCCTACTCCAGCACTGCAGTGCAACGAACCTGCATTGTGGCCTGTCCCCACCCCTATCCCCATCACAGAATCATTTAGGTTGGAAAAGAGCTTTGAGATCATCAAGTCCAGCTGTTAACCCCGGACTGCCAAGTCTGCCACTAAACCATGTCCCTAAGCACCACATCTACATGTTTTTTAAATACTTCCAGGGATGGTGATTCCTTTTCCATCCCCATCCCCATCACTGTCCCAGTCCCATCGGCATCTGCATCCCCATCCCTGTGCCATTCCATCCCATCCCACCCCTGTCCCATCCCCAGGCAGGCTGGGCAAGCGCTGTGCTGTGGCCCGGCCCCAGCAGGCCAGCAGCGCTGCTTTGCCGGCAGCCCCCCCCGCCAGAGCTCACCCCGGCCCCCTCCCCGTGCCGAGTGCGGCGGCTGCTCGGGCGGGGGCGGCCCAAAGCGCCGTGACGGACCGGTACCCGCCACACCGGACCCTGCCCACGGCGTGCAAAGTGCCGTCCCCCCGCGGCGCCCCCGCCTTGCTCAGCTCTGCCCCCGCGCCGGGCGCTCCCCGCTCCCCGCCCGGGCCCGGCCAGCAGAGAGCGGTGCCGGACCGCGGATGGCGCGCGGCGGCGCGGGCGGGGCGGGGCGGGGCGGGGCGGGGCACTCGGGGCGGGGCGGGCGGCGGGATGCCGGGCAGGGGGGGCAGGGGGGCAGGGGGCGCAGGGGGGGCAGGCGGGGCAGGGGACGCAGGCCGGGCAGGCAGCCAACCCTGCTGCAGAGCCAGGGCCAGCACCCGCAGCAGCCCCCTCCGCGCCCTTTGCAGCAGGGATGCGGCTGCCCCTCGGGCAGGAGGGGACCAGGGGCTCTCTCCTCGCTCTCAGGCGAAGGGCAGGTGATGGATGCACATCCCGGAGCAAACCTTGCCCCGCCGCCCCCCGCCCCGGCAGCCAGCCCTGCTGCCAGGCTGTTTTGCCTGCCACTGCAGTCCCTGCAGCCCCACCACGGGCTGCCTGTTCAGTGCTGGTGGTGTGGGTGAAATGATCACATCACCCCCAAAGTGGGCACAGACTTCGCCTTCCCCTTGCTCATCCTGCCCCATCCTGGGTGCTGGTGAGGCTCAGCGGTGCTGGGGAGCACAGCCAGCACCCAGCGCTCTGCTACCTGGCAGCATAGGAGGGGCTGGGGCAGAGACACCACGTCCTCCCCTTCCCCTGGGGAAGAGGGGCAGGGGGAGAGCACTGAGATGCTGCTGGCCCCACAGGAGGACACTCCATCAGCTTTCAGGCTGAAGTAACTTTCCCAGCGAAGCCTGGGCTCCTGCACACAGGCAGGATCCAGCCGGCCGTGCATGCACGATACCTGTGAGCCCAGGCCACGCTTGGTCACTGCAGGACCCCTGCCCTTCATGTTGGCTGACTAATTCAGCCTTGTTTGGAGATGCCTGAGCTGATCCCCAAATGTTTTATTAAGAATGTTCTTGGAAGGCGCCCAGCTAATCCCCATGGCAAGCTGACATTTGTAGTAAATCTCTGCTTTCTGTCAAACATGATTTCCTCAGTGACATTTATGTCTGATGACTTCAAATCACTTGGCCTCCAGTTCTGCTCAGCCCAAGCACCCACAAAGCTGGGAGAGGTGCACTGGGAGCTCTGACTTGTGATTTTACAGGAAGCTTTAAAATCTTGATGACTCTAAGCCCCTACTTGAAACGTGCCCTCTTGAAAATCAAAAATAGCATCAAAGGAGATTCCCTTTGCATCAGCGGCATTATTATGCCAAGGGCTCCCAGCCTGGCATTGAATCCTATATCCCTCTGACCCCCGGCATGTGCAGTGAGTGTTGCCGTGCCTGCCCATGCCTGGACAGCACAGCCAGGGCTTGCTGGTAGCTCTGCTCTGCTCCCTGCAGCTTTCCGAGCAACGTCACCGAAAGGCGCATTACCAGGCTGGCAGTCAAGAGGGGAACTGATGTGTTTTGTGAAGACATGTTGGTCCCACAAGAGAAAGAAGGCAGGACTCAGGAGAGAGGGCTGGGCAGAGCCTCCCTCTGCCTCTCACCCTCCCTTAGTGCCTCTATCACATTCAAGCCAAAGACCGAGCTGAGGTTTCCATCTCATGGATGTCCCAGACTTTCCTAGCCCCGTACAAACCAGTTTGTGATGGCACTGTGTGTCACTCTGAGCTGCACGTGACCGCATGCTGCTGTGGCACCAACTGCCTGTGGTTTCGCTCTGGAGGAGTTCAGAAGCCATCTCAGGAACAATTAACTACTGCAATGGATGGTTTAACAGAGCTTTAAACTCAGGGAGCAGCACTGGGTACTGCCCTGGACCTCCCCCTGGGTGCCAAGTGCATCACAGGAGGTTAGGAAAGCTCTGAGGGGGAGAACAGGGAAACAGTGCGGGTCCTTGGGGCGAGGGGAGTGGAGATACTGCACCAAAGCAGGCTGAGCACTGGCAGGGCAGAGATAGGCACCAGGGTCCTGAGCTACTCACAGCTGGATGTCCAGGAAGAGCCGCTTCTCCTCGCCAACGTGGATCCTCCAGATGCAGTCCTCCCCCTCCGCATAGGGCTCCGGCCAGTTTGGGGACAGGATCACCCCGGCCACGGCAGTCAGCTCCCCACCACACATGGCTGTGGGAGCAAGAGGCAGGCAGGGCTCAGCCGTCGTTGGCACACACTACCCAACATTGCCCCACGGTGCAAGGACTGACCTCGGCACAGCGGCTCCGTGTCATTCCAGTATGGGTCCCGCATGTTGACGCACTCGATGACAGCGGGGCCCTGCTCCAGGGAGTGCCCAGGGTCACACGTGAACTCCACGGTGGTGCCCAGGTTGTAGGTGGGGTCGGAGGTGGTGAAGTTCCCGTTCTGGATGTAGGGCTCGTAGCAGTGGCCACGCTCGAAGGCTGGAAGAGAACCCGCCGTTAGCCATAGGGGCATGGAGCTGGCTGGGGGACGCGCTGCCTTCCCCCGCTCCTCACACACTCACCTCTGGGGGTTTGTTAGATGAGCCCTGCGCTCTGCTGCTGGCCCCAGCTAGAAACCCATCCCTCCAACCCTGCCGTGCACGGATGGCCTCTTCCACAGCGTATTTTACAGGCAATTAGGATTAACAACAGTTTATCTGTCCTGAGCCATGAAGGCTTAACCAAACCCCACTTCCATTGTGTATCACCATCAGTAACACTCACTGTGTTGCCAGTTGCTGTATTTGCTGAGCAATCCACCCTGGGATTACTGCGTTACTGAGCTTGCTCAGAGGCGTGGGGCTCCTGCGGGACTAATACAGCAGCACAGGGACAGTGGCACAGCAGAGCACCATGTTTGCCCATGCCAGGGGCAGCCAAGACCCTTCCTACAGCTGTATCCCTGTTAATTGCCCAAACATCCTGAGGCACAGGATCACTGGCTGAGGCCAGCCTGCTGCTTTCAGGGGTACCAAAATGAGAGCACATCACCTTCAAAGCGTATGTTGAAAGACGTGGCAGCTGCAGGCTCCTCCGCGAGGAAGTCAATCCTGATGGAGGAGCCGTCACTGATCACCCCTTCGAAGGGCACACTGTCGGCACGCAGGGAGTCGTAGAGGACGGCAGACTGGTTCGTGTCCCCGCTGTACACCACCATCCTGCACGGGAGGACACAGTACATTACATGGGAGAAGTGTCCCCACACACCCCCAGAGCATGACACAGCCCCCCTCCTCACCAGCACCCGCTCTCCAGTGCTCCCAGAATATGGCATTTTAAAGAAATTGTGCAAACAAAAATTCACCAGCCAGATAAGTCTCTTTTACTGTGTCATAAACAGGGGCTTTATTCTTTGACTTTACTACAAGCCATAAACCTGCTTTACTGCCTGTTACCAGACTGAATGTTAATGCTGCTTAAACACAAGCATCAGCACCATAAGCGTGGGCTTTGCGTTACGGATGCTGATAGCATGGGATTTGCAGTTTCTTGTGCCATAATGCTGAGCTGTGCTGGGCATTGGGTATTTGGGGGGAGGAAAGGAGGGGTGTGACACAGCACACTGCATCTTTCCAACCGCTAGTGAGATCAGAAGACCTGCAAGATCCCCTGGCACAAAGTGCAGGGCCTTGGGAAGCACAGGCTGGTGCTCTGTGCCTGCCTCTTGCAGCTCTTTTTGCTCCCAGACCTGTGGTGCCTCTTGAGTGCCTCAACATCTGAACCAGCACCCTTCTCTGCCACCATTGTCACCATCCTCTGGCTGGCAGTCTCCTCCATGCTGCACCCAAGCTTGGGTCGGTGCTGCCTCCCGCAACACCTGCAGCTCGGCCACGGGGGAGCAGGACATGCAAGGTGGGAGAGCTGCGACCAGCTGGGAGCTTGCAAGCTTTGGTATATTTAGCACCCAGCAAAGCACCCTGCTCCCCACGTTGGGCAGAGCAAAGCCCTTTGCAGTCCCCGGGGTGCAGGGAAAGGGCTCACTGCAGACCTCACTGCTGGCGGGCAGCACCTGGGCCAGCACCAGGGCTCCTGGAGCCTCACCTGTCCTTCTCAGTCAGCAGGAGCTTCTCGAAATGCAGGTGCAGCTTCTGGCCCGGGGGAGCCCCGATGGCCCACACGCAGTACATGCTGCTCGACTGGTTCCCGGTATAGCTGGGGGAGAGGACGCGGCCGATGGTGGCATTGTGGACCGTCCCGCCACAGGGCGCTGTCAAAACAGAGCACAATCCTGCTGTGGCGGGCAAAGAGGCAGGGCAAGGCAGAGGGTACAGGCAGGCACTGCACCCAGGGCTTCGAACCCCTCTGCTGATGCCTGCCCAGCTCTTCTCAGCAGATTTTAATGCATGAAGCTCTTGCCTGGCTTGGCTTTGCTCTGTTTTATGCAATCACATATATACTCACACATACTCATAAAATCTACTATTTCCTTTCCCTTACCTGCCTAATTAGAACACAGATTCTGCTGCCACTGACATGAAAACCTGCAGTACCTCAGGTTGCACTGTGTGCAGGAGCTGGGCATTGCTTTCACTGTCCCCCAGGACTGCATTCAACTCATGGTACAAAGAAAGAAACTCTAATTTTTTTCTTTGGGGACCCCAGTTTTTCCTAGCACTGAGGCTAGCTAATGAGGAGCGTACCTGAGCAGATTGGCTCTGGGCTGCTCCAATGCGGCCTCGATGCGTTGATGCACGTGAGCACCCTAGGACCCTGCAGCTCATAGCCCAGGTGACAGTGAAAATGAGCAATTCCACCCGAGTGCAAATCCATCACAGTGACGTCTCCAAAGTCAGGTCTCCGTGGAAAGTTGCAGCTCAGCATAAACACTGGAACAAGCACACACATTTTGGAATTTAGGGCTTGTCTGCTCAGAGCCATCCCGCAGTCAGCGGGGGGAGCACTGAGGACGTACGTGCTGGATGTGCCCATGCTGCCAGGGACAGACCTCGCTGCCGGGTGCCAGTTGCAGAGCACCGACAAGCCACCATGCTGCTGCTACTCCACCTGTTACTGCTTTTGCCCAGACCCAGTTTCTATTTTAAAAATCATTTGCTTGAACTCATTTATTTTTTATAGCTCTTCAAGGAAAAAAATAGACTTGCAGTCTGAGCCTGTGCAGGAGAGCTGCTGCAAGGGGACAGAAAGGGGGCAAGGCGGGTGTGAGGAGCACAGCCAGCGATGGGGTCTGGGACATCAGTGCACATTGAACACATTGAACCCTCTGCTCTGGGCACAACACAGGCTGCTGCTTGAGCTGGCCCTGCCGGCAGGCTGAGCATGGGCACGCAGTGAAACAGGAGCCCAGCTGGTCTGTGGGGACAGAGCCCAGCATCCTTCCACCCCTGCAGTCTGGTGGGGCTGAGCCCCACGGCACTGACACCCCATCCCACCCCCACTTGTGCACCCACGCTGAGGAGGCACCTACCCTGGTAGTGGAGCTGGAAGGTCCCTACCACCTCATCCTGGAAGGTGCGGAAGTAGACAGAGATGGTATTGGTGGGGCTGCGGATCACCTGGCCCTCCACCAGCAGGGTCTGGTTGGCCAGGACCACAAGGGCATCGCCATCCACCCCACGGATGGAGAGCACCTCTCCGTCTGACAGGTTCACGCTCTTCACCTGGGTGGGAGCAGAGACCCATGAGCAGGGGTGAAGGTGGGGGACCCAGCAGGGTGCTAAGTGGGTGGTCGTATCCCAGCCCTGGAACACACACAGTATTTACAGCCACAGAGCATCACACCTCCACAGCCTTCCCTTTGCACTGCTCTGAGCGCTGGGGGCTCGTTGCAGACAGGAGCTGCTTGTTCAGCAGAGATGGAGCAGTGTGTGCCCTGCATGAGGCCGAGGGACCCCATGACCACTGACTGACCCCCCCTCTCTCCCCTGGGACAGCGGGTGCAGGCAGCTAGAGCCGCTCACTTGAGTTGCGTTTTGAAGCTGGATGCTCCTGTGATGCACAAGTTGACCCACATCTGCTTCCCTGCTGAAACCGGGGATTTGGGCAGGAGGGTAGAAGTGGTAGAGGGTTAGACAGGAGAAAGATGGAGGGGTGCCATCAGTCACTGGTGAGGGTAGCAGTGGGGCCCCAGCTCCACCCGCATCAGCCCTGGGAGCAGACCTGCATCTCGGGGCACCACAGCACGGAGTGTGGCCATGGCCTGGGCTCATTGGTCCCAGCCGGGGCTGGGCTGCCCGGCAAGCTCTGCAACCAGACTAGGTACTTTTGTAGGGCTCAGTGCTCACCATCCACCCTGTGCACCAGGGATCCTCCCCAGGTTCCCTCATCCACACCAGGGAATGGATGGGGAGTCACACGGCAAATGCATATGATGAGCAGTCTCAAAAAGCTTTAATTATTATTTAGAAATAGCTGAAAAGTAACCTCACATTTGCATTTCACGTCCATTTAGCTTAATAAATGAGCTCATCTTTCAGCAGAAAGATGCTCATCAGATCATTTGTTTCCTTAAGTGTGAGGACCAGGGCTCTATATTTAGCACGCACCACAGCCTTAGCCCGTAATTGCAAGCGCTCCCGATGATGTTGTGACTAGAAGGATTTGTTGCTGTTATCACAACCGTGCCTGCGGGGATGCACCCAGCTCTAAGGGCCACCCGAGCTGCATGCAAAGCCACCCACAGGACTTGGCATCCTCTGACCTTCTGCTGGAAGGAGGGAGATTTCCTCGGGAGAAACAAGCCCAACCCTGTAGAGTACCTCCCTGCCTGCCCCAAAGGTCCATGAGCCCTGAGCAGTGCCTGGAAAAGCTCGGTCCTTGCTGCGGGGCTGGGCCAAGTAGCCCCCACTGGGTCAGAGTATGCCTGGGTTTACCCCAGCCCACACTCTTAACCCAGGAGGAGCTGATTTTGCCTTATTTTGCAGCAGTGTTCTGGGTTGCTGTGGAGTCTCTGGTCCTCACTGCAGGGAAAAGCAGCCCTCAGCTGTCGCAGGTGCTGCGCAGCACGTTGGAAACACGGGCCAAGTGCATGCCCTGGACCCCAACCTGCCCCAGGTCATTTCTTCTTCTCCAGGTTTTGTCCTGAAAATGTGCCTCCCCAGCATGGTGTGCACACATTTTGTCTGGTGGGATGGCTCAGATCTAATTAATAAATGAAAGGAATTAAATGTTATTGGGGATGAATTATTTTGGAGCGTGGGACCCAGGGATGCTAAGTGGGCTACGTACAATGCTAATGACTTCCCCCCCAACTCCTGCTGGGGCAGAGTTTTGCTTCCTAAGCTGGGTTTGAACAACTGAAAAGACTTTTACACGGTATTTCTAACGTATTTTGTTCTGAAATCACTTCAAGAAAAACCTGTTCTCCAGCTAGCTTCCTCCAGTGATAACTAGCATCAAGCACGCTCTTTACCGCCGAATCACTTCCAGAAAGCGGAATGTTCAGGTGCCTCTGAGCACCTGATCGCAGCTGGGCTGCTCTGCTCACTCGCCCCAGCTCTGCTGCTGGGAAGGGGTTTCAGGGGAGCAGCTCAAACAGGCAGAGCTACGCAGAAGAGAGGGAGCTGATGAACGCTGCAGCATTTCCCTGGCCCTTCACAGGGTGCTGTGGGGTGGGGACACTGCTCTGGTCTGCAGTCAGCCTCCCTCTCCTGTAAACCCAGGCTTGGAGGAGCCTGGAGCAGGGGTGTCATTGCAAAGGACCCGCCGTTCCCGTGCCCGGTAGGCAGGCAGGCATCCTCAGACCCCGTCTGCTCTGGAGTAACCGGCAGGTACAGACGGATGCAGTGGCCTCGTGCCAGGGACTGTCAGCCGCTGTGAGAGGGACCATATGTGTGAGCTCCTGCCAGGGGCTGGGGAGGACAAGTTCTTACTTTAATCAAAGACTGCACCGATGTCAGCTCCTAAAGAGTCTGTTGGGAAGACAGGAGGGATCCTTGCTTCAGACTGCCAGCCTTGCTCACCCACTAGAAAATCTCTTTAGCGAAATTCTATTTCCTGCCAAGAAGATTCAAGAATTTTAAAAATAAGTATAATTTAACTAAGCATTCAGAGAGCCAACTGCTCTGCAGCTCCCAGGGCTGCGATGGCGTGACCCAGCTGGTGCGGGGGCAAGCAGGCTCTCTCCAGGATGCTGCGAGGGGCTGCCAGCAGCGAGCCAAACAGGGACCCCGAGCTCTCACATGGCCCTGGGAAGCCCCCAGCACCAGGCAGGTTTGCTGGCAGCCTTCCCTGACACCATGCCTGACATCCAGGCTCTGAGCCTGCTCCTCACCAGGGACAGATTTTCCCTACAGCGAGCGAGGGTCTCACTCCAAAGGGTGCAAGGGAAGGAAGCGGAGGGTCCTCACGGCCCCCTGAACGGCTCCCAGCACCTGCAGGAGCAGCCCCAGGGCTCTGGACTCCTGGTCTCAGTTTCAGCGTAGGGCTGCAATGCTGCATTGGGAGGTGACCCCCATGCAGCACCTTCCTTCCCAGGGGCAGCTCTTTTCTCCTGCACATGCCTTTAGCAAGACGTAAGGGGCAGCACTTTACCATCAGTTGTTCTGCCCTTCCCATGCTGCATTCTGAATCCTGGGGGAGACCTTCCAGGACATCCTCACATCCAGCGCCAGGCAGGACCTGCTGAGACTGCACACCACTTGTGACAGGGGAGTGCACCAGCCCAGGCTCCATGCAGAGCCTGGTCAGCCCAGCTCCCCAGGCCACGCAGCACCTGCACAGCTCTGCTCTCCAGCCCAGCCTGGCTTCTCCCACACCAGCAGCAGGTCTGGCCTCCAGAGCTCCCAGTTCAGACCCAGCAAAGCCACATGAAAAAAGGAGTCCCCCATGGGTCACTTCTGCATCACACCATCGTGGCAGGAGAGATCAGCCCCACTCCTCCTCACAGCAAGGCCTCCCCTGCCCATCATCCTTACAGGAGCTGTGAATTAAATCCAAATCACTTAAATGTTAACCAATTATCCACATCACAGTGAGGCAGCTGAGGAAGTTGCACTGCGTTACTCCAGCACTTGCCCAATGTAATTAGCCTCGGAGCCACTGAAGCTTGCAGCTCTTGTACATGTGAAGTAATTAAAAAGCAATGGAAAAGAGTTCATCAGCACCAGGCAAAACAAGGGCGAGCAGCAGGAGGTAATGGCCATCTCACACGGCTCCGGCATGGGCATTGCCCTCAGTCAGGCTGACACATCAGGGGCGAGCAGTGGTACACACCATCCACCACCTGCTCATGCTGGCTAGTGTACTCCTTACTCTGCTTGCTGGACCTGTGAGCCATCCCTGCAGTCACCAGTCCTCCCTGCCACCTCCAGTCCCAGCCCTTCTGGTAGGAAATAATGCAGAATCAGGACTGCCACCTTCCAACATGACTGTGCTAATTATTCCCCAAAGTGCAAGCAGAAGAGCAGCACAGAATGAAGCCATTGGTTTTGGTTTCCAGGTGGAGAAACTGAGGCACAGCGCCTGTGCACTGCCTTGGGTCCTGGCACCTGGGAGGGCAGGCAAAGGTTAAAGGTAGCCCAAACCCCATGGTTTGGCCCATTAATGGCCTTTCCGCTGTGCTGTGCCCCATTTCCTCAGCCCTGGGGCAAGGGGCTGGTATGCTGCTGGGGGCTTGTTGCATGTGGGGCTGGCTGCTAGCCCGCTGTTCCCCCACAGCCAGTGCCAGCTCAGGTGGGGATGCCTCCAGGTTCAGCTCTCTCAGCTGCCAACCTTCCATGCTGGTCTTGCAGGCTTGTCAGGAGCAGCTGGGCACGAGTCCTTACAGCAAAGCCTGTTTGTGATGGTGGGGAAAAGTCCCAACCGTGGGACCAGAGCTTTCTGCACCAGCCCCACTGGTCAGGGATGATGTCCAGGGTGGACCTGTTGTCTTAAAATCAGGTTTGCATGCAAACACAGACAATGTTTCTGCACTACACTGCCTCTTCCATCAGCATGTATTGTGTGCGACATCCTTTGCATGAACTAAAGAGGGGATAAATCTGTTTGTCTTGCTTGCCATGAATGCTATTTCTAGCTTCTTTGGGACATAAATCATGTCACTGCTGCCGCCTAAGTGGTTAAAAAGCCTTCTGTAGAGCTCACTCCCTGCACCGCAGGTCAGGCACTCGCTGATGCTGTCATGCTGGAGCACATCAGTCCTTGTCCATCCATGGGCACCTGCAGAGGGACGCTGCAGCAGCTGAGGCAGCAGGGCAGGGACTGGCAGCCCCCTTCCCTCCTTGATAATCTCTGCTGAGCTGCTGCCAGCCCTGGGGCAGGGCATGGGCAGGCGCTTGCTGCGCTCAACTGAAGGCAGCAGCTCCGGGTTGCTCAGCACCACTGCCTGCAGCCCCATGGCCCATCCTCCTCCAGCTCTCCCCAGTGTCCATGAGCCGGGGGGCTCAGCCCTGCCCAGCTGCCCACAGGCATCTCGGGCACCCCAGGAACTGTTGCCAGACTGGCTGCTCAGTCCATGCTCAGCCAGCTCCAGATGAGACCATGCTCAGCCAACGCAGACCTATTGTTGTGGTTTAATTTGTCTGCAATGCTCAGAAGCATCAGCAAAGTGAAATCCAAAGCTTGGGGGGTGGAGAGGCTAATTTTACGCTCCATTAAAATCTTGGTTTACAATGGAGCAAGGTCAGGAGTGGTGTCACCTGATGGATTATGGACGGAGGTGAATTTGCAGCAGAGCAGCCTATGTTTAGCACCCTGCGAATTTGGGAAGACCAGCTCCCAGGGCAACCTCCCCAGTGGGGCTTGCTTTCATGGAGGCACTTGTGCCATGGTGGTCAGCCTCTCGTGTGTGCCCACCGGAGGGATGGCAGGAACAAGCTCGCTGGAACTACTACTCCTTTTAATGCACATTCTTAATTAGACAGAAAATTTAATGGGTTTTAATTGAATGTAAATGGTGACATGGGAGAAATGCAAGAACAAGAAAGGACTGTGCACCAGAGCCTGGAGACCATGGACTGATGGTGTTTGAAACATGTCAAGGCCCCTACCCAGCATGCTCCCAGCTTTGCAGGCTGTGGGATGCAGCGTTTCAGGGAGAATGGACGGAGCACATCTGCCTGGGCCAGACCCCCATGCTCTGATGGGTTTGCACAGCACCAGCACGGCGGCAGCCCTGGCACGGGGTGTGCTGCACCGGCACCAGCCGTGCCCACTGCTTTGTGCTCCCATGTGTGCCAGCTCACAGCATTCACAGACGCCTTCCCACAGAAATTCAACCCTGGCCTGGTACTGCAGCATGCATACTTGCTGCTGCTGGGGTTTGCTGCAAAATGCCTCCTTGTCGGTGTGGCTTTTACCCTTCAGTTGGCAGGGATGTGGCCCTGCTTTGGTGTAGGGGCTGTTTGTCAGAAGCCATCCAAAGCAAGTGCTGGCTGGAGAGGGGGCTTGGGCTGCCCACCCAGAGCTCCCCACCCCTCGGGGCTGCCTGCACACCTCCAGCAGGCTGGGGGGTGAGGGCAGGGGGCCAGTGGCTATACTGCAGACAGCTGCTGTGGCTTAGCCCCTTCCCATGAAGGCTTTTTTGCAAACAGCATGCCAGTGCCTTGTTGTTAAATTAATTGCATGGCGTTTTAATGCTTTGATCATTGCTGATGTTCAGGATGCACCAGTTCCCATACACAGTTTATTTATTACATGGCCTAAGAAAAATATACTTTTTTCCCCAGGAAGGGTTTTTTTAAGCAAGTGCAGGTGCCTGGGGCAGCCATAACCAAAGCTGTGTGTGCTTTGCATCATTTGCTGCTGTGGAGCAGGGGGGTTGGGCCATGGTGATCCCCTCACCAACGTGCTTCTCACCTGGAGCTCAACGCCGTAGCCTGTGTAGACGGTGACATTGTAGGTGCACTCCAGGTAGCTGTGCAGGGGCAGCGGGGGGTAGTCTGTGGAGTCGATGTAGCCTTCAGGGTCATGGAAGCTCATGCTGCAGAGAACTGGGGGGAAACAGTGCATCAGCAATTGCCTGGGGGAAACGGCTCACCCAGCAGCCCCCTCCCATGCCCAGGTGCTCCCGTTGCCCTAAAACCCAGCACCTGGCTCCTGGCTCCAGCGGCCACCACTGCTGAAGTGCAGATTTTAGGCAGCCCCATGAACCCTGGTGGTGCCACCGGCACCGCACACAGCTGCTCCCCATCAGCTGCCGTTACATGCCCGCGCTACCCGGCCCCATGCGGGCAGCATGGCTTACCTGGTGTGGGCTCCGTGGTTATGACGGTGGTGGTGATGATGGTGGATGTGGTGGTTTCTTGGCTTTCTTCTGATGCAGAGCCGTGCACCTCTCTCTCTCCACTGTTTGTCCAGTTAACAGTGGTGCTGTCAGGAGCCATTGTCGGAGCCTCACCGGCAGCCCCCATGTTGTTGGGTAAGGGCTGCAGAACCGCTGGCGGCAGTGTGGATGGGGAGATCTGCAGTGCGGGGGGGCTTGTGGTGGCCTGGCCCCCCCAGGGCAGCTCAGGGGGGCTCTGCTCCACATCCCCTGCCCCGGCCGCTGCCTCTGCTGGCACATGCAGCTCTTGGGTGGCTGTGGGGAGCCTGGAGCCCAGCAGGCTGGCCGGAGAGGCAGCCCTGGGGGACCCTGGCAGGGTGGGCTTGGGTCTTGGGTGCTTCCTTGCCATATTTACTTGCTTTAGAGTAGGTGGTTTTTTCTTAACAGGGAAAGTTTGTTTTGCATCAGTCTCAGGGGCAGCGGTGGGTGTTGGCGGGATGTGGCTCTGCAGCAGCAGTGTTGCCTCCTCCGCTGCCGTCTGGGTGCCTTCTTTTGCAGCTGGCAGCAGGTTGAGGGCGGTGGCGTGCCCAAGCTCTCCGGCTCTGCCAGCCAAACCTGTGGTGTACCTGAGCTCCTCAGCTCCGCCGACCATCTTGTCCATCAGCTCATCCACAGCAAGAGGGTCTGGGCTGGTGGGGACCAGCGCTGTCCCTGATCCGCCGTCTGCAAAAAAACGGGGAAAAGTGGGACTTGGGCAATTCTGGGCATGAAATTGTAACTGTGGCAGTGGCACGAAATCAGGCCCCTGAGGAGCTGCGGCTGATTGAATGCCTGCCGCTCTCCCAAACGGGCTCATTATGGGAAAGCAAACATAAGTCTTTACCAATTCCCTGAAAGTTTGGGTTTTGCTGATACTCGGTGGCCTTATCTCACCATTTCAGAGCTGCTATTTGGTCTCTTTATCTAGAGGTCACTTTTTCAGAGAGGTTCACCCGCCCCTGCCGAGTTTGTTGCTCTGGCTCGGTCTCTGTGAAAAGCCTTTATTTTTGCAATTGTCATCAGCAAATATGGTTATTGCAAAGTGCCTGATTAGGCCACGGCTCTTTCCCATTGTCTTCCCCACGCTGCTGCCTGGCGGGGAACCGACGCCGATTAACCGGCTTCCTCTGGCATCCTGCACCAAAACACCACCTGCTTCTGTAAAGTCTCTCCTTAGGCAGCCACTAACCTTTTGTGTTGGGCAAAGCGATGGGCAGGGAGGAAAGAGTAATCAAAGCTGCACCGCCACCGCTTTGGCCAGGGAGTTTAATTGCATGAGGTACAGATTTATTCACCACCAACGGGTCTGATTGGGCTGTGATCCATGGTGTAAAATAAGCTGTAAGCAGTGCCGTGGCTCTGTGAAATGCTGCAGAGAGGCAGAGTGTCAACATTTTCCATGGAAACAGCAGTTGCCAGGGAAGGTGTTTAATGCACAGTACTTAAAGACTGTAATTCCAGCCCCCTCGGCTCCCCTGGGAGGGTTTGGAGTCCCTGAAACACGGGGTCTCTGCAAGTCCCCAGCCCTGCTGCTGGCCCAGGGCTGCCTGGGCATGTGCTCCCATTCGCGACTGCAAATGAAGGCATCGATCTGCTCGGAAAAGCAGTTCAGGCTGCTGCGATGTTCCCACAGGGGCAGCCGGGACATGTGCCTGCCACAGTGCCAGGTCTCTGTGGGATGGAGGACCAGAGCAGCAGCCAGGGTTTCTGTTCCAAGCAGATTCCAGCAAAGTGGGATAAACCTCTGGCTCAACCTGGGCAATTCATTGCAAGTAGTGTTAGAGATACTTTAAACAAAAGCACAGTGCCGGCGTTAAATTTGACTTGAATTTTGCATTTCAAATTCTACTAATTAAGGTAGGACCAGAATGAAAAGGAAGAAAGGAATTTTTGGATATGAAACCTGAAACACGGGGACACTGCTGGCTGATTGCTTTGGAGGAGTACAGTTCCCCCGGACTCCAACTGCTGTTTACATCACCCTGTGATTTTAATGCCTTTCAACTTCTGCTTCTGATGCCTTAGCATTAGTTTTGCGGCTGCACAGCCATCGAGTGCCATGCCGGGCAGGCCTCAGTGCAGCCTGGTGCAACAGTGTATTTACAAGGGCTCTGCTGGTACGGGATGCTTTAACTCCTCAGCCCTAAGCACAGAAGTGTAATCTCATTGCAGCTAACTATGTGAGTGCTGGGTCAGAGCTGAGCAGAGAATGGGGAAGCAGGTGAGGATCAGTGAGCTGGCTTGGCTTTGCTCTGCAGCGTTGCCTGGGCTGGGGGAGCTGGTGCTCCTCTTGCCCTGTGTGGGCACATGCAGTCAGCCACCCTCCCCCCTACCCTGCCCAAGATTTTGCACAGAGGGCTCCTGACAGGGAAGAAAGTTGTAGAGGACCTTAAACCTGCCTCGGCGGTGACACCGCAGAGCACGGCTGCTTGTTATGCTGCTCATGATCCCCAGCCGCGCTGCAGCTCCCCCAGCGTGTTTGTGCCATCCAGCTGTGGCCTCTCATTACACATTTAAGTGCTGATCCTACAAACACTCAGGTACCCGCTCTGCTTTCTGCAGAGGTGTGCACTTGCTCAGAACTGACTTGCATGCATAACGCTCAGCCCCTGCATTGTTTGGATGTGCTGGATCAGGGGCTTTACAGGACTTGGGCTCATACGCTGTAAGGTGAAAACACCTGCCCAGATGGACCAGGGACTCGGACAGTGTCACTTCCACATGTACCAGCGAGAAAAGGGACCGACAGTGGCAATGGAGTGGCAGTGTCTGGCTTTGCATGTCCCAGTGATCCCTGCCAGCTCCCTTTATAACCAAGCAGTTATTCTTGCTGCAGCTTGTGCAAGGATAAGCACTGGTCGCTGCTCCAAATGGTTGCTTTGCAGCAAAAGCAGCCCAGTGTCACCCTTGGGGAACACACTGAGGGACAGGGGACATCCTAGCTGCTAATGGGGCAGCTGCTGCCTACAGGGCAGGAGGGACAGGCACATGCAGCCTGTGCAGAGGGAAACAAGCAGCCTGCTGAAAGTTGACTTTGCTCCATCTTCTAGAAAATTGAAGCAGTTTCTGGCAAGAATTGAAGGTAAAGGAACACAACAGGGAAAGGCAAAAGCTGGGAGAGTTAGCCTGAAGGATGGAGCTTCCCGTATCTGCTTGTCCAAGGCTGGAGCTGTATTTTTGTCCAGGTCTGTGCAGTGGGTGTACTGCAGGAGCGTGGGAGCCTTCCCCTCGGCCACGGGTGGGCTTGCCTCTCCTCTTGCCAGGCTGTTCCAGGGCAGTGTCAGAGCTGCTCCTGCTCCTTGGTCCCAGAAAGCCCTTGCACATGCTGCTGTTACCCCGGCTGGTCCTTAGCCCCAGCTCCCTGGGGCAGCCGGTGCTGTGCCCATGCCCGCCCCAAGCCAGCAGTGGGTCAGCCAGCCCCAGCTACCGAGGGCTACCAGGCCTCTCCTGTTCGGTTTCCCCTGACTTAAAAAATTCTTTAATTAGCAGTGGTTCAGCAAATTCATTAGCTGATTCCCTTAGCACATTAAGAGACATTTCACACATGTCATCCACAACCACGGGATTTGTGTCAGCTCTGAATAATCCCCCCTGGCTTCCCCCAAGGAGCGTGGGTGCCTCGTCATCCCCACCCACACTGCTGGTGGGGCAGCCCAGAAACCCCTACACCCTCTGCTTGTTTTTGAGTGTCTCTGTTTCCCTCTCCATCCTGGTCCTGGTCCGAGACTGGCCTCCATGGGCATCCTGCCACAGGGTGATGGAGGGAATCGGTCCCAAGGCAGTGCTAGTGTCAGCTCCTTCTGTGACAAGTTTTCCACGGTTCTCATGTGCTTTAGGCTTCGTCTCCCACCCCAAGCCTGGGATGGATGGCTGGCAGCTGCTCTCCCAGTGCCGCTGGTTTGGCCAAGGCTCAGCTCATTGGTTTTAGTGCTCTGCAGCAAAATGGTTTCTCCATTGCGGGAGAAGATGGGGCTGTCAGACAAGGAGGAGGCAGCACGGCCCTGGGAGGTGAGGGTGCTCACTGACCGCTGGGATGTGGTGGGACATGGTGGGACACTGGGCCCACAGTGGGACAGTCAGGGTGTTCCTGCAGGAACCTGAGACCTTAAAGCTGGTGTGTTACCAGAAACAGCAAAACAGCATCCTCAGGTTATTTGTCACATGAACTCTAATTCTTAACGGATGTTGCTGTTAAACCATATTTTATGCTTTCAGAAAGTTGACTAATTTCTTATTAGATCCTTTGCCAGTATGCATTTAAACGATTCTGTCCTTAACAAAGCATGAAATAAAACACTCTGTATAGTGAGTCTGTAATGAGATACTTAACATGCTTTAGTTTGTAAAGGGCAAATGTGTACTTCAGGGAAGCAAAGAATGCAGCCAGGCTGGAGCAGGGAGATGGAAGCACAGGGGGCCCCTGGCATCAGTGATTAATAAGGGCATATTTCACATTACCAGAAAGAGAATTGATTAACAATCTTAATTCCAGATTGCATTGCCACCCCCAAACCAGAGCTGTGCTCCAGCATGTCCCTGTGGTGTGGGCTGCCAGCTCTGCCTGCTGCCTCCCTGGTGCTGCCAGACCCTGGTCCCAGCCCATGCGCCTCGGTGCTGCCCCATGACCCCCCCGCCCTGGCACAGCCGCACGCCCCCTACTCGGCTGGCTTTCCTCTGCTCACTCGTGCCTGGTGCCTATCATGGGAAGGGAACCCCCAGCTCTGCCCTCCCAGCGGGGCACACGGAGTGGGTGTTGCTGCCCGCAGAGGTGAGCTCCCTTGCCCATGGCCTCTCCAGGGTGAGTAAGGCTTTAGGAAAAGCAAACAGCAGGAGAGGCAGAACTGAATATCCTCATCCTTAAGGAAGGATTGCAGTAGGTTTCCATATTTGATATTAGGATAAGGGTGGACTTTGGTAAGATACTTTCCATGCTGATCTGAATGCAAACAGCCATCCTCCCACCTCCAGGGACTACAGGGTAAGCATGGGCAGAGATGAGGTTTGAAATTCCCCAAGCACCTTTCGCGCATTTCTATCCAGGAGCCAGCACAGGACCATGGGGGTCTGTGGCTCACACTCATCTCTGGAAGCTCTGCAGCCCTTCTCCACTCCCAGGAGCACAGCAGTGCAGCCCGCCCACCTAAATCCACTGGAGTGCTAAATAAGCCATTGGGGTTTTGTGATCAATTCTGTAGATTTAATCTGAGTTGCTTTAGCAAAACTATTATTGTAATGGCAGGCAGGAAATGTCAGCACAGGTCGGTTGCTTGGGGAGCCTTCCTAGCCGGGCTCTCACCCTCTGCTGCCCACTGCCAGCACAAGCTGAGGCTGCTTAACGTCACCCAGTGCTGCAGGGTGCCCAAGCTCCCTGCCACCACCCCGGGCCCTGGCAGGCTGGGCTGGGGGTCAGGGCAGGCAGAGCAGGACCTGTCCTGGCAGCCAAAATCCAACCAGTTCTGCACAAGCAATCAGTCTAGAGACACTGAGCTGGTGGAAATGATTGCGTTTGACCTTGCTCTAATCTGCTAAACCAGCTCCAGAGGAAGTAAATGCTATCAAGATGTACAAGGGGTTTATCTTGTATCTTGATCAGGAGCATTCCTCAAGCAGTTTGAGACTAAAAAGGCTTCTCTAAATCCACAAAAGCCTCTGCAGGTGGCCCTGCAGCCCCTGCTTCCCCCCGGGCATGCCAGGGCACCCGGGGCACTGTGCTCTGCACAGCGGTGTTGGCACGGGTGGCTGCTCCTGCAAGATGGGACAGAAACGTCCAGGACAGTTTGGAGCACAAGTGACCTTAATGCAAAACGACAGCTCATCTTCAGGTCTATTCTGGGATCTGCCTAGATACCGGCGTGTAAACACCGAGGAAGGAAGCTCAGCTCTGGGGAGGACATCTCCAACCAGCTTTCACTCCCCCACAGTTTATACTTAGCCGCCGTCGGAAGCACTGGCTCCTCTGCAGGGCAGGGGTGCGGAGCGCACCGTGCTGCGCATGGGAGGGCTGACAGCAGGGATGCAGCCCCAGTCCCCTGGGCTGGGCTGATGGCACGGGGCTCTTGAGGGGTGGCAGGGCAGGCAGGGCAGAGAGGGGCAGGGGCTGCCAAAGCTGCTCCTCTTGCCCAGACCCAGCATTGACCTGGGTGCTTGCAGGGCACAAGCCACCAGCCCACCTCAGCAGCACTGTCAGCTGCTCACAGAGGGCCCCTGGCACAAAAAGCATCCTTAAATGTACATAGATGACTACAAATGCCTCTTTGAAACTTGCCATCAGCGTGAAAAAAATCAACGACCTCAAAGACCAACATACCTGTGCTCTGTGCTCTGTTACCCACGCAATCCTTCTGCCCATATAAAGAACAACTAATTCTTAGGACAATATTTTTCAGGTGCAAACAGCCTTTTATTTTTTTGCCATGTAGGATAGTTTTCCCTTGCTTTTTTGAAGAATCTTGGTTTCCCACTACTCAGAAATAGATCTACTTACTGCTTGTGATCTGTGAGCATGGAGCAACAGATTCTGGGCTGTAGCTTGGAATTTGCTGTGATGGCCCAGGCACATTAACTGAGTGCAACATAATGTACTGAGCAAAAGAGTGAATGAGATTGCAAGGCCAGGCGAATGAAAGAACACTAATTAAATGTGAGCTCAAGCTCTCCCCTTTGCCACAATTTCATCCACTATCAGCTCTTGTTCTCCATAAAAGTGAAAGAGGTTTTTCAGTTGTCCCTCTCAAAAAGCAGCTTGGCTGTGTGTTGCGCAGGGCAAGGGACACAGCGCTTTCAGGTGGCCGCAGTGCCAGCATTCCCATGTCCCCACAGAGGGGGGCCCGGCTGCACTCCTGGGCATGAGGCACCCCCAGACTCTGCCTTTAACACAGCACCAGCATAGCAGGAGATGACACTTCCAGCTACTGGACCTTGAATTTGCAAACAAAACCTGCACTGAAACCCACGGCACTGAAACCCACAGTGCTGTCAGACCTTCCTTGCCGGCAGCAGCTGCAGCTGCACCACTGCCTGTGCTGCTACCATGCCAGAGTCCCGTCCCCCCCCCCCCCCCCCCCCCCAATCAAGGGACTTTCAATTCAGGGCACAGCAAAGAGCTTGTTCCAGCCCTGAAAGCCTTTGCAGAGGAGCAGGGGATGGGAAGCGCAGCACTCAAAGCACTAGAAGAAGCTGGCAGCAAAGCACGTTGCCTACACTGCCATGGTCCCTGCCCATGGTTGAGGCCCTGGGATGGCCCCAGGGATCCCCAGTTCCCCTGGAATGGACAGGCTGGCGTGGGGCTGTGCTGGGTCTGCAGGACAGGTGCCAGCATGGTGCCGCACTGGGGTTCGGGTGGGATCTTGGCTGCAGGATACCTGCAGCCTGAAGGGATGCTCAGCACAGGGCAGGAGCCACTGCCCATTAGCTGACCTCCTGGGGACAGTGCCTGCAGCAGCAGCCACCTCCTCAGAAACAACCCCATCAACTGTGATTTCTGCAACATCAGAGATCATCATCCACAGCCCCAGTGCTTCATCCTCATGACAGAGGGTCCCCAGGACTCCCACAGCCCCAGGTGGGGAGATGGGACTGTGTCCCATGGCCAGTGATGACAGACATGCACGTGCTTCTCCAGAGGTGCCATGGCTGGAGAGAAATAGGCAAATCTGATTGCTGCTGGTATCTCAGCCAGAGGAGCTTAGAGGAATTAGGGAACTGCACATGCTTGATAAAAGGATGCTGAAATAATCACATAGCACTCATTTTGCTGCTGTGCTCCTGAAAGAGCTAAACCATGAGTAGCTGTATCGCTGGGTTCCCATTACTAATGCCGATGCTATCACTGCCTCGCTGTGAGCACACATTCCCAGGCTGCTGGAGGATGGCGGCTTGATTGCTCAAGTTCAGTAGTTACCGTCCTGAAGGTTTTAGCGATCTGATTATACCAGAAACCCTGAGAAGCTTATACGGATGCTATTAATGGCGGCATTCAGCCCCTGTGCTCTGCCTGTGTGACGGGTTTAGGCGGATTGACGGTGTGCCGGGACTGGCTAATCCTGCCCGGAGCTGCTTCTGCTGTGGACATCTCACCCGAGCCTTCCCTGAGAGCTGGGACGGATCCTGCAACCCCAGCACTCCAGCCTCTGCACACACCTGGCCCCATGCCAGCTCTAGGGGTGCCCTGCTTTTGGGAACAAGCCCTCGTTAAGGGTCTGCCGGAGCAGCTGGCCCCACTCTGCAATAAAGCCAGCCCAGGTAGACAGGCTTGGTTTGTGCATAGGGTTTTCCGGGGTCAGGGCTGCAGGCTCAGCCTCTGCAGGGAGCTGCGAGGATTTCTCTAAGTTGGGGATGCTGCTGCAGAGATCTGCCATACTATGCCACGCCACTCTGGGGTGGGCTGCTTTTGGCACAGCACCGCTTGCCCTGGCTGGGAACTGCCAGTGGGATGTGATGCCTGCCTGGGAGCAGGGAGGCATTGTGGTGCCTGGCTCCAGGGATGACCATGGAGACCACGAGCCCTTGTGTGTCTGCAAGGTCAGGCAGGTGAGGGGGGGGCTGGCCAGACTGTGGAGGGAGCTCTCTGAGGGGTGGGTGCCCGGGAATGGCACACAGCACTGCCCTGGTATGGAGAACCCACATTCAGGGATGCTCTGTGCCAGCAGAGCTACTTCTCCAAACCAGCTGGGGACATGCAATAAGCTTTCCTTTAAAATGATGCTGCCTTGATTTATTTTCAGAGTAGAGTTCAATTTTTTATTGTGTTCCCTGCCTTGAATGAGGTCCTCTGAAGGTTGAGATGGATGGCACGGCAGGGACCGAGGCAGCCGAGGAGAGGGGACTGAGCAGAGCGGTGAACCCCAGCAGATGGTTCATCTCTGCCTTGTCATAGGCTCCATTGGCAGGTGAAACGGGGCAATCAATAGTTATAATGAGCATAACTGCCTCCGCACGCTGGCTGGCACCTCTCGTGCGACATGAAGGATGTGCTCTGGAGCAGAGGCTCTCTCTGTTCCTGGGCTCGGGTGAGCAAAATGCTGAGGCTGGGCAGGTCTGCCAGAGCCATGCCCTCCCTCGGCACAGAACTGGCTGAGCCCCAGGAGGCTGGGGTTCACCTCCCCCCCGCACTGGGGCTCCACACATTGCAGCCCACCACCAAAGCTCCCACCAAAGCTGCTCCTGCAGCTGCGCCAATCCTGCCATTAAGGAAGGAGCCCGGCAGCCTCCACTGCAGCCCAGGCTGTTGTGATGCTGCAGCCACTTTGATTAGGCCAAACTTGTCTTCCTAAAGATAGAGGTTTCTTCTTCCCTCCTCGAAGCCTGCAGCGCATGCAGGCAGAAGGTGATCTGAAGCCAGTGACAGCATGCGAGCAGATGAAGGAGCAGGCTGAATGCCCGGAATTACCCATTACCACCAGATCGATGAAGGAGGGTTGGCAAGTGCTGCCGTTTACCCCAATGGGAGAAACCAGCTCCCGCGTGCTGGGGGGGATGCGAACCCTTGCGTAGGGCTGCTGCTCCTGCCACAGCGTGAGTGCCCGCAGGCAGCAGTGCCTGGTCAGGAGGGCTTGCTGTGTGCTGGCAGGCAGCAGGGCTGTGCGGGGCTGAGTCTGGCAGCAGAGGTGGTGCTGCCTGTCCCACTGCCCTCACTGTCCGGCTGGTGGCCATGCATGCAGAGCTCCTGCCCGCGCTCCCACTGCCCTCCAGCCTGGCCCTCTGCACGCCGTGGCAGCACAGGCATGTGCGTGTTGCTAATTAAATCTGAAACTTCCTTCTGTGAGTTCACACAGGGCTGATCCAGATCTTGGATAAAAGAGGTGTGTTGAGGTTCTGTGATGCAACCCTGAGTTGATGGAGGGCTGTGTGGGTGGGAAGGGGCAGCGCAGGCCCCATGCATGTCATGCTCGCCCAGGGCCTCTGTCCCACGCTGGTCTCCAGCACACGCCAAATAAATTTCACAGTCAGGGAGAAAAATATAAAGGGTTTGAGTGTGAACCAAGGATCTGAAAAAAAGCAGGTAGCATCCATTAAAACACTCCAGCGTGATGGATTGGAAATGCTTTGGTTTGGTTTCAGATTTTAAAAGATTTTTGCCTTAAATCTTGAAAAGCAGAAAAACCTGAATCAAAACAGTCTCTCATTTTCAAAATGTCAAAAAAAGACTGATACAGCCTCGATGGCCACCTGTCTCCAAACAGATTTGAAACCTACTTTTTTCCTATGATTACAATTTCAGCAAATTAAGATTTTCAAATAGAAAAAAGTTTTCCTCAAGAGCATTCTGACAGTTTAACCGATAAGCAAATAAAATAGCAGCAATCTAATCATCATTCAGCCATCCATGGGGGGCCACAGATAAACGCAGCTAGAGCAGTATCTGCCCATTGTATTGGGCATTTCTGAGTCACTTTCCTGTATAAAGGTGATTTTGTGCCACCCAGAGCCAGCGAGGCAGGAGCGGGAAGGCTTGTGGATGGCTTCTATCCAAACGTTTCTATCCCAGTCAGAGAAAGCAGAAAATAACTCTCCCACGGTTTGGTGCCCAGTGCAGCACAAGGGATGCAGGAGGGGTGCCCGTCCCCACATCCTTCTGCCCTATGGGGATGACAGCCTGGGGGTGTGGGGAGCCCCAAGATTCCAGTGCTTGGTCCTGCTTGCCGGGAAGACATGGATGTTGCGCCTTCAAGGGCAGTAAGAGTATCCTGCAGTGATTCCCAGTGCTTGTGCAATGCAAGTGGCTCTTAAAAATAAGTGCTGGGGTGCTCTGGGGTACTGTGGGGCTCCACAGCTGGCTGCGGTGGATGGAGTCAGCCAGCCTGTCCTCACCGTAGCTGTTGTAAAGAGCAATTAATAGGCAGTTACTTCAGAAGAAGAGAGACGCCCAGGCTTTGCTCAGGTTTTTGCAGCAGAGGTCGAGGACCTTCAGGACCCATGTGCCTCCCATCTCTGTGGGCATCTGGGCATCATTTGTGTGCAGTCCTTGAGTAGTGCGTCTTCTGCAGCACAGGTTGTAACCAGCACCTTCCCTTGCTGATTTGATCCTGCCCTGGAGCTCGGGGCCATGCTGGGCTCAGACTGGGGACCTAGCTGGGCGCTGGGGCCCCCAGGGTGGGATGGGGTCAGGGCACTTTTCCTTCCATTTTCCTGAATTCCCTAATACCACAGAGACTCCTGTGGCTTTGGGGAGTTTCCAAACTGCTTTAAAATGCTGTTAAATTGGCCATGTGCAGGAGTTTATTTATGCTCATAGGACTGTGGTCTGAATATTTCATTTTAAAATTTACATCTGTGTCACTAGCAATGCTCAAATAAGGTTGCTATGGAAACCCTCATTACTGGGTGAGGATGCTGGTAGTGGTGCCCAGCCCAAGTAGCTGTGGCCATGGACTGGGCTCTCCTCCCTGCTGTCCACCTGGCCACTACTCCTGCACCCAGCAGCAAACCTGCCCTTGTCAGTAAAGGCAAACAAGGGGAAAGGCATTTCACTTGTGTCTGCTGCTCGTGGTCAGAGCAGGGCTTGGTGTGATGCTCAGGGACACCAGGCTGGGGCATGGTCCCTGGTGGCAGTAGATGCCCACGCCCACGCCCATGCTTGGCCCCAGCTTTGGGCTGAGATAGGCAGAAAACCCCCACAGACTGGCCTGGGTGAGGGGGTTTCTGGTCACAGGTGGAAGCCGTGGGTTTGGGCTCTGTGGCAGGCACTGCTTGCAGGTGGGGGTAATATTCCGAGAATGAAATGTTCTTTTAAAAACCTGCTTAAGTGATAAAGCAATACTGCCTGACTTTCTTTGCTCAGAAGCAAGGACATGGACAGGAACATGGGAATTAAACTTGCAAACCTCTCCCCCTCCCCATGCTCTGGAGAAGCTCGTAACTGCTGTAACGATCCACAGCAGCCTGACAGATGCCTGGAAATTACACACTTCTCCAAGCTACGAGGAAAATGGATTTTCCTCCCCAGTGCTGCTTCACAGAGCTGGAATCAATGAGACTTTGACTCTCAGGCATTTGTGTGGGGACCTGCCGACGCTCCCCCTAGCTCCCAGAGCTGCTGCCTGTGGATCCCCATGTCCCCATGATGCCCCAGCCCTGCTGTGCCCTGAGAACCAGTGCCCCAGCACCTCTCACCCCCCAGTATCACCACCAGCACTGAGCAGCCCTGACAGACCCTTCACATCCCCAGGTCCCTGGGGATGAACCCAGCCCATGCTGGGAGATGCCCAGCTCCTTCCCAAGGGGACGCAAGTGCCCACGAGCTGGGTCACTGCTCCACTGCAGGAGAAGCAGCGGCAGCAGCTAACGAGGAAGAGGAATTAAAGAGGCTCATCCAATTATGGAGGAATCAAGAGATTTACAGCATGGAAACGATACGACTGTCGTGTGCTGACTTGTCCTGGCTTGGTACCACTGCTTCTGCCTCCTCAGCTGATGGGTGTGATTAATTATCCTGATATTTCAGCAGAGATACACAGGCTGGTGGGGACCAAGGAGCAGGGGAGCAAAGCCATTAGAGATAGCAGTACTTTGATGCAGTGTTCATTTGAGTTCACTGCAGTTTTTTTGTAATATCAAATGTAAGAAAGACATGGTGTCTGCCTTGTTACGGGCGGATAGGCCTGTCTGAAACAAATTAACAGGGTGGTTTCAAGGAGTAATTCTTTTTTTTTTTTTTTTTTTTTTTTTGAAGGCTGAGCCTCACTAGGTGCAAATAGAAAGATTCTCATAGCATTTTTCAGCCTCCCTGGTAAATCACTGATGCCAAACCTCTGACCTTGGCCAGATGCACCCCCAGGCTGGCCCCAGCCAGCACCAAACATAGACACTCCGGGGCAGGGGAGACCTGCCATGTCCCGGCAGCTGTCCCTGCTCTGGAGGGGTTCATCAAGAGGACAAAGCAGTGAAGGCAAATCGATCCTATGGCTCTTCTGGGCTCAGTGGTCCCAATGCTCATTCCTTAGGGCTTGCCCAGGGAGAGGAATTGAGTATTTTGGCAGCTTTTCAGGATACAAATTGAACTGGGGGAAGAGAAGCTCCTTTTTCAACTAATCATCCAGCCTAGTCGTCTATATCAGGATATAAAATTAAATGGGTTCCTAAAGAGAGAGTATATTTAGATACAAAAAGCCCATTCTAGTCAGCTATCTGAGACTGAAATAATTAATCTCCCATCACTGTTAAGATGCAGCGGAGCAGGTCTTGAGAAGTGAGTGCTGCGATTAACTCTTTGGGAGAGGGTCAGCCCTGTGAAATGCAACTCATGCTTTGCTCTTTCCTAAATGGCTCATCTCTCACAATGCCATTGGGGGCTCCTGCCTGCTCCTGCCCTGGCTGGGCTGTGCTTGGCTTTGCCCATGCCATGCCAGTGCCTCTCGATGCCTGTGCTGCATGAGCTGATGCATTGGCAGGGCTGCTCTGCCCTGTTGCTGCCTCTTGGGTGATGGAGGGGATGCAGGAGCCCCTGCAGGGATGCAGGAGCTCCAGCAGGGATGCAGCCTGGGTTTCAGCAGCTTTACTGTAGGTGGGATGTTACTCACAAGGAGTGAGCAAGCAGCCTTCAGCACCTGCAGCCCTGGCTACAGTGCTGTGGCTGGGATGCCCCTGGTCTCCTGGCAGGCTGGACAGGCTGGTACACCATGGCCAGAAGGGCTTTGCCCCTGAGAGCTCCTCTTCCTGATGTACTGATGTCCCCAAGCACCAGGAGCATCTCTTGCCATGCCAACTGGGGGCTCTGCAGGAGCACCACAGGCTCCAAATTGCATCCCTTGATCTTAAACACCTCTGCTGCTGGGCTGCAGCCCAGCAGGGCACCACACTTGTGTCCCTGCCTACCCTACCTTGTCCAAGACACACACCAGGCCAGGGGGACAGCCTGGGCATCCCACCAGGCACACCAGAGCCACCAAAGCTATCACCCACTGAGTTTAGCTAAAAGTCTCTGCACTTGGGGACAGCTGGGAAACAATTGCAAGATACAAAGCCGTAAAACATCTGGGGAGACAAAGTTTAGTCTAATTATAATGGATGACTATTTCTCTACCTGACTATAAATCATTCATGCTCTCACTTCCAGGCAGTCACATTCATGGACTACCTGACTGTTCAAAACCTCCTTCTGTTGTTCTACCTGTCTGGAGTGTGTTCACAGCTTGGTTTGATATGATTCCCATTCCAGAACAGGAAATATGAGATGACAATATAACGTTAGAGATCCAAGTGACCAGAACAGCCCCATGCTTGTGCTGCAGCATCACTGCCCTGAACTATCTCGGGTGGGGGAAGCCAGAGGATTCAGTTTCTGCCTGAGCTAATAGCACTGCTGCTGCATTGACTGCAAAGCATGGGGTAGACCTGAGCTGCCTTTTGACAAATCTGTTTGGCAAAGCTTTACATTTCTTTTGCAAGATGTAACAGGAATCACAGTGTGGCTCTAGTCCAAGCTCCTAAGAGATGAGCAGATACAAGCAGCCTCTTCAGGGTCTGATCACTGCCTGTGCCATAGCAGCCAGGGAGGGTCCAGCTGGCACCACTGCTGTCCATGGCTGCTCTCCTCTCGTGGGTTTTTCGGTGGTACCCCAAAAGCATAGAGGGGTTCTTTTTAGGACCCCAAAATATGCCCTGGAGTGTCTCTGGGTAGGATTTGAAGGCCATCGGGTCCTGGATATCTTCCTGGGGTGTGGAGGTGCCTCAGAGCCATGAGGGCAGTGCCGGTGAAGCCTGGCACTGTGGTACATGGTACTTTCTGCTCACTGGGCTTTTCCCACTGCGGGGATGCAGCACCTGGCGATCGCACCATGCGCTGGGGAGAGGCGGGCAGAGCTAGCGATGCTCAGGGTGAGGGAAGGGGGACAGGGCTGGGTATTCCTTGTACCCCAGGCTGTGCCTTCATCCCCCGCACCCCCAAGCCCCTGCGCACGGCCCGTTTCTCCCTCCCTGGGGACTAAGTGGAGTTTCAGCTCCGCCTGCTTAGTCGGTTTGCCAGGCCAGGCACTGGGGTCATGTCCCACTGATGCTTGCAGCCCACATCTCCCCAAGGAACTGCCCTGAGAAACTTTTTTCCAAGCAATGCTTTTCTTTGCATTTTCTCCCCTTGTGGCGCCTATGCAGAAACCTGCCCGTCTGCTGCCTGCTACTGCATAGTGCCCTTGAAAAGACCCCTGTTGTACTCCTCTGAAATTATGTAGCTCTGGCGTCTAATGATTCCTGACAGATTGCGAACATTCCTGCTGCTAGCAATCAGGAAGGCAGGAAAAGTGTTGGGTTACTGATGTTTGTGGTTATTATAGTTATTGGACTCCATTGATTACAGGGACGGTCTGTGCCGCGGAGGCTGTTAGTAACTAGGGCAAAGCCCAGTGCTCCCCTTTCCCACGCCGCAGCCCGGTGTGCCCCGGTGGAGCGGAGTGATCACAGCTCGACACCACACGTGGCCAAGGGACAGGACACGCTCTGCTCCCAAACACCATTTAACAGCCCAGAACACCGCCAGGCAAATGTGATGCAGTTTATCGGGCAGTCACCTCTTCCATTACTTAGTATTTTCTCTCTAAAGAAAGTAATAAACTGCACTTCAGCTGCCAGATCCTCATTATGTCAAAACAATTTCGGGTTTGGCAGCACGGCAGCTCCCCATGTCAGCGGCACAGCCAGCTGCTCAGCACCATATAGGAGACACAGCACCCAGCATGTCACTGTGCATCCAGCCTTGCCATGCTGCAGGATGCACCAGTGCACTGGCTAGCTTTTTCAAAAATTAACTTGTTTTCAGACAAGAAGAAATATAAATTTCTTCTTGACTGAAGAAATATAAAATTCTATTTAATTATTTTTTTTTTTAATTTTTCCTAGTAAAATGGAGTCATTCTGCCAGGAGCAGAGCAGTAGCTTGGGGCTGGCACAGCTTTTGCCACCCTGCACTGCCCTGGAACCTGGGATGGGTGCACAGCCCAGCCTGGGTCCATCACTGCAGGGCAGCTGGGCTGCTGCTGGTGCTCCTCTCAGTTCTTGCTTTATTTCCAGTGACTCTGTTTTTTATATAATTAATTGTCAGCTGTATCAGTCATCAGTGATTTGTGTTTTAAAGATGGTCTGGCAGAACTAATTCCATTTCTGCACTGTGCTATGCTGGATGATGATAACCTATGTACAGCTTCTTCCACCAAGCCCAATGACAAGCCGCTGCACTTTATTTTAATTAATACATATAGCAAATTTATTTTCATTAGTCATCAAGATGTCATGAGAGAATCATGGTCCTCCTGCACGGGAAGCAGCATCGGTGCCTTCACTCCCAGGGTAGGGTGCAGCCCCCACCCCTGCCCGGCTCCAGCCACCTCTGCATCCCTCTGCACCCGCATGCACCCATACTGGACCGGCTGGGCAGAGAGTTTCCTACCAGCTGGGTTTTGGTGGCATGACCCATTGGACCCTGAAAAAAAGCTAATTTAGCCATGCTGCCCTATGACAGCATCCACCAGGGTAGGGGGTGCAGTGACTGTGGGGTGAGAGCTGAATGCAGGGCCACGCAGTGAATTCCAAGACAAAGCCTCCCTCGGGTCCCTCCTCCCTCCAGTGCAGGAGGACATGCAATTATAAGGTACGTTGGTAATTTCTGAAATTTAGAACAATTAAGCTGGCTCCCTGGTATTTCTGACGAAAGCAGACCCTTGTTCCCTGAGGAAGTAACTGCCTTCCTTGACCTCTGCTCTATTATTCCATTTGATTGATCTTAATTATATCAGAAAGGATAATGATAGGCTTTGTGGGGGTGCAAGTACATTGGGAACAAAGACGACAGGCTCTTTATTGAGAGCACACAAGGGCTGCTCGGGCAGCAACGGCAGGCACAGCCGCTGCACCCAGCTAACAAGCCTGACAAGCTGCAGGGCACCCAGTCCTCTGCTCCCAGTGCTGCTTCCAGGGCATCGCCAATGCCCAGGAAACCCCTGTATTCCCCTGAAACAGAGAAGCAGAAAGCTAAATGTGTGTCATAAGCAAGCAAAGAGGATGTGGCAAAGAGGCCCCAGCTGAACCATGGCAGGCAGCAGAGAACACGTCTGCCTCTCCCGTCGTGTCTCACCGCAGATGCTCGCTGTAGGTGCTCTCCTGTGCCACCCACATCAGGGTGTCCTGCCCTGCATGGAGGTGCCTCACCCTGCCCTGTGCCCACGCAGAGGCTCTAGCTGGGTCCCACCAGGCTCAGGGCACTCTCATCTTGCCCTCCCCGTCCCAGGTGGGACACACTGAGCACCCCCACCATGCTTCACCATAGGAGCTGATACAGGATACCAACGAGTGATGTGGAAACACATCTCCCTTTTAAGGAGCTGGGCAATATCACCTTCCCCCACTCCCCAGAATTCCTTAAACAGAAAAATCAGAAAACACAAATATGTAAATGATTGCCTGTTTTGTTCATTAACCACAGATGGATTGAGTTAAATGAGAAAGCCCTTAAATGCCAGCCCTTGAGGCCTGTTTTTAGCACCAGCCCTGTCTCGGGGTGGGTGTGCTGGGAAGCAGGGCTGGACCTGCTGTGCTGCTGGTGCATCGGGCTCTCCTCAGGGGCAGCTCTTCAATTTCCAGTCTTTCTCCTCCCATCAAAGCGGCTTTGGCAGCGTGTGCCACCGCAGCGGCTGCTGCTCCGGCTCGGCTCAGGGAGCAGCGGCACTCTACAAGCCTCTCCAGAAGAGCTTTGATATTTGAATCAGGGTGCGGAGAGGGGGCTTTGTCAGATGTTCCTCATATATTCTTGTAAAACATGCATGTCACATCACTGGTGCCTGTGCGTGTTTCCTGGCTATATTATTATTTTTGACATACCCTGCTGATTGGGAAATGCAGTGAGAAAGTACCTGGCACTGTTCTTCCCAGCAGGTAACGAATCAGCAAATTATAAAAACCAGTGTGTCATGCAAGTTGGATAAGTTTTTTTCTACTGCTGCTATTGTTTATGTTCCTACCAGTTAATTGTAATTTTTAACATACTTTTGATAGCAGTGCAGTATGATTAAAATAGGCACATCTGGGAAATAAATCTGTTTTTAAGGATTGCCTTTTTTATGTGCAATATTAAATGCTCAGGGAAGGACCAGCTGCTGCTGAAGGGGACCTGGACCGACCACACGTGGGGATGGTCCCCCCCAGGTCCCGCTCCGAGCTGGCAGGGGGGGAGGGCAGCAGCCTACAAGGTGCAGCAGAGCCCGTAGCAGTTTCTGGAGCAGCGGCTGGAGTCGGGAGGCCCGGGGTTAGGGCTGTTTGCTCATTAGAAACACGACAGCTAATCGCATGGGAATGGGAAGAGCAGCAGCAGCAAGTTTAACGTAAACTTATATGTATTTTTCCATCAGAGAATGCTCTGGCCTGTAACTGGGAATGGTGCTGGGAGTCTTAGGAAGGAATTTTTCAGAGCCGAATGCTTTTTTCAGAGTTGAATCTAATGCTAGGCTCATAGCCCCGACTTTAAGTGGGCTGTTACCTTTGCTATTTGTTCGGGCTTCTTGTTTTGATGAAAGATGCAACGCTGTATAATTTAAGAAAGACTTTACTTGTGAGGCTGACTTGATGCATGTGGAGTGGAAATGTGGAAAAATACAGCCTTTGCCTATGGAAGCTCGCTTGGATAATCTGAGTCACTCAAGGAGACGTTATTTGCCATGACTCAATTCAATTTGTGCGGTTGGGTGACAATGTACCAATGAGCAATAATGAGTTGCAGTCGCCCTGCGCTGCATCCCGTCGGCCTGGGGGACTTTTTGCACCATGGAGCATCTCCCCATTGTGTTTCACCAGCAGCCATTCCCCTGGCAGCGCCCGACTGATGGATGCTGCCTGCAGCCCAGCACCGCCCTCTTCTCATTGGCATGCCTGCGTTTCTGCTGCATTGGTTTTATCTTCTTGGTTTGCAAGCGCTGGCTCTTTACGGCATGGGTGGCCAGCATGGCAATTCTGAGGCTGCAAACAGCCAATCTTGCTGATTCCTGAGGCTGGCACAATTTTTCTGGATCCAGCCGCAATGCTGAGGCACATGCCGTGCCTGAGCCTGCAGGAAATGTTGAATGTCTGCTGGGTGAGCAGAGCGAGCTGTTGGTTCTGCCTTAGCTTGGCTCCCAGGGAACCAGTCGGATGCAGGTGGCTGCTGTGGCAATGGAGCAGCAGCGATGCCATGGTCAGAGCAGGTGAGGTGCATGCATGCCTCTGCCTGTGGTGCAGGCTGGTGGGCACACAGAGCCTCGACACCGCTGCTCCATGCAAGTTTTGGGCCTATACAAGAGCAGCAAAAGTCTGTAGAAGACAGGAGCAGATGCTGACATGCAGCAGAGCCATTCAGGTCGTGTTGGATGGGTCTTTGCGAGGAGGTGTGGTGGCTTCTGGCTGGGACTGCAGCTGCAACAATGCTGGCAAGCAGCTGGGGTGCTGGTGGTGCAGTTTGCCTGTCACTGCAGACTCTAGATAAGCCCCAGTAGAGGAATGGAAAATGCTTTTAGATGTCTATGTAAAAGGCATTTTGCAGTGGAAAAACTACAAAGACTTGCCTCTGGGGGAGCAGGCTGATCCTCCCCTGTGTCACTGTCAGGAGAGCATTAGGCTGCAGCTGCAAGGGCTCTTGTTTTGCTGCACCCTTCCCTCCCTACCTTTCCTAATGAATTCCAAAAAAGCCTCAATGCGTTCCTAAATGGGAACGCAGCCTGTGTCCTTCACAGTCATCTACACAACAAAGACAGCCATTTCACCGCTGGCAGGCATGGGCTCCTCTGTGTACTGGAAACAAAAGCTGAAAAGAAGCCTTTATATTTTTTGATTAGATAGCTTGAAAAGTTTGCTTTTACTTAAAATTGCCTCACTGATTTCATCTACGTGTCAGCTCTAAACCCCTTATGGGAGAGCAGCCCCAGCTCCTGGCAGAGGCGGTAGCCGCACGCATCCTGCGGTTGGAAGGGCACAGGAGAAGGAATCCTCATGCCTTCAGGGTGCTGTGCTGGGTTTGGAGAGCAAAAGCTGTTTTCCCTCCTTACCCAAGGAGCAGTGCCACTGCCCAGCAAATGCCAGAGGAGAGCAGGGCTGCTGCCCACCTGGGAGCCAGGCAGGGGCCATGGGCACCTGGAGCATCCCACCCAGCCCGAGAAGACCCCTGACCCCTGCACCTCTCCAGGCACAAATGGCCCCAGACACTGCTGGTTACTGCCCCAAAGCCAAAGCCACCCACCAGCACCATCCAACCCTGGCAGCACAGGCAGACTCATGCCCCCCATGACACGTGGGCTCCAATGCTGCTCCAAGCAGTGGGTGTGGAGAAACTAAATTATTATTATTATTATTTTTTAAGAATGAATGAGGAAGAGAGATTAGTGGGGAAGTTTTCTTTTGGGGAAATTCTGGCACAAACACTAACTGAAATATTTCAACACAGGCTGGGGACTGAGTCTTGGATAAAAATAAAGTGAGAGGCGGCAGCACCTTCCCAATGACATTAGTTCCATTCATCTCCCCAATGATGCTGCAGCCGTTTCACTGGCAGTGTACAAAGGCATTAGAAGTTACATTTTCTTTCACTATTTCTCAAATATATCTATGCTGGGAGATGTTTGTGGAGGTACATTGTGTGCCTCAGGCAGAGGATTAATTCTAAACTGTCACCTCGCTTTTTGATGGGTTTGTAAATTCTGCTCTGTTGATTTGTACTCTCAGTAAATTGATAAAATCCTCTTTCCGAAACCTAATACACCATTTAGAGCTCACCAGGGTTTTAGACCTCATTGGCTCACATATTTATGTAAATATAGTGTCCAACAGCAATTTAAAAACTGCTGCACGAATAAGCTGGATGGATGATATGGGGTGAAGGGAACCAAGTTGTCTGATGGGGGCTGTGTGCTCTGGAAAACAGGTTTTCCACATCTCAGGGTGCTGGGTTTTGGGACAGCTTTGCAGGTGGTAGCTGCATTGGGCAGCATTACCCCAGGATCTCTTCCCTCTGCACCAGAGGTGACTGCCGTGACAGTGCTGGGAATAGTCTGACATCTGTAAGGATGCTCTTGGTGCTGGAGCACAGCATTGCATCCTGCCCCAGGCCAGCCTGGGTACCAGGGTGGCAGAGCTATGCACCCCCCCCAACCCCACTAACAACAAAGCAGCACTTGCATCGTGTTTTTAATGTTGCTAGCATCATCTACCTTTCTTTTTTTAAATCCTTCCCTCCTTTGTGCAGTGGGGTAAAGGTGTGTCCAAGCAGGCATCTGCTAAGCTGTATTTGCAGAGTTCCTCGTTGTGGGTGGGGATGCTGCAGGTGTGCTGGGAGCACTGGGAGGCTGTTAGGGCTCATGCAAAAGTAGTCTTTCATTTTAGGGACTTGGTATCTTTGCAAACGGAAGTTTAGGACTGTTAGGAACAGCCTGATTTTTTTACTGAAATTGCATTTAAATCATCATCAGAAAATGCAAGCCCCATTCCTTCCTATCATCATGCAGCCCCATTGTCAGGGAAAGAGCTGCAGGGCTGCAGGGAGGCGGTGGAGGGGATATCAGAAGTGATGTTGTTTGGTATTGTCCCCCAGCCACCAATCTACCCGAGATGAAGGATGTCATCCACAAAATGTTGACATGCTCCATTAATCCACCCTAAAAAGTCAGATGGAGATTCTCTCTTGAATTCTAAGTATTTTCAGCTGTTCTGACTAACTCTGAAATCACCCCGAATTGACCAGTTTCCAGAACATTCCCTCACTCACTCCACATTATTCCTCTTCCATTAGTGCCTGGGTGCTTGGACTAATCTAATATCTTCATCAGTTTAGTGCTTTGCTCACAGAACTACACCAAGCCCAACAGCAACCGCCACAAGATCTCACGGGACACCCCTCCATCCCTGCTCCTTCCCTGCCCGCAGGGGACCAGCAGCAGAACTGCTCCCACCGGCACCCCCCAGCCCACTCCTGCCTGCTCTGCCCCAGCTCTCCATGGCAGTGCCAGGTCCCCATGGTAGTTCCCTTGCTGATGGGCTGAAGCATGTCATTGAAACTACCCCAGCAGCCCTGGGGACCGTGTTTGCTGTCCCTTCTCTGGGGTCTCGCCTGCAGAGCTGCCTCTCCTAAGCATGACTGCTGGTGCCCTGGTTCCTTGCTTTGGCACATAAGGCACAAGTGTGCAAGACAGTGAGACGGACAGAGATGTAAAAATCTTTTGCCAAGCGGATTACACAGCTCTGGGATCAGTCCCACAGATGTTCCTTCTGTTGCGCTTAAATTTTTGGATGCCTTTGCATTTTGGCACCAAATTTCCTTCCCAGACTAAAGCTTTGCACTTGGAATCACACCTTCAGAGCTGGGTTTAGTGGCCAGGCTTCTCATACATTCCCTCCCCGCTGCCAGGAGCTTAAGGCTTTTGGTTGCATCAAGTTTCCTTGTACCTTCCCGCTGCATCCACCTGTCCTGGGGTGCTGATGCCCTTTTCCTTTCTGCACTCCCCACCCCTGCCAGAGGGGATACAGAGCCAAGGCCCTGGCCCTGCCCTTGGGGAGCTGCTTGGGTTCTGCAGTGGTTGAACACCTTCTACTGCAAGTGATGGGATCCTGGGGTTGGGAAAAGGGAGAAAGTTCTGGACAAATCTGTGCTTGTCCCTGCACAACACAGACCTGGGGAATCCAGGCAGAGCTTCCTTGCTTTGCTTCAGGAAAGCTCCAGGTCAGCCAGCACTCAGGTCCCTTCTGGTCAGCTGCTATTCTGGCCTCTCCTCAGGGAAACAAAAAGGAGGAGAAAAGGGAAAAATAAAAGAGGTGGCAAGCTGGGGCTGTGCTCTCTGCCCACACTGTGAGCGTGTCAGCCTCAGCTGCACCAGAGCCATGAATTTTAGCAAGCAAAAGAAGGAACAGAGGGGAAAGCAGCTTCTCAGCGCCCCGGGAACACAGTCCCCAGCCCAAGCCCAGGGAGGCCCCCAGTCAGGGACAGCATTACCTCTGTGTGCCTGCGGCCCTGAGCCCCCCAGCCATCACGGGGACAGAGCACTGCAGCAGACAGTCCCCTGTGCCACGGGGCTGTCACCCCCCTCCACCCCTGCACATGGCCAGCCCGGGGTGATGCCCACACAGGGGGACTGCGGGGCTAAATCTGGGCTCCCCCAGCTCGCTCCCCCGGCAGCTCTGGCTGCAGACAAGGACTGGGCCACTCAGCTGCATCCCTGCTTTTACAAATCAGTGCAACTCCAGCAGCTTTAATGGCATGATGCTGAAACACAGCAACACGCTTCAAAGGGTTTGTTATTCCACATCCATGTCATGTAAGAAAGATATTGGGCCAGAAATAGTGTCTTCTCGAAAGCACAGAAGGAGCACTCTCTCTCTGTGCCAGCTGCAGCCCCTAATTTTTAAAGTTCCTGGCAGTTCCTTGCTGATCACCTGCCCCCTCATTTGTCGGGGGGGGGGGGGGGCCTGGGCCTGCCAGAGGGTGCCAAGCTGCGTCAGGACACAGGCATCAGCTGTGACTGCTCACACATCCCTCCAGCCATAGGGACCACGGCTGTAGATTCAAGTCAAAGATAAGCAACGCTTGTACTTGCTTATACAGCCTATGCCATAGGCTCTGCTAGAAATCCACAGTGCTTTACTCTCCCTTATAACAAATTAGTCTTCTTTCCTCCAGCTGTTTCCCGGCTTTGCCTCTTCCATCCCAGGCTCCAGCCAGCTCTTCCAGCTGCCCAGCTCTGTGGATCTCCTCTGATTTCTGAAATCCTTATGGATGAAGTCTGAGAGATAAGAGAGCTGAGTGACAAGGGGGTCACTGCAAGTATCAGAAGTTCATTTATTCCCCTTCATCTTCCCAGTGGTGCAGTTGCTGTAGCAATTGTGCCTGAGATGTGGTGGGTTGACCCTGGCTGGATGCCAGGTTCCCACCAAAGCCACATTAGCATTCCCCTCTTCAGCTGGACAGGGGAGAGAAAGTACAACAAAAAGCTCATAGAGATAAGGACAGGGAGAGATCACTCACCAATTACTGTCACAGGCAAAGCAGCGTTGACTTGGGGAAATTAGTGTGATTTATTACCAATGAAACCAGAGTAGGATAATGAGAAATAAACCCAAATCTTAAAAACTTTAAAAAAGTCCTTCTTCTTGGGCTCAACGTCATTCCTGAATTCTCTCCCTCCTCCCCGCCAGTGGTGCAGGGGGATGGGCAATAGGGGCTGCAGTCAGTTCATCACATGTTGTCTCTGCCGCTCCTTCCTCCTCACACTCTTCTCCTGCCCCAGCATGGGGTCACTCCCACGGGAGAGAGTTCTCCATGAACTTTTCCAACATGAGTCCTTTCCAGAGGCTACAGCTCTTCACACACCGTTCCAGTGTGAATCCCTCCCATGGGATGCAATCCTTCAGGCACAGCTGGCTCCAGCACGGGTCCCTGCGGGGCCCCAAGCCCTGCCAGCAGCCCTGGGCTCCTCTCCAGGGGGCCATAGATGCCTCCAGGAGATGGTCCAGTGGGGGCTGCTGTTGGGTCACAGCCTCATTTGGGCACCCCCCTGCCCCAGCGTGGGGTCCTGCCCGGGCTGCAGGGGGTGGGGACCTGCTCCCTGTGGGCTCTGTGGGCTGGAGGCACAAGCTGCCTCACCGTGGGCTTCCCCTGGGCTGCTGGGGAGTCTCTGCTCTGGTGCTGGGAGCCCCTGCTGCCCCTCCTGCTCTCCTGCTGCCTGCAGGGCTGCTGCTCTCACATATTCCCACTCCTCTCTCCAGCTGAAGTTGCTGTTGTGCCATTTTTTCCTCCTTTCTTAGATACTTTATCCCAGAGGCACTGCCACCATGGCTGATGGGCTCAGCCTTGGCCAGCGGCGGGTCCAGCCAAGTGCCAGCTGGCGTGGGCTCCATCGGGCATAGGGGAAGATTCTGGCAGCTTCTCACAAAAGCCGCCCCTGTAGCCCTAAAACTACAAAACCTTGCCATGCAAACCCAGTAGAGGGGGATGGCAGTGGGCAAGCAGCTCGTCCTGCCTGAGCAGCTCCATTTTCTTTGGGAGAGCTGCTGGGAAGCCTGGGCTCAGGGCTAGGGTGCAGAAGCACACCGAATGAGCATCCATCTGTCCCGGGCTTTCCTCTCCTGCCAGGGCAAGGCTGCAGCAGACAGATCTTCACCGGAGCAGGATGTGGATAGAGCAGACCAGCCCCACGGGACTGTGCAAGAACATCCTGAACAACTTGTCTGTTAACAAGCTGTGAAACAAGGCAGACAGACAGGCAGCTGGTGGCCTGTCCTCTGAAATGAAGGACACCTTCCCTTAGCAACACAGCAGAAAGGGGCTGCTGTCTGCAAAGCAGTTCTCCTTCACTTCATCCTGGCTTATGCAGACTGCGGTGCCCCGACACCGAGTTAGGTGCAGGGCTGCAGTGAGAGCAGTTGAAGCACCTGTATCACACAAGCCACCTCCCTGCATCTGATCTAGGCATCACCCACGTGCACATCAGCTTGAAAAATTATGTTGTGAAGCAGGTCATTTTGGGAAGGGCTCTGGAAAGCCAGTTACGAGCAGCAGCTGAACCACAGCAACCTGAGTCAGAGTGATGCCAAATCCTCCCTCACCCTCCTGCAGCCTCCCCAGAGCCTTCCTAACACTCTCTGCTTTGCTCTCCATCTCAGCAGAGAGTAGCACACAGCACGGACCTGTGCCCAGGGCCTCACAGCACTGCAGCATGGCTGGAGACGTCCCAGGCTTCAGCTGGGATCCCAGACCTCCAGCTCCATGGGGTCCAGTGTTTTACCTTAGGACATGTTAAAGATTGTTCTGTCTCTCTTTAAATTACATTGTTGGCCAAACACTTCTTCCCTTTGAGCTGGCAGGGGGAACAATGAGCACCCTGCACAGTGGGTGCTGCTGGGGCAGGCAGAGGGGCTCCCTGCCCTTCTGTGCCTCTTTGGCAGGAGTCCAATGGCATTTTCTTGTGGCTGGTTTGACCACATGTGTGTGACCTCCCTCTGAAAGCAGCAGTAGAAAAGCAGCTTCATTGGGCTCTGCCAGCACCCTCCCCAAGGGATGTCGATCCTGGCCTAGCACAGCCAACACAAGGACTTTGAAGCACTTTTGTTTGCCACCCACAGCAGATCTAACCCCCCCTGGCACACACACTGCTCCCCACTGCTGTCCCAAGGCCATGGCTGGAAGTATGGCAGGTCACCATCACTGCTGCTATGGGTGCTGGCCACGGCTGCACCCTGGGGTGTCTGCTCCTGAGCTGTGGTCTGCTGGAAATGTCGGCTTTGTCCCTGTGCACCACTCTGCTAATGAAGGGGGATGGGCAGGTACTGCCAACAGCCCCGGGGCTTGCCCTGTGCACTGCATTTGATACTGGTGCGGTTCATCCTGGTGCTGGCTCTGCCGAAGCCCTAAAGCAGGGCAAGGGGGTGGGTGCTTGTCAGGGTGCCATCCTTCACCCTTCATCCTTCATCCTGCCCGTCTGGTGGGCGACCCCCCCACATTGCTTCTGTGTCCCTCGGACCGAAGCAGGGACACATTCCTGCCTTACCGAGCACCCTGTGCCTGGCAAATCAAGTGGTTAAAGACACAGAATTCTCTCCCCACTGAATTCAGCAATTTCATACTGCTGACAAGAGTGTAAATCCATCCTGATGGACTGGAAAATTGGAAAGCCAGTGCTCATGCTGTATTTCCTATAGACATCTATCTGAACTCCTGAAAGATATATTTATTGGCAGGCTCCAGTTCCAGCCATGTAACTGCACATTATGCTAATTAAAATATAACCTGTGTTTTGTAACAGGATTTCCTTGGTGGCTCACCGAGCCACTTTCAATCCTTTATCAGCAGTCCTGGCTAACCGGGGAGGTCCCAGCAGACTGGGGGTTAGCCAGTGTGATGTCCATCTACAAGAAGGGCTGGAAAGAGGGAACCTCTGGGAACTGGAGACCTGTCAGCCTGACCTCAGTGCCAGGGAAGGTTATGGAGCAGATCATATTGAGTCCCATCATGCAGCATGTGCAGGACAGCCACGGGATCAGGCCCAGTCAGCATGGGGTTATGGAAGGCAGGTCCTGCTTGACCAGCCTGATCTTCTATGACAAGGTGACCTGCCTAGCGGATGGGGGAAAACTGTGGATGTTCTCTGCCTGGACCTTACTAAAGCCTTTGACACTGTCTTCTACAGCATTCTCCTGGAGAAACTGGCTGCTCCTGGCTGGGATGGATGTGCTCTGCACTGGGTAAGAGGCTGGCTGGCTGGCCTGGTCAAAGAGCTGTGGTGGATGGAGTTACATCCCGCTGGCAGCCGGGCACACGGGGTGTCCCTAGGGTTCAGTACTGAGGCCAGTCCTGTTTAATATCTTTATTGATGATCTGGATGAGGGAATCACGTGCCCCCTCAGTAAGTTTGAGATGAGACCAAGTTGGGGGCAGTGTTGATGTGCTGGAGGGCAGGAGGCTCTGCAGGGGGGGCTGGGCAGGCTGGGTCGATGGGCTGAGGCTAGTTGTATGAGGTTCAACACAGCTCAGTGCCAGGTCCTGCCCATGGGTCACACCAACCCCAGACAATGCTACAGGCTTGGGGAAGAGCGGCTGGAAAGCCGCCCGGTGGGAAAGGACCTGGGAGTGCTGGTCAACAGCCAGCTGAACATGAGCCAGCTGTGTGCCCAGGTGGCCAGGAAGGCCAACAGCATCCTGGCTTGTATCTGAAACAGTGTGGCCAGCAGGACCAGCGCAGTGACCCCCCTGTACCTGGCACTGGTAAGGCCTCACCTCAAATCTTGGGTTCAGGTTTGGGACCTTCACTCCAAGACAGACACTGAGGGGCTGCAGTGTGTCTAGAAATGGGCAGTGGGACTGGGGAGGGGGCTGGAGCACAAGCCCTGTGAGAAGCAGCTGAGGGCACTGGGGCTCTTTAACCTGGAGAGGAGGCTCAGGGAGGACCTGATTGCTCCCTACAGCTGCCTGACAGGGGGTTGTAGCCAGCTGGGGGTCGGTCTCTTCTCCCAGATAACAAGCGACTGGACAATAGGAAATGGCCTGAAGTTGCACCAGGGGAGGTTTAGATTGAGTATTAGGAAAAAATTCTTCACCAAAAGGGTGATCAAGCATTGGAATAGGCTGCCCAGGGAGGTGGTGGAGTCACGATCCCTGGGGATATTTAAAAGACATGTAGATGTGGCATTTAGGGACATAGTTTAGTGGTGGCCTTGGCAGTGCTGGGTTAACAGTTGGGCTCAATGATCCTAAAGGTCTTTTCCAACTTAAACAATTCTATGATGCTATTATACTGTTCAGTAACCACTTTCAGATATTTGAAAAATAAAATCACATCAAGTAAATTACTTTTGGATTGCTCACAGAAGGTTAGTCTCTTTTTTTTTTTTTTTTCCCCAAAGCCCACTGGAACTGGCTGTACTCATTGCAATGACACAGGATGTAAAATACACTGATTTCTGAGGATGCTTGCAGTCTAGATCAAAAGCTGCATGTTATTTAATCATACAGAGCCCATTTAATTTAAAAAAAAAATATCTGTTTGTTCAAAATGGGATAATGAAGCGCCACAGGCTCTGACCCTGAATAACCGCAGGAATAACCCTGCCCTCTGGCAGGACATGCCATTCTCACACCAGACATTTTTGATGCCCGTGTTACCCATCCAGTGATGCCCTGCCATGCCTCTGTGCATACTGGCTCTTCCATGACTTATTATCTATTAATTTCTGAACCCAGCGGAATCTGACTTAGAGCTACAAGGGATGGATTATACACTGGTATGTTCTGCACTTCCCTTTTTACACAGTTTGCTTTTATAAGACCTCTGTGTGGCATTCTGTACGCCAAGCGAGCTTGTTTAGCTTAATTGGTCTACAGCCTGCCTCTTCAGCCCCATGTACTCGTATCAAATTCTGCACTGACAAAGTTAAAAATGTATAGAAGGAAACATCTTTGGCATCCACAAAACATACACTTTAAATAGCATCTTCATATATTCATAAAGGCAGCAATACAGGAGAAGTAGAGAGCTGAGAGATACTAATTTCATTTGCTACTGATCCAGACTTTCCTGATTCTTTCTGCCAAGGGGGAGAGAAGGAAGAGGAGACATTTATTAGGGCCTCTGATACCTCTCCATCAGACAAGTTCCGTTCCCTGTTATCTCTGGCCGCACAGCCCACTGGCAGCCTGACTGTGAGCTATTATCTCTTTGCTTGAGATGGTACCACTTGGGGTGCAGCTGACTGCAGTGAGAGCACACTGCTCACTTGTTGCAGCACTCGCTGAGTTCATGCTCGGTTTTCCTTCCTGCTGGACACACCTGATTGTCTGGAAAAATTCTCCCATGACGCTGCGCTCACCACAAAGCCAGGTGATCCCCTGTAGCTCGCTATTCTGCTCGACAACTAGCCTGGAGGTGCCCAAATGCCTTGAAGAAGAGCAGGGGGAGCCCAGGTGACCGGGCTAGGTGGAGCCCGATGCTCAGCACTCCCCGAGTTGCTTCTCTGCAATCGGCAAGCAGCCTCAGGAAGGATTTGCTGGTCTCATCGCAACCTCTAGTGGACACCCCAAACGGGATATATTTAGAAACCCCGGACCTCCCAGGGGGTCTGGCTGTGTCCCCACCGTCCCCAGCGCCCGGGTTTTGCCCAGCATCGGTCCCAGTCCAAGCTCACCCGGGCAGCACGGGCTCACAGGCAGCACTGCTGCCCTCCCCTGCCTGCAGCTGCCGGACTGGACGTGGCCTGCTTGCACGCCCCGTGGTTGCACGCTGTATTCACGGCGCTGAATAAGTATCCATGCCTGTGACAGCGCTCTTTGCACGCTGCTGCCCGGAGCCTCCTGGCACAAGTCCTTGCGAAGGGACGTGCCTCTGCTGCCTGTTCTGCTGCTGTGCTCCGTGCTGGTGGGTGGCTGTAAGCGGATGCTGAGAGGAGAGGCTTTCACACCTCCTCTGTGTTGATCTAAATGGCTTCACAAGTGCAAAGCACCAAAAAGCCACCAGCTGAGCGACCGATGGGTGCAAGTCATGTGAAATTAGTTGTTTCTTGAAAGCACGAACTGAAAGAGCAGGCAGACAGAGCACAACAAACCCTCTCTGCAGGGTCTGATCCTGCTCCCCCTCACAGTTTAAGAACAGCAGGGTTTGCTAATCTGAGCCCCGGCTGTGACCTCCTACAAACAGATCGACAAGCCACCCCCTGGGGAATGGGGAGAGCTGCCACGTCACTGTCAGCTCCAGAGCTGCATGTGCAAGAGTTTGGGATTTTACAGCAATAATTCGCCAAACCTTGTAAACGGTCAACTATTTATCAACTATTTATCAGCTCCCTCTCTGCCAAGGAAAGAGGACTTCAGTACGCTGTGTTCTCCTGCCCTGAGATTTATGACAGATCGTGCTTGCCATAAGGGCCAAATCCTGTTCCTGAGGAGCTGAGCTTCCTGCTGATGCTCCCAGGAGGTGCTCGGGACTGGGGCACCACCACCCCCCCCGCCTCTGGAGCACGAGGCAGCACTGGAGCTGTAAGCCCTGTCCTGGGCCCTGCACTCTCCCGGTTTGTTTGCCCAGCTCCCCCGGCCCCCCTGGCAGCACGGGGACTATCGCTGTACACACACATCTCCTGCAGCAGCTCACCAGCAGCCTGGATGAGATCGTTTGTGTAACATGCTGGAGAAATGTGTCTTGCTATTTGTTCCGACACTGAGACAGGATGCCAGCGATTGGAGATAGAGACTTCAGACCTGATTCCTTCATATATACATGCATGTCCATACACAGAACACAAACCCATGCAGGTGAGAGAGAAAATGCCATAATCTATGCCCAGTTTTGCTTTTTTACATGGAAAGAAGGATGGTTTCTGTAATATAATACCTATATGGAGAGCCAGGTTTGAGACCAAAAAAGTCAGTCTTTTAATGCGATCTGAACATGAGAACAGAAACCAAAGCCGAGCGGGCAGCACTGCACAGCCCTCCTGCCACCAAGAGCTGTTAATCTTTGCTAAAAACGCACCATCGGCCCTAGAGGTCAGCTCCCGGGCCCTGCACAAACACTGCAGCACAGGCAGGCACCGAGGCCGTTCTCCCTCTGAGCAGCCCGCACCGTAACCACGGCCAGCAGCGCACCAGACCCGGCCGCTGCTCCCCACCGCCGCCTTCCAGTGACCGGAGGCCGGGAGCAGGCACCACTCTAGAGATCTTTAAGCACCGCGCTAGTTTGCAATGACTTTGTCAAGTCACCCGCAAACAGGTCCCGGAGCCTATTCTTAGGTCTGCCATCACGGCAGGGGGAGAGGGAGCGGATCTGCGTGGAAACGTGGAACACGTGGAATGAACATGCAGCCCCTGGGTAAACATGCACCACCCCACGGCCACCCTCTGCATGCCACTGCCGGTGGGACGGGAGCAGCGGCGAGGACCTGGCACCGAGGACACCGGGAGCTGGGGACACCGGGGGCTGGGGACAGGGGCGGGATGGAGGCGGAGGGTCCGCAGGGCCCCCGGGGGACACGGCCCCCGTTGCGCAGCGATCGCCGTTAGGACTCGGGTGCCCGGGCGGCCCCGGCAGGACCCGGGCGGGCTGCGGGAGCTGTCCGCGCCTCGGTGCTGAGCCGCCGCTGTCCCGCCGGGCCCCGCCGCCACCGGTGCCGGTGCCGGTGCCAGCGCTGTCCTCTCCAAGGAATGCCAGAAGTTTCAGCCCGGCCCGGGGAGCAGCAGAAACAGGGGGTGCCCGGTCGGCGGTAGCACGGCAGGTTCCAGCATCCCCTCCCGGTTCGAGCTCCCACTCCCCGGCCACGGCTGCGTCCCCCCTCACCCCCGCCCCGGCCGGTGCCCCCTTCCCCGGCAGCGCTCGCACCCCCGACCGGCAGACGCAGGGCCCCGGCGGCCGTGCCCGAGGAGCCCCCGCTCTGCTCCGCGCCTCAGCCCCTGCCCGCTCCGCCCCGCTTACCTGGCCGCGGGGCCGCGGGGCTGCCCAGCAGCAGGGCGAGCAGGCAGAGCCCGCGGGGCCCCGGCATGGTGCGGCGGCGGCGGGCGCGGCGGAGCCTCCGCGCTGCTGCGAGCCGAGCCGAGCCGAGCCGAGCCGAGCCGAGCCGAGCCGAGCCGAACCGAGCCGAGCCGAGCCGAACCGAGCCGAGCGGGGCCGGGCCGGGGGCGGGGGCCGGGGCTGCCGCCGGAGCCGGAGCGGGCGCGGGGAGCGGCGGAGGGCGGAGAGGAGCGGCGCGGCGCGGCGTGGAGCGGTGCGGAGCTAGCGGCGGGGGAGGGCGCCGGTGGCCGCCCCGGTCCCCGCGCAGCGTCGCGCGCTCCGGCCCCGCCCGCGGCTCCCCCGGCCCCCCCGGCTGGCCCCAGCCCCAGCCCCAGCGACCCGCCGCTTTTCCTCGGCCCGGGTCTGCCCCGGCGACCCGCAGCCCCCTACGTATCTCCTCAGCCGCCCCCGGTCCCCCGTGGCTTCCTCCGTTCCCCAAGGCTCCGGGGGCCCCGGTACCCCCCCAGCCTGCGGGGGGGGGGGGGGGGGGGGGGCTGTGCTCCCTGCTGCAGGCCTCGCTCAGCCTGTGCCCAGTCTCCTGTATCATTCCACTGTCCCTTGTCCCCAAGCCCCCCTCAGCACCCCAAGCCTACTTCAGCATCTCCAAACCCTCTCAGCATCCCAAGCCCCTCTCAGCACCTGAAGCCCCTCTCAGCACCCAAAACCCCTCTCAGCATCCCCCCCACCCAGCACCTGAGGCCCCTCTCAGCACCCCAAGCCCCTCTTGCCTCCCTACTTAAGCCCATCTTTATCCCTTTTCCCTCTCCTCGGGTTCCCCACAAGCAGGCTGTCAATAGGGCAGTGGTGCTGGGGGGGGGGGGGGGGGGCTGATGCAGGCCCCCTGCGCCCCTTGGGATCATGGGTGCCCCAGAGTCCGGTCTGGCTGCTGGAGCCAGCAAAGCCCGGCAACAGGGAGCTGCCCAGCCACGGTGGGTGGTGGGCTCCAGGCACATGAGAGCTCACAGTTTGTGGAAGCTGAGCAGGAACCCCCAATGACGTGGGGCTGGCACCATGGCCATGGGTGAGCACTGGCGTCTCCTTAGCCCTGCAGCAAGAGAAGCAATGTGCAGTCCCTGCTCAGCACCCTGGCCCCGGAGCTCCACAACCTTCTTGCCTACAGGTTGGAGCGTGGGCCTGATGGCTCTCAGATGCTCCCTTCCTGCTCTGGCCCTGGTCCCTTCTGGTCCATCCCTGCTGCCCAGGCCAGCAGAAGCTGCAGTAAGCTAGGAGCTTCCAGCAGGCCCCTCCTGAGCCTGTCAGAGCACACGGTGCAATTACACTGACTTTCATAAGAACAGGAACAGAGATTTCATGGTCCTGAAATCCCAAATCCTACCCTGAAATGTTTATTGTAAACCACCTCCCGGTAAGAGCTGCCTGGTTCTCCCAGCCACTCTGCCAGTCAAGTCAAACAGCCAGAACAATGTTACAAAGCTCAACACAAGTGTCAAACACCACAAGATTGAGGTCAGCCTTCCCCCCAAATAGCCAGTTTGTTGATGCTGCCATCTGAGAAGTCCCTGCTACCTTCGAGAGAGCAATTACACTGATCTCGGTTACCTCAGCAACAATAATCACATACTGGTATCACTACAGATGCCACCACGCAGAACACATCAAGTCAAGAAACCATCCAAACATGGGGACCGATCCTGCTGCCCTTTTCCCTGCTGGGCTCTGCAGTGTTCCTCCACCCCGGGAGAAGCAGCAGCCGCGGGATTCTGAGGAGCGTGAGGCAGGCTGTGTGGGCAGCGGGGTCATTTGCATTCCCTGTGTCACTCCTCACTGCTGCCAGCTGGGAGCAGTTGGGCAGCAGGCGAGAGAAGGACAAAATAAGAAAGGGAGAGAAATCACCAAGAGGTGCAGTGTATTATTTAACACTGTCATTTTCATATACAAAGTGGGATTCGCTTGCTCAGAGGTTTAATTTGGTCTAACAAAGCTATCTGAGACACAACGAGCGCAGCCTGCTCTGGTCCCCTCTCTGCTCTATCCCCAGCTTCCTTCCCAACCTGACGTTATTAAAGATAAAAGTTGTCTCTCATTTAGCAGTTTTCCTTGAGTGATTTTTATTATGTTCATCTGCATTGTAGTAAACTCTTTAAGATAGCCAGATAATAATACCAGCGCCATGGTAACAGGCAGGAAAAAAGAACAAATGCTGTATTTGTAATGCAGAAATGCCCACTAAGTGGCAAAAGTTGTTAGTGATGGAGAGGGAATGGTTAAACTCAAGCCGTGGCTCACCAACTGGGATTAGGGAGTGCTGCCTAATTCCGGCTCCCCACTGGCACGGCACCCCATGAGCCTGGGACATCAAGCCTGGCACCAGCTGGGGTTTGCTGCTGCTCTTCGAGAGCCGGTGTGGCTCTTGGGGTGTGTTTCCAGACTCCCCGCAGTGCCTGTGGCTGGGGGGGAGGGATGTCGCTGGCTGCTGGGGATGGTGCTTGCCTGGTGAGCCCGGGGCTCTCACAGTGGTGCTGGGGACCCCTCGCCCCTCCAGCAGCTTCACTGAGGCCTTGAGTGAGCTTGGAGGCAGTGGGGAGGTGGGAGCGCATGCGGGGGTATGGGGTGGGAAGCACCGTGGGATGCACTCCCTGTAGCTGGTGTGTAACTGGGTGATTTGAATCATTTTCCTCCTGCAGCCTCCCCGCACAGCCAGTGCTGAGGTCTAATGACCTGTGAAATTTCAGCCTGAGAAACAACGTCCATGTCTGCAGTGGGGGAGCCATCCGCCTCGATGTTTCCCAGGTCACCACACTCCTGTTGCCCCCACCAAAACACCGGGGCCTTCCTGCCTGCAGCCAGGACCCACTGCCCAGAGCCCCCTCCAGCCACACCAGCTCCTCCAGCACTGCACATGGCCATGCACCGCTGTGCACCACTGCGTGTGCAGCTCGGCTGCATACAGGGAGCACCAGTGGCCAAAGTGTGTGAGATGGTGGCTTCACAAGCAGGCAGCCACACGGCTGTGTGTAAGAAAAGGAGAAATCGTTATTGCTTCTTTGACAGTCCTCAGGGCTGCAGATGTTTGTGTGGTCAGAAACCTGGGGTATTCAAAAGGAAATAAAGAGAATAGTCCCCTGAGGCCACTTTAGTGGGCATTGTTCTAATTAGCACCATGTTCACTGGTGGTTACCTCAGACCTTTGATTAACAGTGAAGAAAATCAATAAGCACACTAAAAATTCAGATAAGTTTCACAGCTAATTTTAATTTCACATTTTAATCTTGTATTAATGTCAATCTTAATTACCATAATTAAGTCAGATGTGACTTAGGAGGAGAAGCTTGAAGATAAGATGTTACAAGAAAGACAGTGTCTTTCTGGTGAGCAGACAAGTGCTGCTCACTGCAGTTTGGGATGCAGTTGATGCCGGTGAGCCAGGGGCAGCTGTGGGGGAGCATGGGGCACCGCGCTTCCCCATCCCTCCCATTGTGTCCAGTCTTGCCTGGCTCCCTGCCTGGGGCCTGTCCCCTGCGATGCTAGCAAGAGCCTGAAGCCCCTCAGACCTGCTTTGCCCCCATTTCAGGGTGCCCAAGCCTTCAGCCACCTCCCAGCTGCCTCTCTTTGGCGCACAGGAGCACAAGGAGGTGTCAGCCCCACAATGCTGGCCATGCCTGAGCTCCACTTGTCACAGCTGGTAAGATCCATGAGATCCAAACTGCCTGGAAAATCAATCTCTCATTTAATTTCATGACGGTGATGCAGCAGCCCAGTGTTGCTGCATTTGCTCTGCAGTTACACCTATTGATCACCATCTACTCCCAGCTCCCTGCACCTTGCGGGGCAGGAGCAGCACTAGCTGAGGCTCCATGCAGCCTGGGCATTGCCCAAGGACCCTGCAGACACCTCTGCCTTGAGCCTGGCAGCATCTGTCCCACAGTGGGGTGGGACTGGCACTGCAGCCACTGGACCCCCCGGCACCTCCCGGGTGGCGGGCAGAGACCGGGCAGGCACAGGGCACAGCACAGCATTGGCGCACCCGCCAAGCGGGGTTGTTTGCTGTGCTGAAACCTGCAAGTGCAGGAGCAGGGACGGTGCAGAGACACCTTCTGTGCGTCTGCACACCCCGGGGCTGGCCGTCCCCATCTGGGCAGGGGGGCTGCGGGGGTTTCGCCCAGGGTGTTTGCTGTGCTGCCAGCAAGAGAGCCAGCGCCCTTGCAGGTTTTACTTTCCCCCAACCATGCTATGAACCTCGCCGAGTGCCCAGCCTGCAGAAGCACTAACAAGCTGATTCCCTGCATCTAAAGCTTTCTAGCTCAGCTGAGAGGCTGGGAACCCTTGGCTGCCTCTGGTGATTTTATGGATAGTGACACATCTCTGGGCCCTTGTTCCCAGCCCTGAGGGTGTCCCCTGCAAGGACAGCCAAGTCATCCCTGAGCCCAGGCCGAAGCATCACTGTTAGCTGCCAGTCAGTGGTGTCGGGCAGGTGGGGATGCACCAGCTGCAGCCGAGCAGGGATGCAGAAAGCAAACCCACATCAGCTGCACTCCAGCAGCATATGCCCAGAGCAGGGGGCCACGGTGGCACCTCCAGTGCTGCGGGAAGGAGCTTTCCCAGTTTGGGCACAGCAGTTTCTCCTGATGAGCCAAGACCTCCACCCTGAGCTACCAGAAGTGGAGCACCTCACAGCTTAAAGACGAGTTGGGTGCAGGTCCCTTTCCCCAGTGCCAGTGTAAAGAGGGCAGGGGCTCTGAGCAGAGATGCTGTCGGCCAGCAGCAAGGTGGGTTTTCACTGGTTCTTGTGGGGCAGTGGGGCCCCAGTGCTGGCGAGTACACGGCAGCCCTGGGTTGGAGAGAGGGATGGAGGGGTGGGGAGGACAGACCTGTTTGGGACCCCAGGCTAGTACAGCTGCTCCATGCTGTAAAGAGGAGTTCCTTTGAGGGCACAGGGGCAGACATGGGGTGCCAGGCTCCTGCCCTCTCAAGCCCTCGGTGCACATACATGGCCAGCTTCCTCCCTACAGCTTTCCTGGGAGGCTTTCACCACCTTTTCTGCAGTGCCTGGAGAGGCTTCAATGGCAGAAGGAAGCGGAAAAATAACCTCAGCTTTAGACTTGGAAGCTGAGGTCTCCTGGAGTGAAGCTGAATGGAGGCTCTGAGGAGCAGTCTCCAGGCTCTGCTGGCTGGGGGGCATCTTTGGTGAGTGGTAATATTGTCCCAGGGCAGAAAAGGCCTTTGTCCCTCTGAGATGGCAAAGCCACTCCAGCCTTTGGCTTTTGGAGCAGGCTGCATCCCTGCTCTGCCTTACAAATGCCAGCCCTGAATGGGGGGTTTGAGTCCCAGGCCAGGCTCAGTTCCAACCCCTTTGAGTGAGTGCCTGCAGGCACAGCTGGGGGCCCTTTCAGGAGGGAAGTCCTTGTTCCTTGTCAACAGGAGAAGACTTTGCACAGCTCAAAAATAGGCTCTCTATTGCTCATTGGGGTTTGGAGGGGGCTGAGCGAAACAAACCCGCTGCAGAGATGGAAGGCAGCAGCGTCCCTGTGGAGCAGGAGGGAAGGGACCCCATGGGCAGCCTGCCTGGGGTGCTAGGTGGCCCACCCCCCCATCTGCTCCTTGGCCAAGCAACCAGGCAAGGCCTGGCGGCTGTGACTCACGGCATCACCTCTGCACTGCACCTCAACATCCCTCGGCTGAGCAATGGCTCACAGCATGGCTTTGCAGGGATGAGTCCCCGTGGCACATCCCAGGGAGCCATCCCGCTACTGGAGCAAATGCTTTCATCGGGCAGCAGGGATGAAGCCTGAGAGCACCTACCTGAGCCTGCGGCACCTTAATTCCCCAGCCATAAAACAGGCATTGTTTTATCCTTTATGCATAATTCACAGCTTAATTAACTAAAGCTCTTCATGGCAGCACCCAGAGAGGCTTCCACCAGCTTCAGGCACAGCAGCAATTCCAGCCAACTCCGACCCATGGCTGACAGACTCTTTACCAAGGCAGTAATGCTGGTCTGGTTGCCATATCTACAATTCACTGCTGCACTGTGCTGTCCAAAAGTTTTTAAGGACTTTTTAGTTGTGATATTTCTGGGTTTTGTTTCTGGCAGGAATTGCATCAGGCAAAGCATGCAGGAGCAGTCAGCATCTGAATCCATGTCCAAGCTCCGTGGCCAGCCCATTTGAACCATCTCCACAAGCACCTTCTGCACAGTGCCAGCTGTCAGAAAACACCCACTCTGTTGATGTTTTCCTACCTGGGCCTCCATTCTCCGTATTCATTTCAAAATTGGTATTCATGCCAGGACACTGCTGGTATTTACTCATTGCATCCCATATAAATTGCAAGAGATGTTACTCTGCACCAGATACTGTTACTGATACAGAAAACTGGATTTGTAAATTCATGAGAATTATTTTGTCCTATCTAGCAACTCTTCCTTGAAGAATAAAAAGAAGTTTTGTTAGAAGTTTGGTTTTTTCAACTGAGGCAAAGTGCAGCATGGCTTTAGTGCTATCCAACTGCCTCTAAAAAAAAGTGATTTCTTTGCCTCTGCACTATTCTACATTTACTGTAATCTATTAATTGTCTCCAGGAAGATGTCCTGGCTTTCTCACACTACTGTCTCCCCACGCTGTTCGGGGTCCCCTAGCCCCAGGCAGGATGGCACAGCATCAGTGCTCAGCACCTCAAGCTGGGCAGGAATGCCTCGGGGAAGGCTTGAGGCGTCTGCAGGACAGGCTGGGTGCAGCCTGCAGACCTTGGCACTGAGCACTGACCAGAGGTAAATACTTTTAATCCATCTAGCCCAAATAATTTCCCCACAGGAATCTTAAAAGCACTCTCTGAGGAGCTGATGCAATCAGCACCTCTTGATGATGCTGAATGGGAATAATCCCTGAGATGCTGGAGAGACTGGAAGAGCAGGCGAGCCCAGCCATTGGGCAGCACAGGCTGACCATGGGTAAAGTGAAAGAAACAGTGAAATAAGAGGGAAAAGAAGGAAAAAACAGATTACAATTAGCACCAATAACCATGGCATTATGAAAACCAAATTTTGTGAAGCAGCTGATTGTAATCTTTGAAGAGATTATACATTTGATGGAGGAAGGTACCTGAATCACTGTCATAGGTTGTTGTAATTTATTTGATGTGGTATCAAGCAGTATTCTCATGAAAAGCAGCATGATGCAGTATCAGTGCAGTGCATCTTAAGTGAGTTAAGAACCAGCTCATTCACAGATCTCACAGAACAGCAATGAGGAATCATCTTCAAATTGAGGAATTATTAATGAGTCCGTTAAGAACTAGTGCTTAGCTCTGTCACTGCTTCACATACTCACTTATGGTCTGCAGGTAAATACAAAATCACTAGTGATTCGATTTACAAGCCAGAGATTAGCAGGTTGGTTAACTTGTGTGGAGACATGCAGTCGTATGGCGCACCCAAGTCACAGTGCAGGATGAATTATTAAACCAGCTGTAGCCCAGCCAGTCAAATACTAATTTCTGTGCCATGAAACAGAGGGCCTTGGGATGGGAAAGCTGTACTCTGGGCAGTGGTGGAAGGGATTTGGAGGTCTGAGAGGCCAAGGGCCCCATTGCAGTGGCAAAAGCAGTTGGCATCACACAGGTCAGAGAAACACCCACCATGACAGCAGCTCCTGCAGCTGGAGCAAGGAGCGGGGCTTTATTTAATCCTGGCTTTGCAGAGAAGCAGTGGCAACCCTCACACACAGCAAATTCCTGATGGGGTCTGTGCCTCAGCCACAGCAAAGCCATGGGTTAGCAGGGACATACCTGCACCTCCCATGCTTTGGGCATCACCCAGGGAGCCAGCACCCATGAACCAGGTGACACAGAGAGCAAGGACAATGGTACTAACTGGCAGTGAGTGGTTGTGCCTTGCTGGGGAGACAGCAGTTCCCTCCCAGCCCACCCATGGATACTCCCTGGTGCCCTGGGGCTGGTTTTCTCTGCAGGAGCTTGTTGCTCTCTTTGTGGGGGAAAAGAGGATTTGTTCTAAAGCTCTTTTCATGAAAAAATAAAATCCATACTGTGCTGCTTTGCTCTGACCCGTCTTCCAAGCTGTGATGCTTTAATTGATTAGCTTGTAAGAGCTTGGCAGCCGAGCCTGTGCTTTGTTGGTAGCATTTCCGCAGTTCCCGCAGGTGGAAAGCCATTAGCTGCCTCCAGACTTGTCCCTTTGCCTGCAAAGTGCCTTTGGGCGGATGCTTTTCCATTGTTTTAAGAGAAAAGCCCCTAAAACACACAGCACCTAAGACTGTGGCCAGGTCAGCCCTTGTACACTGCCTTGAGCTGGGAGGTCCATGTGCATCCCATGCACATTGCTACCTGCACCCATGCTGCACATATGCTGCCTGTCCTGCAGCACCGTGAGGTTACAGAGATACAGGACTATTTATTCCCAGAGATCTTAGCGAAATAATAACATTTCACTTGTGCAGAGCTATTATCAAGGCTTGCTCTAACTTCATGCTGCTGAGTGTGTCAGTATGATGAGGGGTTGGTATAAACCTACCAGCAGTCACTAAGTGCAGCTATATAAATGCCTCCTCTGAAATAACAGTACTTTGGCTCCCAGCACCTGGTCAGAGTCCTGCAAACAGGGATTTGTCAAGGCTGGAAGGTCCGATGTTGGTTCCCAGTACTTCATACAGCTGGTTATGGGATCCAGCAGGTCTTCCTGGAGGGGCTTGTCCCTCAGTGCCAGCTACATGGTTTTGTACTCCCGGCAGGATCTGGCCATGGCTCCATGCAGGGGTTTTCTCTGAGCAATTTGGAAGGGTGGGCAGTGAGCCCAGCTCTGCCACCGCGGTGGCTCCGGCACCGTGCCACAGCAGCCAGCATGCGAAGGCATCATGGCCTCAGCCCCACAGTCCTTCCCCATTTGTGGAAGCATCAGCACCTGAGGGGCTCTGTGGGGATCCAAGCACGACTCAGAAAGGCAGGAGGAAGGCTGGGGAGGAGGGAGGAGCAGACAAACTGGAAACAACATGTGTTGGGCCCTGGCAGGGCTTCAGCATCGCAGTGTGTGCGCGTGTGCATTCACACGGTGGGAGACATAGCGCAAGCTGAAATGAGATTAGCTAATGTACTGCAAACACAAACCATCTAGTAAGGAAATCTCTGTCTCCAACAAATGCAAATCTTTATGCCTAGTTTACTGTGTAATGTTGCCCATTAACCCCCGTGCCCTGCCTGCTGGCGAGGGAGGGGAGGCAGGCAGGGGGCTGTTGGTAAATGTTTGTGCAGTGAATAGTCCGCCGGCTGAAAGCACCCAGCATTGTTTCCTGCAGCTCTGGCACATTACAAGCAGCGCCTGTGCCTGTCCGAAAGGACCTGCCTTTCGCTGCCTGCTCATGGCACACGCTTTGCAGGTTCAAAGAGCTGCCAGCCCTGCCTGCACCTATGCACTCGTGCCTGCACCTATGGACAGGAGCACACACTCCTTTGCTGGGCACCTTGGGTGAGTCCGTGGTGCCAAGCAGGATGGCAGCTAGCTGCTGGGGAGTCAGAGCTGAAGGGCCCCTGGGCTGCTGTGCAGCCGGCGATAACCAGCTATGTCCCCCGGTGCCTCCATTACAATTAGCACAAATCCACGTGTTTTCAGATGATGATCTGGGCCAGGTCCTGAGATGCTTGGCAGAGAGAAGTAGTTGTCATGGAAGGGGCTTTCGTGGGCTGCAGGCTTGCTTTTAATTCTCAGTACTTACAAGTGCTAGAGCAGAAAGGTCTCTTCGGACTCGTAGCTGCACGTGTAACATTGATGATGGTGACAACTGCGACAGCAGAGATTATTTTTTCTTGTCTCCCTTATAAGCACGTGTCCCACAAGAGGACAAGCTCTTTGTAGAGTACAGAGCAAGGGCTCCATGCCAGTGTTAAGCTCCTCTGTGTCTACATTGATTCATGTGGGAAGGGAGCAGTCATTGCCCTGAGGCCGCATATGTGCAGGAGCAATTGGATTCACCCTGGCTTAACTTCAGGGCTCCCTCCTTGGCCCACCCTCTAGCCAAGCCTCTCCAGCCAGCTCAGAGAAACCCTGTGCAGGGTTTTTGTGCATGTCCTTGCTGCAGACACCCTGCTCCCGGGCCTGCCACTTTGCCTGGGGCACCCAGCAATCCATTCCGCCTCTGCTGCCTGTTGTGCTCAGCTGTCCTCAAACCTGATTTAGCTGTAGGACAGAACTGCTTCCACCCTCCGAGGCAGCACCAGCAGATGGGTGGCTGAAACCCATTGCTGCCCTTGCTGGTGGCTTCATCATGTCTGGAAAGGGCTTGAGGCTCTCCAGGGGTGTCTGCAGCACCACCGCTAATAAAACCCTGCGGCTCTATTCATGTGCAGCTTTATTATAGACGTATTTCAAAGCTAGGGGTGGGGTATCATTGCAGAGGAAGGATGCTAGCTGGTGTTGGCATGGGCACACGTCCACTGCCCACTCACTGTGAGTCACCTCATCCCATCAGGCACGGACTAAGACACCTCCCCAGGATGGCTCTAGCCGTGGTTTCTGATCAGGCGGTGCCAGCCCTGGTACCGCAGCCTGCTGTGGGGGCTGGGGATCTCAAAGCTCCTGAGCAAGCAAGAGGCTGGAACAGAGGGTGCAGGGGCACAGGCAAGCCCTGTGAAGGGACAGACTCCAGTGGTGGCATCCCTCCATGCTAAGGCAGACAAGCACAGTGGTGCAGCAGGGATCACAGCTCTGGCCACTTTCCAGCCCAGCAGGGTTAGTTACCCATCGGGGAAACACAACAGCATTAAGCAATGTTTGCAGTTCAATCTGTGGTGCTTTGCCTGAAGAAGAGCTCAGCACTTCCACACAGCTCCTACCCCACTGTGGAAGTGGTTTCCAGTTGCAGCTAATTACTGTGCAAAGAAATGAGCCTGCTGCAATTGTCAGTTGAATGACACTGGTGCGCTCAGCTCTTCCTGGCCCTTGGAGAGATGTCCTGCCCAGGCTTCTTGCCCTGAGATTGCACCAAAGCACATAGCTGCTTGGGCTGCAGCTCAGGCAGGGCTGGGAGCTGGGCTTTGCACTGGTGAGCAGCTGGGAAAGCGGGGAAGGAGCCATGTCTGTGGGTTAAAGGGAGGTCAAGGTCATGTTATTGCAAACATGACTGCTGAGCTCCCTGGAGCAGCCTCAGGGTTAATAGAATAAACCAAGAAAATTTGTAAAACTTTCCCAAGCACCCAAGAGATCAGGTTCTGCTTTGTGTTTGGCAGTAGAAGCAAATACTGTTCTGCTTTCCCCAACCTGGCTATTAGGATGACTTAGTGAGGACCATTTTTGACTCACGAGAGGTTTTCATACACTTGGGCAAAGCTGTGGGGTAAGGCACGCTGCACACAGCCTGGGCTCCCCGTGTGCTCACTGGCTCCCAAGCCCAGCATGTTCTGGCATTGATGCTCCTTCATGCAAAATACCCAGGGGGTTTATTCTGCACTTTTATATCATTACCAGCTGGGACTGAAGAGGTGAAGTTGGGGATACATCTCTGGAAACCTTCATGTCATCCTACATGGTCCTGTCTTTTGCAGGATCCTCACACAGGAACCACATGAAATGGAGTTGGGGGGGGGGGGGGGAACAATTGGCTGCAGCAGCTTCAGCTGCAAAGTGATTGTCTGGGAGCTGCATCTGGCCTGGGGCTTCTGCCACTCTTGGAGCAGGTGCCCTCAAAGTGAGGAATGGTGGTGCTCTTATCAGTGCAGTGAATGGTGATGCTCTTACCAGGGCTCTTGCTTGGCCAGCTGACGTTCTTCCTGGCACCAGGCTGTCCCCAGCTGCTTTTCTTCCCTGTGTTTTGGGAAATGATGCCCATTGGCTGTGCAGAACCAGCTCTGCTCTGGGGCAGCTCAGCAGTGGATGTCTATCTCAAATATCTTCAGGGATAACAGTGTTCTGTTGTCACCTGATGCAGCACCCCCATCTGTCCTCCAAAGCACAGCCCTTGTATTCAGAAAATCACCATTGAGGTTCCTCTCTCCCTGTTGGCATGTTTATCCACCCGTAAGCCCAGTGTGGGTGCAAGGGGATGAGGCTCCAGCCCCACACGCCTTGTGGGGGCAGAACACAGGGGATGGAGGGATGTGGTTTGGTCCACATGGCCCAGCTGAGTGCAATGAGTTAACAACATTGTGGGGGATTTAAAACAGAAGAAGCCTCCTGACAGCCCACATGTAGGTCTAATAATTTACTATAACTGGTTTTATGGCAGACCGTAAAAATCTAAAATAAGGCTGGGAATTGTCAGAGAAACCCACATGGAGCTGAATGTCTGCATAACTGCAGTTTTTTAGGCTCCAGCGCCTTCCTCTGGAAAGCCTCAGTCCCCAGGTCCCTGGGGCGTGCTGGGGACCAGCCCTGTGAGGGCTTCCCCACGGGAGAGCCCTTTTGCTTGTGTGAGAGCAGTTTCGCATCAGCGCTGCTGCCCAAACCACAAGATCTTCAACGGGCTTCCTCGGCATTGGTGGTGGGGGTTGATGGATGGGGTTACTGATGGGGCTGGACCAGATGATCTCAAGCAGTCCTGTCAGACCTGAACAATTCTGTGATCTGAAAGGTCCCTGCTTCAGGTCTGTAGGCTGAACAGCAGCTCCTCATCTTTCACCCTTCAGACCATCCTCCCACTGTCCCCAGCCTCTCCCCAAGGACCAGCATCCCAGGGGATGCAGAGAGGGGTATTTTTCCCCAAGGCCAGCTCTCCAGTCCCTTCTGTATGGCTCAGGGAGAATATTGTCTCTCCCCAGAGGGTGACATTAAACACCGAGGTAATTTGGCCTCTCAGAATAGCCTGGAGCAGTAGTTACTGCAATTATTCTGAGTGCCACCGGATGATACTCAGTAATTACGTGGCTCGATCTTCTGGGGATCTCTGAGCACTTACTGATCAATTAATTAAACTTTGCAGCAGGCTCTCACCACAGCATGGGATGCCGGCGGATCAATAATCCCTCTCCTGAGCTGCAGCCAGTCCTGAACGGCACAGCCCTGCCAACACGGGGCTCACCCCCAGAGCCAGAGAGCAGGAGAGGGGTGGGGGTCTGGGAGGCTGAAGGCCCAGGCTCTCTAGGGAAGATGGAGGATGAGGGCATGGCAAGCTCATGGGTGAGAAGTATCAGAGAGAGCAGTTTGAGTCCCTGGCTTTTCTCCTGGGAAGGAAGGAAGGAAAAAGTTGGGAATTTCATTGGCTCTTTTGTCTGTTTGCTTGGGCTGTGGCTGCAAATGTCCTCCTGAGCCTGAGCCTGAGCCTGATCCCAGTCCTGATCCCGCAGCTCCAAGCAGCACTGCAATCACAAATCGCTTTCTGAACACCTTGCTGCCTGCAGTCAGCAGGGCACAGTCCCTGCAGCTCCGCAGGGTCCCCTGAGCCGCTGCCGGCTCTTCCTCACCCTCCAAGGGCTTCATTCACCTGCTGCTGGGGTTGGCTGTGACAGGGGAAGTGCTGACTGACTCCACATCATCCTCACAGCCCCAAGACAAGCTGTTTATTTTGAAAGCTTCAGGCACAACATAAACCACTGCTATTTGGAGGATTCCTGGAAGGAGCCTTGCTATTAGCACAGATTGTAAATCCAACAAAGAGCCTGGCTGGGCCCAAGTCCTGATCTATAAATATGAATAAGGTAGAAAGCAGCAGTTCCCCTGGGGGCACGCAGGAATGGACATCACATGTTCTCCTGCCCAAAAAGACACTTTTGCATCAGTTACTGCCAGGAGGAGAAAAATCCCCAAGTTCAGGGTTTTTTTGGTACCTGGGGAAAGCCTTTATTGTTCCTATGGTGTTGGTCTTTCAGTCACCCAAATAGATCACCCCACCCCTGTAGCCCCAAAGCAGGGCTGGAGAGGTGCTGGGACAGGGGAGAGTCTGCAAGATGCTTTGCTGGGAGGCTGGGCAGGCTGGGAGGGATGAGGGCTGCCGAAAGCTGCAATTCCGCAGCAGCCCTGTCACCCCCCGGTAGCCACTGAAGAATGGGTTGGGGTGAGGAAGGCAGCTGGACTCTGCCCATGGCTGGGATGCCCATGCAGGGGCTGAGCCCAGGTGGATACAGGGGTTTCTGGGGTGCCAGGAGCCAGCTGAGGGCCAGCCATGCCAACAAGCCCATGGAGCTTCTCGCCTTTTACTGCAATGACATTTTCCTGCCAAAGTTGTCCTGTATTAAGCTAAATGACACAACTGGGGAGTTATCTCTCTTTAAAAAGATTTTCCATTGCATTGCCTCAATATCAACTCTTCAGAAATGCAAGAGTGAAAAACAAGGTGAAATGAGTGCAGGAGCTGTCCTCCATCAGGGTGTCAAAGCTATTTGACAACTTGGAACTAAATTCAAGCATTTGCAGCCTGCCCCTGCTAGAAAAGCTGCAGGTTGGACTGTCTGTATCCCAACTCATTGCTGAAAATCGCCAGTTGCAAGTGGAGAAACATGTGCCCCCCCTCCACGGGAGCCCCACAGCTCAGCCGAGCTGCTCTCATTCCCCTCCTGCTATGGCCAAAGGAGATGCATCATTCTCAGCCTGACATCCTTTTCCTGGCTGCCCTCAGCAGATGCATCCTCTTCCCTGCGGTACCTGGTGAGCAGAGCCGTGGCGTGGTGCCTTCCCACTGAGCCCGTGGCTCCCAGCCCCTCTTCCCAACACCTGTGGGGGACAGCAGCACATGATGCAGAGGGGCGGGAAACAGAGCCATGGTGGGGGGCTGGGCTGGAAGCAGGACAGATTTTGCTCGCCCTGGTACAGTGCCCTGCGCACTTGGCTGTCCTTCCTTCCAGGCAACCTTTCAGCCCAGATGGAGAGCACCATAAGGAGTTTTGTTTCCTTCCCCAAACACACGACACGTTCTCTGCCTGTCTAACAAGGTGTCTGCACAGGGCTGCACTATGTGGTGCAAGGCACAATTGGCTCTGCAGGAATCATTCATACTCCTTCCCTCAGACTCTGCAGTGGGGAGGAATGGGGAGCTCTCTGCCCCTGCATGCCTGGAGCAGAGTCACACGCCGCAGCTTGCGCTCAGGGATGTTTTGCAGGTGCATGGCATGCTGTGCCCAGAAAGCATCGTGCATCTGTCCCACAGCAGATGAGGTACCATGCTGTGCAGAGCATGCAGAAGGTAACTCAGCTGTACCAGCCTTAGCCCCCAGAGCTGATGCAGATGTGCACAGCCAGGGGCTGCAGAGAAGCAGCAGCAGGGCTAGGCTGTGACTGCCTGAATGTCCCTGTGGGGTGGCCACTACCTGACCACCTGCTTCGTGGCACTGGAGCAGCATGGAGGAGGTTTTGGAGCTGAAGGGCAGGTCTGGGGCACAGCCCACCTGGAGATGCTTGCTTCCACCTGGGCCTTGCTACTGAGAGCCATTAAAAAGGGCCAGGACTACCCCTCCTGGGAGGCTGCTGGTATGGAGGGGGCTGTGCACTGAGAGAGGCTGAGCTGATGCTGTGCAAATAGTGTGGAGCGGTGTGCTAGCAGGGCTGGCTTGCAAGAGGATTTCTTGCTAACAACAGATAGCCCACCTCAGGGGTTGGTATCCTGCGTGCCCTTCTGATGTTGGGTGCCAAATCCCAGCTTCCCTGCACACCCGGGGAAGGCTCTCTATGGCAGGGTGGGGGGTGAAGGAGAGCTTTGCCAGCAGAGCTGGGCTTCGCACCCTGTGTTGCAGCAATACCCTGGTGTGGCTGTTGGACCCTCTGCTCCCTCAGCAGATGAGCGGAATGCCAGGCTCCCCAGGGACAGCATGGCAGGGTGGGAGCCCTAGGCTGCCTCCCCGCTGTGCTGCCTGTGTGAGGGATGAGCATGGGCATGGGTGGGGAAAGGCCCTGGAGCAAACCTGGGGTGCCTGGGACTGGCTGCTCCCCCTGCTGTAACTGGCACCTAGGGTAGCATGGGACCCTCCCCAGTAAGAGCTCAGCTTCCCATGGGGGCATGGTGGGCTTCTGCCAGGCTGGTGCTGCTGCAGGGCCAGCATCTGCATGGGTGTTCTCCTGCTCAGCTCTGAGCCGGGGGGGTCAGTTTGGTGCTGTCTCCCTGGGGTGATCCCTCCCCATAGGCATGTCTGTAAATGGTTTCTTATAAAACACTGCAGGAAATGTCTTAAGCTTCTCTTTTATTTCTAAAAATAGCCCTGTTTGGTCCTTCGGAGGTTCCGCTCTCATAGCTCCTGTCTTTTCCCTGCAGTGGGTGCAGCGGGAGCTGGAGGATCACTTGCTGCCTGGTCCATGCTGCTCTTGACAGCCCAGGGAAGATAAGGCAGCATCTTTCCAAGGTCAGATCATTTTGTGGGAGAAATACTTGGTTTTGAGGGGGAGGGTGGTTTCTGATCCCAATGACACGTCCGTTGCATCCCTGTACAAAAGGACTGAGACCCAGCAAAAGGCTTGTGAAGACTCAGGACAGAAGCAGCACTGTTGTTTAAGCCTCCCACCATAAAAGTAAAGTTTTGCACCAAAATTTTCAATATATTTGTTCCTTTTGCTGTGCCAGTGTCTGTGTGCTGCCCTGGGCTCAGCAATGGTTGTACGTGTATGGCTCTGACGCTGCCCAGAGTCATTCGTCTTTCTGCCTGTGTGCCAAGATCATCCCTGAGCGCATCTCTGCATGCCCTGCTATGGATGCTGCAAGCTGCTGTCTCAGCAAAAGCCTAAGGGATTGGGATAGGGAGGTGGGTCTGAGTGCATCAGGAGCAGGCGTGGGAATGGGGTGGCTGCGGGGACACCTGGGCGAGCTGGTGCCAGTGGAGGGAAGAGCTGCCAGCCAGGATTTCTCCAACGCTTAAAAGCTGACTTCACATCCTCTGCTATGAAACACAGCCATGATTTTTGCTTTACAAGTGTGATTGCTTATAACAGCATGAAATTACAGCCAGAACTGATCAGCCTGGCAGCAGATAAGGGAAGCTGTCAAGTGTGGTAGTGTGTTATTACACAGGGGGATCAGAGGGAGGGAGGCTGGCAGCCCCCAGACAAGCTGGCTCCAGGATGAGCCGCCTCTCCAGGCTATCCCAGAGGGATGGTGGTGGTGCTTTCACTGGTGATGGCTCTGCTCACAGCTGCAGGATTAGACCTGGGAGTGATGGAGGTGGAGGGTGGGCAGGGGGTTAGGCAAGATGTGTGCAGCGAGGGTTGGATTTGGAATAAATGTGGCCTGCCCAGTCCAAAGCATGCTCAGCCTCTCATCTGGTGGATTCCATCTCTGCATGCCCTGGTTATAATAATTTTGTGTTAATTAGCATTGTTCCTTCAGCAGTGCTGGTGCATGCCCTTGTCTGGGGCTGAAAGATGCTTCCACGCAATCTTCTCTTATACTTTCAAACTCTTATTTTGAGCAAGTAATGAATTACCACTCAGCAACTCAAGCCTTCTGATGAGCCATAGAGCTGGTGGGGGGTTTTCATGGGGGTGTGAGGGGGGCAGAGAAGCTCCATGGTGTTGGGACCTGCTCCTCTGATTCTGGTTATGGCCCGTAGCCAGGGACAGTCACAAACTGATACGGCTTCTGCTGACATCCATTGGGAAAACTGTGGGTCTGAGGATGAAGTCATCACTGTTTCAAGTAAAGTGCTAATTCTGCATGAGTTAGATGTAATCACCATTTCATAATTACCTGGGGAAGGGGAGCTGTAAGCCTGAGATGTAAAGCTATGTATAGAGGCACAGGTCAGATGCATGTGAAGCCAAGAGAGCAGAGCTTGAATGCATACATGTATGGATGTATGTATACAGTGTGTGTGAGCACAGACACCTGCAAGCGTCCCCACCATGTATGAACTCATGTGGTGTGTCCTGACTGCTCACAGGGCCCGTCACTGGCAGGTCACCTGTTGGGCTGCGTGCATGTGAGGGTGTGATGGGGCGATCACTGGGCACAATGACACACAGCCCTGAGTCATGGAGACTTTCCCCAGCCCCATGTGTGGCTTCCTGGGTCTGAGGATGATGAGAGGATGAGCTGTTTAAGCCTTCATGCTTGGAGCCAAGGGCTTGAGTGTGTAACACCAATAATGTAACACCTGTAACCACGGACAGAGAATTTTCTCTTATGGTTCTCCAGAAAATAAGACTTTTTGTAAAGCCTTTGTATTTGCTTCCTTTTCTGTACATGTGGTGGCAGATTTGTGCAGCGTACATGCCCCTACTTAGTGCCGTCTCTGTTCTGTGCCTGCAAAGCCCTCTGTGATCATCAAAAGCTCCCCTGTGCATAAAGAGCCCATATACAATGCTCTCCAGCATCCTCAAAGAGCCTTTCTGCCCACGGCAGGGGCTGCCTCTTGGATTAGCTCCAGGATCCTGCTCCCCTTCTTCCCAGAGCTGGTAAAAGCCCCGGTGGCACGAGAGGGCTGAAGGGGAGGGCAGCACATGGGAGATCACTGCCCTGAGTGCCTTCAGCTCTGGAGGGGTATGGAGGGGGCTACCCACCTCTGCCCTGCTGCTGGCTCCTGGTGAGCTCTCTCCAGCTCTCCCTCTTGGTGTGTCCTCTTGTGCAAAGGCTGCTGCATGCCACTGCCTTGAGGGACATCTCAGTGGACACTGCAAAACCTGACTGTCAGCAAAAGGAGCCGCACAGGACCCCGAACTCTGAGGAACGTGCTGTCTCAACGTGGCCCATCACTCCCCCCTGCGCTGGTGGGTTCAGCACAGCATGGCCATTCGAGCTGCTCCTGCCATCACCTGCTGGACTGGGATGTGCTCAAGGGCTTGTGTTCCAGCCCTACTGCACCAGGGCAGGTGCCGGTGAGCTGAGACAGGCTCTGCTCCCTGCGGGCTGGGGCGCAGCCGGTGGTGCTCATGCTGGAGGTGGTCAGGGCTGTAGTTTCTCATGCAATGCCAGCCGTGCTGCACAATTGCTTAACCAGCTTTTATAAGCAAAGGCTGGCCCACGCTGGCACCAGGGTGGGCAGGAGCTTCTCATGCTCTGACCAAGGCTGCCTCTGCACTCTGCAAAACTCAGCACTCATTGAATAATCTCTTCAGGGACTGCTGAGCCTGTACTTCAAGGACATTCCTGAGTGATGTTTGTGTGCTGGCACAAATTGCTGTTTACATGTGAACTTGCAATGGTGTGTGGTCCCTGTGGCTGTTGTTTTTCAGGGTACAGTGCCAGGCTCCACACCAGAGAACTGTGTTGCTACCAGTGCTGCTCTGCGCAGGTTTCCTTTCAGCTCACAGCCGTGTCCCACATCTCCTTAAAAACCAGTCATTCCTGGCATTTTCTCACTTTCATAAGCTCTTTTCCACTCCGGAAAAAAAGGTCTCATTTTACTCATCGCTGCTCTAATTCCGTTTGGAAACTGTGGGTGTTGATCAGAGGTGGGTTAGCAAGACCCAGGAAGGATTCCTGACCGAACGAACAGTGTTTGCCGGCAGAAATGCCTGTGTGTGCTGGGTGGGATTGATTTCATGGTGTAGAAGCCACCTATCTGGCAGCCCCTGCCTGTCCACCTGTGGTGCACAGCACTGTGGAAAATCCATTTATTCGCATTTCAGACCGATTCTCTGCAGTTCAAGCCTTCCAGGTATTTCTGGTCCCTCCCCATCTTGCCATCTGCTTTCAGCCCCTTTCATCCTGCTGCCCTTGCACCTTCTGTTTCTGAGCTGCTCTGCTTCCCTTCCCCTGGTGTTTTTCAAAAGAGAAAATAAACAAGCAGAGGGATGGCATGGGGCTGGGGGATCATTTACCAAGAGACTGCGCTGTGTCAGCCTGACCTTTTCATTCTGCAGCCTTCAATAGCCCTGACAGAGGCTGCTTTTTGCTGCACACAGCTTTCCCACACCGCAGTGCCGGTACTGCCAGAAAGGTGAGCCATCCCGGGGTCTGGATTAGCGGTCTCTGCTCAGAAAGCCTCGAGCAACATGACACAGCAGCAGCAGGTGCCTTTCTGGGACTTGCCATGCTGTGGGTGGGATGAGGCACTGTGCTGCGCCCCGGACCACAGGGGTGGGGGCTCAGGGGGGCTCAGTGCAGTGCTGCTCTGGGCCCTGGGAAGCAGTCAGTGCCTCTGCCTCTGCCTTCAGACGCTGACAGATCCCCATGACTGGTGGCTGAGTCTCTCTCTGAACTATGCTGATAGCTTAAAAAAACCCCAGTGATAGATAGTCTCATTAAACAGGGGTGCACTGCGAGGGAGAGGAGCAAATGACTTATTGCCTTTCCTACAGGCTTTGCTGGCAGTGTGAGCACGGTTCATTCCTTCTTCCCCAAAGCCAGGGGAAACAGCAGATGTGTTCAACACTTGCAACATGGCTTGCAGGCAACGCTGGCCTCGGCACACATGGGGTCCCCAGGGCAGCGGGAGGATGTGCCAGCCAGGGACTGGGGAGCAGCTCAGGGCTCAGAGGTGCCTGTTGCAGGTTGCAGCTGAGCACAGTGCTTCATTCCCAGCTCTGATGCCCAGCAGAAACTGGTGAGATGATCCAAAGCAGGATGGTCCCAGCTGATGCCTGACCATGTTCACAAGGCACATGAAAGGACTAGGGCAGTGGCAAGCTGGAAACACAAGCCAGTGCTGCCCTCCCAGCCTCCCGTGATGCAAAACAGCTTCAGTGCATGCAGGTGGCATTGGTGCTGGGCTTGGTGGCTGTGTATCCACTCACCAGCTGGCCATGCAACGTGTGTTGGCTGTAGCTGCTGCTGCTGCAGGGGTCTGGGTTGCATGGGGGCTGTTGTGGGGCTGGAAGCATGCCTGCAGCCAGCAATGTCACAGGGCTGGAAGAGTGTCTGCAGCCAGGGATGACACCTTGTTGTGCTGGAGAGCCATCTCTGCGCTCGAACACTCACGGTTATTTCATCCCCATGTGCTCACAGCATGGGTATCTGACAAGGTGATGATCCAATACATGAGTGGGAGGTATTTTGATTTTTCTTTCTGGGATCATATTTATTTTCTTGGATCACTTCAAGAATTTCTGTTGTAGGGGGTTAGGGGATGAGCAGGCTGTCCCCAAGGGTGCCTGGATGCAGGTTTTGGCAGGGGACCAGGGGCTGCAGAGACTCAGTGTGAGTAACCCCTGAGTGGAGATTGACTCTGCCCTTCATCATTGCTGGGCTTTTTCCCACCTGTCTGGGATGTTCTGGGGCTCTTGGCCTTGGTGGGTCAGAGACACCATTTTGATTTTCTCAAGTTTGCTTGGTGTTGAAATGAAAAGTTAAAGGGAAAGAGAGAGCTTGAACCACGAAAAGTTCTTGACCATATTAGAAGGAAGATTTTCAGCCTCCAGCTGGCTGTGGGATCAAGGACTGCATTAGTATTGACCTCAGGTATGGCGAGCAGCAGAAATTCCCTAACTCAGCACAAGGCCATGCTTGACTCTAAATCTCACCTAACACAGTGTGCATTGATAGCACCTGCCTTGCAGGACTATTTAGGAGCTTGATTAATCAATGTCTGCAAAAATGCATTCATACCTAGAGATGAATGATCCACCATCAATACGAAGTGCTATTATGGTTGTTAACTGTGCATCATGCACAAATGTGGCATCTGTAATCACCTTGCGCAAAGCAAATATTTTGCTGAGCAGGGTCCCAGCTCTTCAGTTCTGCTCTCGGAGAGGGAGTGAGAGGGTCTGCCTTCGAGCTGGGCTGGGGAAAATGAAGTTCCTCTGGCCCCTTAGCCCAGGCAGCAGATTTTGTGCATGGGGAAAAGCAGCAGCAAGGGAGCATCGGAGGTTACTGCAGCATGGCAGGAGCACTGTGCAGGGCAGGAGGACTGGCTTGCATCAGCCCTGGCACAGAGCAGCCCTGACTGGTTCATTACTGCGTTTCCCAGTTCTCTGCAAATGTGCGGTCCTTACGCTGCAGCTCTGCACCAGCATAGCGACTCAGCCCCATGTTGGGCTTAAGTCCCAGAAAGAACAGGAGCTGGGTGTAAAGTCTCATGCCACTTGTGGGAATAAATTATCTAGAAAAAATGTGGTCTCTTCCCCTCTGTGGGCTTCCAAACTGCTTCAGCTTTGATACGCTGTTTCTGCAAGTGAGCAGAGCCAAAGTGAACGTAAAATCAGCACCGTCTTCCCCCAGGAGTTCTTTCTCTTTAGGCTTCACTTGGTGTTATAATGATCCAATCAATCTCAGGAGGTTCCAAACACTTATTAATTAATGCAATGATTGGGTGATTTGGCCGTCATTGCAGCTGTCTTTCACAGGGAGAAAGAAAACCATATTCCTTTCTTATTTTTTCTAATGCCTGGCTTTCTGATGGCATGCCGTTCCTCCACTGCAGAACACAATGTAAAAGCAGGGTGACTCACAGTCAAGGATTTGTATTCAATATCAGTTCAGATTACATTGGCTTTGCCTAATGCCTTAGCAATAAAGTGCCTCTTCATTGTATAGCTGCAATTTATTTCAGCTCCTGGGCTGGTACAGAACAAACATCAGTCATGCTGCAACACGTGTGCCCTGCGACAGGAGCAAGCGGTGGATGTTTGCCGGTCTCGGAGGCGGTGGAAGACGCAGTCTGTGTGCTGGCTGCCACGGTGCCTCACCTCCTGCTCGTGGCTGCTGCTGCTGCCTGGCACGTTCAGATGGCAGACAGACTCTTCAACAAGGGTAGTTTGTAAAGCCGTCACTTGGAAGCCAGGACAGAGATGTGGAGGAGATTGGCCAGGCAGAGTCACCCTGGGGATGCACTGGTGGCAAGACCCCTCGTTATCTATTTGTACAGCCATAAAACCTGCCCAGGGCTGCAGACTGGCCTGCTATTTCAAACAGGCCAGCTGAAAGCGGTGGCCTGTTCCCCAGGCAAGGTGTATTACTCCAGCTCAGCCCTGGTGCTGGGCTTTTTGCTCCAGGAGCAGTTCCCTCAATCCCCTTGTAGCAAGCTGCAGGTCCTGGAGCAGCATTTGAGCCCCTCGCTTCCCAGGGGCTGTGCTCCCTGCCGTGCACAGGCTGTGGTTACTGCCTTGCAGCCGTCAGCAAGGGCTTTTTCTGGGGTTGAAGCCATCTGATTCCCCAGAGCCCTCGAGCTTGGCTGCATGGGCTGTGCAGCAGGGCAGCAGGTCCCCGAACCCATGGCATCCACGCTGCAAAGGCTGCCTTCTCCCCTCCGGCCAGCCTCGGCTCGGGCGCCTTCCCCACTAGTGCTTCTAACCTCGTGTGCAAATGCCTGTGCAGAAAAAAAGACATGCAGAAAAAAGCAGGAAGGACTGCTGAGAGCACAGTTCATTCTGTGTTTCTGCACTGTCTGCAGATGCTTGGTGAAGGTTTCTTGTGCTGGGGCTTTGGCAGCTCAGCACCGCTGGCAGAGCTGAGAGCAAGGGCAAGGGGACAGCCAGGATTTCTTTTTTTTAGTGGGGATGCAGAGGTCTAGGAAAATGGAATGTTTTCCTGTGATGCCCTTTTGGGACCCAGTGATGATTCACATGAACAGCAGTGGGTCAGTCTTATCTTTATTTACTTGACATGTTCTTGATGCCTCTGTGCAACACCTCCAAGGAGGAGAAGGTCCACAAAGATCCTCCTGGAACACTTCCACAAGAAACTGGCTTTGGTGAGAGGAGGACTGTGCAAGTCATTGATGATTTATGAACCCCTCCCATGGAGGGCAGGGGTCCCCAGCCTGCCTTGTGCACAGGCACTGGTCTTGTCAAAGGAGGAAACTGGCCTCTGTCTTGCTCAAAGAAACTGCTAGAGATCTTCCTTATTGCTGAAGAAACACCCCCCACTGCATGTCCTCCTGTGTTGTGGTAGGTGTTGCGTGGTCTCATCTTGTTTGTTTGTCATCCAGCCAGGAAGCAGGAGTGATGCCGTGTCTGTACACAACCACTTGCACAACGCAAGTAGCAAGCCATGAGTAATCCCTGCCGAGTTCTCCGCAGGCGTCCCCTGACCTGGAAATCATCCACGGCCACCGTCTGGTGAATACCCATAAATGTCAAACCACCCACCCCAACAGGGAGCCTGATGCTGCATGGTTCACCAGGTGAAGACAAAATCCCACACAATATGGGAATGAAGAGCATGACTCCAGGGCTGTGCTGGGGTGGATGGCCCTGGAATGGGGTTGTTAAGACCAGCATTAGCTGAGCGATGCAGTCTCTATTGATTAGCTTATGCAGCACTAACAGTGCAGTGCTCGCTAACAGTGTCCCCAGGGGCTGGCTCCCTGGACAGACTGCTGGTGTCAGCAGGCAGGGAGCAGAGCTGTCCTGCTCACACACTGCGCTGAGCTGGTAATGATGCTGCAGTTGACTAGAGACATCATTAGGGGTGACACATAAATGCTAGGAATGCCTCGGGCTTGCAACCCCCTGACTGCAAGCAAGGCTGGATTAGTGCCAGCACCTGGTGTTGCAGCAGCAGCCTAGTGCGAGCCCGGCTTGGGATGGGGCTGCTCCTCACCGCTGCACCCAGTGCTGTGCCAGCTGCCCAGTGCTCTGCCATCTGGTTGCTTGCAGCATGCATGGTGCAGTGCATCAGCAGCACCCTCAGCTTTCCCAACTTTCCTCTGCATTTCATGCATGGCAGGAAACGATGGCTCTCCCACTTGCTCTCCTGTGACCATTTTCTACTTGTTAAACCAGAAGCAGCACTGTGGAACTGAGCAATTCCTGCAGACTGCTCTGGTTGCCAAGCCAGAGCCCTGAGGGATGCACTGTTGCCCCCTCCACATCTCTGCCTTTCCTTGGAGGGTGTCTTGGCCACCCCTCACACACCGGTGTGTGCTGGCATGGCAGCCATGGGGAGAGCTGCAAGGACTGAGCAGGGCAGGGAGTGCCCCTGGCACTTCCCAGGCTGCCTTTGCTGACAGGGATGGGAGCAGGGATCCCTGTGCAGGAGCATTGCCCTGATTTTCCCACAAATGCAGCATTACTTCCACTAAGCAGCTTAAGCCACGGGGCCCGATGCTAAACCTATTAGCACTGGCAGCGGCGCCCAGAGCTGAGCAGCTTGCTGCCAGATGTGCCAATGCCGAGGGTGCTTCTGTCGGTTTAAGAGACAGCTCAAGCTCTTGGACACAGTTGTCTTCTTGCAGAGTTTGGGTGCTGCTGGAAAGCAGCTTGAGTGCCACGTTTGCTGGTTCTGCTGGCGAGCCGATGTCCCTGGGAGCAGGGGGATCTGGGTTACTTGGTAAATTAAACACCATCCAAGAAAAAATATGTGTTAACACAGTTCAAGGTGATGCTGCAATCTAGAGCCAGAGAATATAGGCTGTGCTCACAAACTGGGCGGCTGTGTCCCAGAAAACATCAAATGCAAAAATATTTTAGAGACTGTAGCAAAAAAGCAACTCAACAGGCACTCTTAGGGCTGCACTTTGTGATATACTTCTAAATGCATGGGCTGGGCTGGAGCAAACAGTCCTGGTCTAGCCATGGTGTGTGGCTAGGGATGGTCTTGCCATGGTCCTGCTGCGCTTGCGGGACCAAAGGGAATATTCCAGGCAGGTATGGGAGCTGTGGTTAATTAAAGAGGGATTTGGGCAAATGGGTGAATAAAAGAGGCAGGAAAATTCTTTGAGGTCTGGAAAAATACCTCAGAGATGAGGGGAGAGTGTGGTCCGTGTGGTTTAGCCAAAGGATGGTCCAGTGGTGCCTTGAAACCACTGTGCAAAAACCTTCCCCGGGATAAAGCTGGCTCTGAAAGGGCCCTTTAATCTAGCAGGGAAAGCATAACAAGAACTAATGACTGGAAGCTGAAGCCAGACACATTTAAATTAGAACAAAGGACACATTTCTAATACGGAGGGTAATTAACTATTGGAACAAATTATCAAGGGGAAGTGGTGCTTTCACCATCTCTTGAAGTTTTCAAATTAAGACGGGATGTTTTTTCTGAGAAGAAGCTTTACTCAAACACAAATGACTGAGCTCTGTCCAGCAGCGACTGGAGGGATTTAATTGCCTGTGCTCAAAGGTCAGCCCAGACCCTGCAGAATCCCTCTGGCCTTAAAATCAGCATAACCATGTTTTGATGAGACTGGTGAAAGCTTTAAGGCAAAACAGTTGTCCAAGTCTCCACCGTGGGCTGGGAGAGCGGAGGCTTTTCCCAGCACTGATACTGTTCCCAGTGAAGCTGGGACTGCTGGTCCTGCTGGTGTCCCTGCTGTTACACTTGCCACCCATGGGACATTTTGTTTGCCTTTTGTAAAATGGTGTCTGTACAAAATTTGAAGTTAGAGAGCAGTCTGGATGTGGCCCCAGGGTATCTGCTCTGTGTGATGGGGCTGCAGCTCCCTGGTGTAAAACCAGCCTGGAAGTGGAGCCCTGTGCAAGCTGGGACTGTCCTTGGAGGACTGTATGTATAGATATACATGCAGCCCGATAAGCATCTGCTTCTCAGCCACACTGACAGTCCTGCAGCAGTGCCAGAGCTGGGGGGTGCAGGCAGGGGCTGCAGCAGGCAGGAGCCTGAGGAGGTCACAGGATGCTTCTGGCAGGAGCTGCTGCAGCACAGTTGCAAAGCCTGTGCCCGATCCGAAGTCATCCCTGCGTGTGTTTGGTGTCAATTGGCTTAGCCCTTCCCGTGAGCTGGGGCTGATCTGAGTTGGGAAGTCAATCAGAGCCACTCCATAGAGCTATGGTCCTGTAATTACTCTGTGATTAAATAAAAATGTAATTCCTTCAGCACCTCCGCGCTCCTGCTTTATTGCAGGAAAGCCCACACAAGGAATTAATGTTTAAATAATGGCTTTCCTCCCCAGGAGGAGACTCCAAAATAGGCAGGAATATATTAATGCTCTGCCCTGCGTATGGGAACAAGCAGCTCCTTGCTGTGGGGCTGGGGTAGGATGCTGGGGGCTGTGGGGGCTGCAGTGCAGCATTCACCAGGAGTTCCCTGGTGATCTGCCCTCTGGATGTGGCCAAGCGGTGCCCACAGGCAGAGCGCATGGGTGCAACCCTCCAAACCACCGCCCAGGCACCTCTGCACTGGGCTGTCAGCTGGTGCAAGGTGCCTTCCTTGGTGCAATGCCAGCTCCCACCAGCTTGGAAACTGCCCAGTAATTTTTGCAATTCAGATGTAAGTTTTATGACTAGAGGAGTGCAGAGAATTTCAGCTGCTAGCTGCACTGATTTTCGAAGTTGTCCATCTTTGTATATCAGCAGATGCCAGCGGAGCGTACCTCATGAAGAAGAGCCTCTCCCTGCAAAGGGCCACACTGTTTTCAACCTCTTTATTAAACTGAGCACAGTTCTGTGCCATAGAGAGATGAAGAAGAGCCCCTAACAAGTGGAACTAGCCATTTCCCCGAGTTTCCAATCTCCTTGGTTACAGTAACTCCACACAACATGCAATACAAATGCAGTTTTGGAGACCAGGCTGTTAGCAGCAGCTCCTCAGCTACAGAGTTCAAATCCTAGATTTGAGCGATTCCTCATCTTGCTGCCGCTCACTACCTTGTACCACCGTGCAGGGACCCTGGGGTACTGGTGACGGCACTGGAAGGATGCTCCAAAGAGGAGGGCATTGTGCGGGTGCTCATGCTCATTTTGCAGAGGTGGCTGAGCATTGCAGTTGGAGCAGAGCCAGTGGACTCTGTGCAATCCCAGTTACCACCAGCTGCTGTTGCAGAGGCTGTGTGGGGTCAGTTTTCGGTCAACATCAGCCATGTCAGGGGGAAGACGATCACTTTGGACAAAAGTGATCTTTTTGCACGTCTCTGCAGAGTCTGCTTTTCTATGGCCACAGCAGGAAAGCTGTGACAGGCTATGGCTCAGCTCTTCCCACACGGGTGGGAGCCTCATTTTCCCCAATGCAGGGCATGAGCTGTGCATCTGGTAGCAGAGCTGTGTCCTTGTGGCATCACTGCAGATGCTCCTACAGAGCCCCTGCACCCAAATGTGAGGATTTGCTTTGAACGGATCCTGTCCATCCTTTGCTGCTCCTGAAGCCAGAGCAGACTTTGTCCAGAGACCATTGGCCTCCAGTGCCTCCTTGGCTGTATCCCTGCGCCATGCACAGGCTGCATGCACTACTCACAGCAAGGCAAGATTTAGTAATCTGTTGAGATTTTACAGAATTTGTGTGTTTGTCTCTTAAAAGTGATCTTGTTTATTTTTACCATTGTGACAGCATATCCCAGCCTAAAGCCGAAGCCAGGAGATACTGTGCAAGAGGGATCTGATGAGTGTTTGAAGCCAGAAATACTTTTGAGATGAAAGGTAGTGACTGGTGCAGAACAGCTCTCACCTGCCTCCCCAGAAAAGAAGGGAAGTTTCCCCCAGCAGAACCTAATGTGATTTCCAGGAGCCACTCACAGACCCTTTATCCCTGGGCTGGGGCAGGGAGAGGAGCTGCAGCCTCTGTCTTGGTAGACACCACAGGAGGGATTTTAGTGCAGAAGCCCAAAGGTGGCGGCTCCTTCCCTGCAGCTTTACTGCTGGGCAGGGATTTAGGCTAAGCCCAACAGCAGGAGCCAAAAGTTGTCTTGTAACAAGTCTTTCAAGGCCTCGAGAGCAGCAAGAGGACATGGACCTGCAAAGTCAAAGTGGTTGGTCACCCCTGCCCAGCTGCTGCTAATGCTCCTGATCTGCCTGAAATCCCCAGGGATTTGCTTGCTGGGCCAGGGGAACAGCCTGTGTTGTGCCCTGTGTGGGTGGGGGAGCCCAGCTGGAGGGCTGCTGGGTCCCCCCAGCAATCACTCATCATTAGAGCCCCATGGCACAGCACAGCCATTGTGCTTCACCGAGGGCAGGAGGCCACAGCTGCCAGGGGATTGCTCTGCATGTTTCTCAGTTAATCTCTATAAAAGTGAAAGACAGAACTTCTTCCCTCCCTCCCTCCCGTGTGCTCTTTTGCTAGAGTAATTTAGCAGTATTAGCACTGGTTATGGAGTTGGCTCTGGGATGCAGAAGTGCAGGCTGAGCAGCTCCCGCGGCACCAGCCCAGGGATCTCTCCGGAGCCGGGATCTCTCAGCAGTGTGCACCCTGGGACTGTCCCCTGACAGTGCCCATCCTACAGCCACGCTCTGGCAAGGACGAAGCCCAAGCTGGGAGGCTCAGCACAGCCTGAGGAGCAGGATGGGGCATCTGGGGCGTTTCCAGGTGGAAGGCGATGAAGTCCTGTGCAGGGTGTCCAGAGCTTCTGCTATCACATGGCTGAAGGAAGAAGAGGTTTCTGGCAGGAACCCCCCTGGTAGCATCACTGCAGGGCTGGGCAGAAGCACTTCCTCCCGTGTTAATGGCCTCGTCCTTGACGTGAAGCCCGATGCTATTAATAGGCAGCAGCACACACCATTGATGTACCAGCCCGGGCCAGAGTGGAGCTCACTAGTTCCATCCTCCTGCTCCCAGAGAACATCCCCCCCTGTGCCCCACATCCCCCCTTGTTCCACCTGCCACACTAATTATAATCACCGCATAATTCCTCAGCAACCTCCCCGCTGTGCTGTATTATTCATCGGGAAGCAGACAGGCTCATGCAGCCCAGACAAGCTGCTCTGAGGTATTAACAAGACAAGGGATTAATTGGCTGTTGGGAGCTGCTGAATAGAGGATGTGCTGCCTGTTATACCTGGCGTGGGACTACATGGACCAGCACAGGGCTCGACTTGCCTCAGCCTTCACCCAGCACCTCTGGTGAAGCACAGGAGGGTGCTGCTCCCAGTGCCAGCACACCAGGGAGGTGTAGGTGTAGTGCTGCTATCAAGGAGATGCAGCTCCAGGACCACATGGTGCTGATGGTCTGTAAGCAAATGCTTTCCTGGGTCCTGTGTTCCCCTGAGGCTGTGCAGGGCTGGGCATCGCCTCGCTGCAGCATCCTCAGTGCCTGAACCAGCAGTTCCTTGCCCCTTTCCACATTTCCTCAGGGCAGCCACAGCAGCACCGTCCAGCTGGAAAATGAGTGCAAGTCCCGAGGCTCCCCAGCCCCTTCATAAAACCAGCCCCTCCAAGAGGGGAGCACCCTGGGCTGGTGCTAAATGGAAGATAAAAGGTTCTCAGAAGCTTTTCTCATCCTCCAAACCAGCTCTGGGTGCAGGGTCTGTCCTGGGACTGCCCCAGGACCTGTAGGGTGCCAGCAGAGCTGGGAGACAGTGGCAGGTGACCATCAGCCCCCTTCGTTAGCTGGGCTCATCACATAGCTGCCATCTCCTATGATCTGAATGGCTTAAATGCAAGCACAGGCTATTTTCTGTGTTGACCCTGCATCCATAACATGCCCACGGTGCCTCATGCAGCTGATGCTGGCTCGGCAGTGTCACACAGGGCATGGCAGCCCCGTGTGCATGAGAGGGATTACTGTCATGCTGACACATGCACAGCCAACCTGTGACAGCCATTAGTAATGCAATCCACTAGCTGGTCAAAGCCTTCTGTAGCTATGGTAATGAACTAACATAATTCACAATTATAATGTCAAATTTAAACCTAGGGCTTGTGCAAAAAGATAAAAATATCTCTTTGCTCATGGGATCTCAGTATTATTTGCTTAGCTATATTGGAAGCTAAATGCTCTCACTAACATCAAGCGATTGCTCTGAGATTAAACACTTTTCTTCCGTTTATGCACGTTTCACCCTTTTATAGTTTTATTAAAATGCTGGCTGCACTTTCAATTAAGTGAATCCCTTTTGCAATTGTAAGCACATTTCATATGAATAAATAATTTAATTTACAGGGCGTTTTGGGCTCAAAAATGCAATTGGCGACGTCAATGCAAAAAATGTTTGAAGGGTGCAGAGCAGGCGGCCCCCCATGCCTCCCCTGGGACAGGGGGGAGCCAGGCATCACTGCTGGCAGGGCTGCCGGCTCGCTGTGCGTGGGGAAAGCGGCCACCAGCTCACTGCCTGGCTGCTCCATCAGTGGGCAGGAGCCTCAGAGTGAAGCCCTTGAGGCATTTACTGGATGCACAGCTTTACACATCTGGTGTGCACCACCAGCTGCCCTTCAAACCGGGGGTGGGAGGGGGCCTCGTTGGCACAGCCTGCAGCTCCCCTTCCCGTGCACCTTCGTCCCCCAGCTTTGCCATCGGCCATCTATCATGGTAATAACGCTTGACACCTTTCATCTGAGGATCCCAAAGCCCTCTGCAAATATTAATTAATTATCAAAGCTACACAGCTTGCGCTCTGAAACTCACAGTCATCATTTCACTGAATTTCACATGAAAAAATCTGTCTGTTTTCTGCCATTTCTTAACCTCCAAATGTTGCTTTCTTGGCACTTTCCGTAAAGCACATGTTCACGTTTTCAGCACAGAGCTCTGTTTCCCTGGATCCCTGCCCATGCTCCGCAGGCCCCCATACTCGGAGCAGCGGCTGCGGTCCTGATGCCAGTGGGTGGCTGCGAGCCCCAGACCCTGCCCAGGGCACCCCCACCTGCCCCGGCAGCCCCCAAAGCAAAGCCCACTCCCCCTCGCCAGCACCCCTTCTTGGTGGCAGGAACCCTGGGTTGCCAGAGGGACTGTGGGTCTGTGCTGCACCCTGCTTGTCTGTCCTGCACCCTGCTTTTTTGTACAGTGCTGTGCATGCAAGTTCCCAGTGAAATCCCACTTTTGGTGGGAAATGTTGGCAAAGCAGAATGGTTTGATCCTGTAGGATGGCATCTGACAAAGGTTGTGCTGTTGGAAAGCAATTAAAACGGACAGGTACCAAACCCCGTGAACTTTGTCCTAAAAGACACTCAAGATTTTGAGCAGTTCATAACTTATCAGCAAAAAATGGCAGAAGTGGGATTGTCTCCTCTCCCAACCCCAGGATTACAGCCATCTCCGAGGGGCCCATTTCCTAAGGCACAGTCATTGTGCCTTGGCCCCTCTAACCAACAGAGGAGAATGTTAATATTCATTTTAAAAAGCATCTTCAGCATCAACAGTTTGCTCCAGTTCTGGATTTTGCAGTCATTTCTGTAAGCAAGTGATGTCTGGGTGGGCTGAATTTGTATTGCCAATGCTGAAGCTCTGCAATAGAAATGCAAATGAACCTCAGAGTAGTGATTTTCTTCTGTAGGGTGTTTAGTTGTTGGTGGGTTTTTTTCCTTTTTAAAAACCTCTGTATACCCCAGGTCTCCTAATGCCAGCACGTTACTCTGGAAAGGTTCCTATTGCAGAAACTTTTCTCCCCAGCTGGTTTGCAATGTGCTGCACAGGCACAAGGACCTTTTACTGTAATTAAGCTCTTGCTGTTCTTTCAGGATGTCAGTTCAGAGAAATTCATCACTTCCAACTCAGATGAGCAGCTTGGCTGCAAGTTGTGGAGAAACAATGCTTTTCCCCAAGAGCCATGGCCAGTGTGTTGAGGGAAGCAGCCCGTGGGGCAGCCCCAGTGGGATCTCAGGCACCGTGCTGCCCTCCTGCCCACCCCCAGCCCCTCCTGCCCACAACTGTCCACTGCATCAGTCCCAGGGGCCCAGGTTGGGTTGTGGTGGGCAGCAAGGGGCAGCTTGCCCCAGCAAGGTGCTTAGCATCCCTCACCCCCTCCCCACCCGCGGTCCCAGCAGTGTCCCTGCTCCCTCTCCATCATCTGGGCAAGCAGGGAAGGGACCGTCCCCTGCTCTCAGTCCTCACATGATCAAAATTATTTAGCACAATAGAATTTATTAGAAATAATCACTAGTTGTCCTGCAAAATGTAATTGTATCGGGTTGATTTTGCAGCAATTTTAAGGTGGACTTCAGTGGGTGTATGGTAAAAATTATCTCTGGATACAGGTGGGAAAGTCCTGCATGAGACTACACTAAAAAAAAACCAACCCCAAACCACCAAAACCCCAAAAACTCAACCAAAAATTAATTATAATAATTTTAACAGTTCAAGAAAAAGTCCCTTTAGTGAGAACAGGAAAACAGAATGAGGATAATTACGCCACTTTTTCACTAACGCACCAGTCATTTGATGACGTATCAAGCCCTTCTATAATAGATGGGTACATATAGTACATAATATATATACTATAAGTAATGCATACAATACACATTCTGGACCTTTCGAGTTGAGAGAGAGATGCAGTGTCCAACGTGGAGACAGCACTGTCCATGCTGATGCAGCAGAGCCTCCTGGGCAGAGCCCACAGCGGGGGGGGGCGTCACTAAAATACACCTCTAGCTCTTAATTTGTACTCTGCCATCCTACCACATCCTCTGCTAATTTGTTATTCAGAGCTCAGCTTTAAACCCAGGAGCTCCCACGGAGGCTGTGCAGCAGATGGAGGGGCTGTGGGGCAGTATGCCAGACTAAGCTGAGCCCAGCAGAACCTCAGCCTAAAGACACCAGCTCTTCCTCTGGCTCCTTGTCCTGACTTTAGGGAATCGCCCCCCCTCAGTGAGCATGAGGCGATGGCATGTGTGTGCACGGTATAGTTAAATATTCACCAGATTAGCCAGGGTGCTTTCAGCTCTGCTGGGATTGCCGGGAGCCTCGCTGGAGCAGGGCACACAACTGTCACCGGCGCGGCAGGAGGGTGCAGGCTGGCTCACGCTGATGTAGGAAACCTGGCGGGACTTCAATAAGGATAAAACTCATCCTGATAAAACAAACCCCCAAGTCTGACAGATGGCCTTGAATCTGCAGTCACTCAGCCCTGCGCTGGGGAGAAAGGCGGGCAGCAGGGAGCCAGGCAGGGAGCACAAATCCTGCCACCATCCCGCAGCCCGAGCTGACGCCTCTTGGCAGAGATCACCACCGAGGAGGATGGGCAGTCTTCCTCCCTGCCAGTCCCCACACCGGGATGGGTGCTGGCCTGTGGGAAGGCACCCTGTGCTGGGGTACGGAGCAGTATTGCCGGTCCCGGTCCTGGTGGGGACCTGGGGCTTGGGGTCACCCTTTAGTGATCCTGCATAGCACAGAGCGCCATCCCTGCTCTCCATCCGCACAGGAAGGAGGGACGTTGGCCAAGGCTGCACTGCTTTGACGAGTCCAGGTGATTTTCATTTTCCATCCAGCTCTGCCATGCCGACAAAGACCTGGCTCACCGCTTTGCAGAGCAAACTCCCCAGCCCAAGTCTGTCTGAAGGTCACCAGCAAATTGCTGTCCTGGAGGTGGGCTTGGCTGCTGTCAGAGCTGCCAGGGCACGAGACCAGCCACAATGGCAAACACTGTGGAGAGCAAAAGGAGGCTTCCACGCCTGTTGAACTGCCCGCAGGAAGAATAATTTCAATTATATTTCCTTTTTTGGAAGGAACACATTTAAGTGGCAGAGAAGCTTCGTGCATGGCAGCAATTGGGTATTAACTCCCTGCATCCAATAGGCGTGAAATTGAATCCTGTCACATGCAGAGTGGGAGCCGAACGTTGCCTGGCCCTGCTTGCACAGGCAGAGGGGAGCCTCATCACGCCCTCCCAGCTGCCAGAGCCACCAACCCACAGGAGAAGCCCCGGCCACTCTGCCACGTCCCATCCCCAGGAGGGATGTCGTGAGCGTGTGCATCATTGCATGCTTGCCATCCCACTGAGCAATGCTATGAATCAAAGCGGAGTGTTTCCAGATGCAGGCACTGGGAAAAACAGCTTATTCATTTGAAAAGAGGCTTACATACCCCACTAATAAACTTGGAATTATAATAAATGTAATTCCCTGACTTCCCTGAGAGCACTGGAGGGAACCACAGAGCATTTCCTGACACCCAGCTCCTGCAAAGGCATTGCAGTTCAGGGGGGGGATGATGGGGAGCCCGGAGGGTTGCCAGCCCCGGTACCCCGCAGCAGGGACCGTGCATTGCTTGCCACGGTGACATGCACTGGACAGCACACAAGCCTGCCCGCTCCAGCGTTTGATTCTCCATCCGTTACGGATGTGACGTGCCAGAAAAAGCATGTGCCAACAGGAGAACAGCCAGGTCCAGGCTCTGTTCACGCTGCAGTCAGTGGCAGGATGGCTTTGGACACTCTTATTGCTGAATGATGAGCATCTTGCAGACGAAGGAGCCCTTTACAGAGATCATTTCTCTGATGAAGGCTCTCTGAAGGCACATCTATTGGGAGAAAAGAGCATGCTTTAATTATGCTAATTAGAAACTTGACAGCCTCCATTGCTTGGTGCTTCTCTGTCTGATGAGGAGACATTTCCCCTTATCAGTGTCTACCTTCCTTGGAGAGGGACAGAGGCAGCCGGCTGCTGTGGGCACAGGGGTGCTGGGGTTACCCTCACAGCACCAGCTTGATCCAGGCTATGAGGTGCACCCAGGTGAAGGATTCCAGCTGGCCAGTGGGCTCTGGGCTGGCAGCACTCTTCCTTCTCTGAGGGTGACGGGGTATCCCCAGGCAGATGCCCCTACAAGGGAGCTCTCAGCATCCCCAAGCTGGGCTGGCAACATTTGCAGCTCAGTAGCAAAACCCACCCCAGCTGCTTCACGCAGCATGGGGGCACAGCATCCATCCAAAGCCACACTGTCCTCCCTGCAGATGCCATCCCTTACAGCAGCAAACAGCAGAGCTCTTGTGCTGAAAGCAGGTAAATGTAGCTAAAATACAGGGGCGAAGAGAATAACTCTTGTCCTCCTACTCCAGGCTATAAACTGCCACGGTCCTAAAGTTGACTGACCTGGCCATTGGTTACTTGTCTCCTGTGTGTTTGCGAGTGGGCAGGGGACAGGCATTTTCACACCCCATCCGTACACGTGCAGTATTTATTGACGGCCAGCATTGATGGATGGCTCATTCTTGCCACCCATGAGCATTGCTCTCCTCCTGCTCCGGCTGCTTCAAGGGCACACAATTCTCTGGACTCAGCCCGAGAAGCTCCAGCTGAAGCATCATTTTTTGTGGTTTGTTGTTAAAGGATGTGCAAAGCCATTTCAAGTGACAGAGCAATTTCCTTTGTGGCCTGCAAAGCAAAAGGAAAAAAAAAAGAAGTCAGCGTATTACACACAAATCTGCATTTCTTTTGCAAGTTTAAATGGCAACAGCTTAATGTTCAGCAAACCCACCGCTGTAGTAATTCCAAATCAAAGGCTCAGTGTCAAAGGAATAATTTTGCACAGCGGCCAAATAATGAGCAATTTATGTAGCGTTTTGAGATTAGATTAAAAATGAACTTCAAACCGACACCTCATCCAGCCAGCGTTTGTAGGTCAGACTTCAGAGGCCAAAAGTGGTGACGAAGCTAAGCAGGGCTGGCCTCCTGGCATGAGCACTGGGTGCCCTTTGGGGTGTCCCTTCCTCCAAGGGTCACCAGTGTCCCTGCCTGTTGGTGCCACCAGTCGGCACTGGGTGAGCTGGGGGTCCCATTACCTGCAGACCCCACTCTTGCAGGCGCTGGCATGTCCCCCCAGCGCCATGTGCTGCAGGGAAGGAGCAGAAGTGACAGACCTGTGATGCTGTGGGAGGAAGCCATGCTGCAATGCTCCTTCTGCTTGTCCATCTGCCTTCAGCCTCGATCCTTGTCCTGCCCCATGTTTCCCATCTCTCCAACAGCACGGGCTTGCTCTGTCTCCCATGCCAGGAGAGCAGCCTGCCCAGGGCCGTGGGAGCCTGACATGCCCACCACGTCAGTGCTGCTGCTGCACTGAACTTTAATCTGATTATATCGGCTTGCCCAGCTCGTTTGGACAATTAATGAGTCCTACCAATGGCACACACATACAGATATTCCTTGCAGTGAGCAGCTGCATGGCTGCCCTCCCCCAGTGCTGTGTGCTGGTCTTGTGTGGCACGTCCCCCCCACTGCAGCCCCTGCCCCAGCCACCCCCACACCCACTGTGGCCTCGGCAGGGGGGGCTCAGCCTTCACCCCCACCCGCAAGCATCCGGTGCTCCAGGGGGCCTGCTGGCAGCTCCGACTCAGAGCCCCAGTGCAGGCAGGCAGTGATTTGTTCTCAGTTGCACTGCATCTTTTTTTCCAGCTGTTTTATTTCTCTGGAGGCTCCAAGAGCATCACTCGACTCCAGAGCCTCTGGTCACAGTTTCATTTACAAAGCCGTTGCCAGCGGGGCCAGCGCTCAGGACCAGATGCAATATGCCACCAGTGCTGGATATAATCACACATTTTTTCAGGACACACAAGAGCCTGTTAGAGCTGCAGCAGCGTCCAGGTGATCCCAGTGGTTTCCTCCTTATCCCATGTCTGAAGCGGGTCTTGCTGATGGCTCCCAGGACAGCCAGCATCAATCCTGCTCCCATCAGCTTTGCACACTGAGGCAGGAGACAGGCAGGCAGGACCTCCTGCCCAAGCAGACAATTTCCCTCTGCAACACATCCCCGCAGTAATTCCCCCGAGCAGAGCAGTTTAGAGGGAGCGAGGCCAGGTTCAGCATCATTCAGACTGAGAAGTTCATTGGGAAAAAGTTCCCATTCCTGCCCAGCTCAGCCAGTGCTGCTCTGCAAGATTTTTCCTGGAACTGTTTGTTCGAATATACCATTAAAAAATTCCAGACAAGTTGGAAGGGCAGATCATGAAGATATCTCTTCCAAACGACACAATCTGTGATTTTTCTTTTTTCATCTGAAAGCACAGAAGGGAGTACAGGATTTTTGTAAACTATTTTTTTCCTTTAAGTTGCATACTTTATGCAGAGAGAACTGGGGAAAAGCTGCCTTTCACTTAATTTGTGAAATTGCAGGGAGTGCAATGACAGCACAGCACACTCCAGTTTGCCAGTTTCAAGGGAAAAAAAGCTTTTAAAAGCCCCAAGCTGTACACAGGCTTTCTGACTGGGATTGCACCGAGAGAACGGACCGTGCTCACTGAAGATGCCGCTAACAGCCAAGCTCTGCAGGGCCCCCGTGAACGTGCCGCAGTGCCAAAAGCTGGCCCCTCGCTTCCCAATGCCAAGTGTGTGTCTGGATAAACATCAGGAATAAACCACCTTCATTGCATGTGCCATGATGCCCATCTATGAGCAGTCGGGAAAGGTGAAGCACAGTCCTCACCAGGCCACACGGGGGCTTGGCATGGGGGGGGTGGTTGCTGTTGTGGTCTGAATCTGACCCCAGGGGATGCCCGTCCCTGCCCAAAGGAGCATGAAATCCCTCCGGGGAGCAGGACTCGCTGCAAGGAGCAAAGCACACGGGGTGTCCCAGCCCAGGACCACCCACCCAGCCCAGCCCTCCCAGTGCCGCTTTACCTCCCTAGCACCACCACCAGCAGCCCAGGGTGCTGAACTGCCAGCCAGCGACGGGCAGGATCTGACCACCCCCCAAACACACGTACCCAGCTGTGGCACATGGCCAAATGTGTGCCAGCATGGTGGTGCTGAGACATGTAAGAACTACAAAATGCATTGCTTTTTTTTCCCCCAGAAATAGCAGAATCATTAGAAAGGCCAATATTAAACTAATTAGCGGCAATTTCTTCATTTGCTGTCATCTTGTATGAGTTGCACATTGCAAAAGGGAGACCTGGAAGCACAGGGAGTGTCACCCTGTGCAGAGCTGCCTCCTGCCTGCAGGGCTGCTGACAGAGCTGGGATCGAGGAATTGCTGGGAATTGCTGACAGCCTACGGGTGGCAAAGCAAACTGCTGATGTCAACCCCCATCCGGACACTTTGCATTCATCTGTGACAAGGAAAATGGTTCTTGCTGCAAGGCTTTGGTTTAAATTAGAAAAGAACGTAAAAAATCCAAAAGGCAAACCAAAGTGCTGAAAACTGCCCAATTTGCCTTTTCAAGCAGCCGCTGCACTGCGGCTTTCCCGGGAGGTCCAACGAGGTTGTGCGAATTAGTGCAAATTTCCCAGTCGAGCAAATTACTTCAAAATCACTGACGGAAAGGAGAGATTTGTTCACATACCTGTATAATTTTGCCACAGCCCTCTGATAACTGAGTAAGTTTCGATCTCTTCTAGGAAAGAAGATTGAGGCTGAAAAAAAGTGCTTTTTGTAAGTGTAGAGATAGGGAAGCTGGCAGGGTCTCCAGTGAGAAGACCCTAGCCATGGGGGTTGGGGGGGAGCTTCCACAGAGCTGCGGGGAAAGGAAAGACAGAAAGAGACTCGTGTCAAAGAAGCAAGTATTTTATTGTGTAAAAACCAAGCAGACATCGAATACGGCCTCCCACTGCCACACACACGGCAGTGCTGCCTTGCACGCCAGTGGTGTGTGCCCAGATGTCCCAAACAGGCAGGAACCGTGAAAGTACATACGGATCTGTTTTCAAATATCTACGGAATTATAAAAGCTTCAGAGCTCTGCTGTTGCTGGGTGTCACACCAAGAGCCAAAAGCATCCTTTGACCCTTCAGCTGATTTCTGAGCAGTGGTGCATGGGTTGAGATGTCTGGGCTGCACCTTCTGGGTTAAAAAGGGGTTTGGTGTTCCTCCAGCTCTTTATAGCGTGGCCTTCCCCTGGCCAGCACAGCACGTTATCAGGCATTTATGGCAGCCGCTGGGTTTTAATTACAGCACCAACTCCTGAGTCAAACAACTGCAGGAGAACAAGAAAGTCCCTTGTCCCCGCGGCTGGCCCTGAGCAAAGCTGTGGTAATGGAAACAGGGCAGGAGCACAAAGAAACCAAGGTATGTTTAGAAACAAAAAAAAAGTCCCATTGTCTGTAAAACCGTCGCATGACTTTTGGGGAGCCACTTTCAGTCTCGGCTTAAATTATGTGTTTCCTATCAGGTGCTCTTCCAAAGGAGCGGGGAAGCAGTTCGGTCGTGGCTCCCTGCTTGGTGCAGCACCGAGGCCAGTCGCTACAGTTTATTGAAACCAAGTCTGGAGAAAGTGGGACGTTTCATTATGCAAATTGTGCTTCCTGGAAAGAAATGTTTTATTAACACACGCTCCCTTCTTGTGTTGGCTTAGTCAATTTGGTCACAGCTTGACATCCAGTAAGTTAGTCTAAAGGCAATGGTTTTACAAAATGTTTTTCTAATCTATTTTAAACACTTAATTACAGTTGTGCTGCATTCATTAGGGACTTTGCTTTCAAACCTGGATTGCAGTAATAAATCCTAATTCTTGAAGCGTCAGTTGTGATACAGACATTGGATCCAAGTGGTTGTCAGAGGCACTTGCTAACTGGGAGAAACACGCCTGATCCAGGCGGGAGGCCCCTCCTCTGGCGAGGGTATGACCTCCAGCATCCAGCCAAAGTGAATGTCACATTAACCAAACCAGCACGGGCACCAGGAGGAGTGCTCAGCAGGGCTCAGGAAGATGTATCTTCTGGGTGGCAAGGTAGGAACTGGGGGACACTATTTTCAGGAAACCAGCATGCCAAGGGAACCCAGCAGTGTTGTGGTCAACTGTGGGGCTGGCCCCAGCACCAGCAGCATCCCCTTTGCCCACCCCTCTGCAGCTCCAAAGTGGGCAAGAAGAAGGCAAGGGGTCCCCAGTGCTGCATACCCTGCAGGGCATCCCTGGCACCATCCCAGCTGCAGCAGAGCAGGAAGCACAGTCGGGCACTGAGGCTGAAGCTGGGCCAGTGCCTCCCCTGCCCTGGACTGCTCTAGCATGCTGGACAGGGGACATGGGGACTCCCGCTGGCCTGGGGCACCCTGTCCTCATGCACACCACAGCATCAGTGCAAGCACTGCATGGGCTGGAGGGGCAGCGGCTTGGGGCCAGCACTGCAAACCTGCCACCACTGCTCTGAGCTAGTGCCAGGCAGCAGCTCAGTACAGTTACCTTAGTCTTTTCCCAGATACTTCCTCATGATGCTGGTGACATCGTCTTCCTTCCCTTCTGCTTCTGCCCGGTGGCTTGCCCCGCTGCTCTGGGTGCTGGCTTTGCTGCTGCAACCCTCCCCGTCCCCTCTCTGGGGCTGTGGCCGGCGTTTGATGCTGTCAGCGCTACAGGAGGAGAGGAAGGAGCCAGAGGATAAGGAGGAATCGGAGAGGTCCCCAGGGTCCTCCCGGGGGGCTGGGCTGCGCTTGACTGTGCCCTTTGTCTCGGAGGATGCTGAGCTGCCTGCTATAGCCTCATCCTCGAAGCGGACAGTGAGGGGCCGGTGGCCGTCCTTTCTGTCCCTCCCAGGCTTGGCCAGGCTGCTGGTGGAGCGGGATTTGCGAATAGCCGGGACGAAGTCATCGAAGTCGATGTTGGTTTTCCTCTCATAGTTGAGGGTGGGTATTCGCCAGCTGAAGGGGTAGCTGCTCCCCTTCCCCTCGCCCAGCCTGTCGCTGGATGGTGAGCCCAAGAGCCCCCCAGAGCCCCTTCCCACCTCCACATCTTCCACCGAAGGCTCCAGGCAGCTCCTCCAGGAGCTCGGCCGCGGTGTGCCCAGCACCTCCGTTCCTGCAGTTGAAGAGCCTGGCTGGCGGCCGGAGCCATCAAGGGTTTGCAGGAGGGAGTCATAGGAGCCGAACTTTGATGCTCTTCTCAGAGCTGGGGAGCGTGCCTGCTCAGCTGGTTCTGAGGCCATGCTCCGCAAGCTGGAGGAGCGCACAAGGCTGGTGCCTGCTTCTTCACCTTCCCTCAAGCTGGAGGAGCGCACAAGGCTGGTGCCTGCTTCTTCACCTTCCCTCAGCTGATTCCCATCCAGCTTCCCCAGGGAATCCTCCACCGCTGGGAAAGCTCTGCAGCGCCGCAGGGCTGCAGCACCCGTGGTGCGGTAAATGGGGAGGGGAGAGGTGTCACCCAGCGCCAGGTGCCCTTGCTCCCGTTCCACTCCCCGCTGCCGCCGCAGCTCCTCCACATACTCAGAGAGGGCAGCTGAGGAGCTGGGCACCATCCCTGACACTGGGGAGAGCCCTCTCCTCCTTGGCACCGTTGGAGACAGCGGGCTGGGGAACCTCGTGTCCGGGGCAGGGGAGGTCCTACGCCGCAGCACTGACGGGGACATCTCTCCTATCCTGTCCTCAGGCTTTTTTGGGCTCTCCAGCTCCTCTTCATCTGCCAGAGGTTTTCCGTACTCCCGTCTCCTAGCACCAAGCAAGGGACTCGTCATCCTCCCCAGATCCACAGGATCGATGGACCTGGCAGAACTCTGGGAAGAAGCCAGCCGGCTCAGCACTGGTTCCTTGGTGTCTCTGTTCACCCTAAAAAACAGATGTTGGCATTAGTTTAAGTTGCATGATTTCCAGTGTCCATAATGTCATTCAGCAAGGACAAGGCTGAGCAGCAAAAAGCCAGTATTGGCATGGTAGTCTCAGAATAAACTCCCTCTGCTACACTAAGCAGTTGGGCAATGCCCAAAGATTTTATCTTAAATAATTCTAGGTCAGCTAACCCTGCTATATCCACAGTGTAGGGTGTGTGGCGTGACCAACTTTATCTCTGCCAAACCAAGACATATCTCCAAATGTCCTTCTTTCTTGACAGATTATAGCAATATGTAGGATTTACTTTATTTCTGACAAAGCCAAAGGTTATTCACTAAAATTTTATGAAACCAGTTCACAGATAACCCTGAATACATCTTAACATTATTGCAGGGCATGTTTCAACCAGGCTGATGCTGTGGAGGGAGAAGGATTGTTGAACTGCAAGAGCCAAATGCCACCTGGCCAGGGGCTGCTCATTGACAAGTGACTGACAGAAGTGATGTGCGGAGATGGGACCCCTGCCCTGCAAACAAGGGCTGATACAGGAACCGTGTGGGCTCCACCTCCACTCACCAAAGAGGAGCCACACTGGTTACCGTCACAGCAGGACACCGTCCCCAGGACACACAGCCCTCAATCAGCAGGCTGGTGGCCAGTCTGCAGGGCTGGTTCAGCCAGAACATGGTGCCAGATTTGGGATGGCACTGGCTCAGCACAGGCAGAATGTTGCTCTTGCTACCAGGATTGCAGCTTGTGCAGAGTGCATATGTAGAGCAGCAGAAAGGGCAATAACAATAATAATGTTAATAATAGTAATGTTAACAATAATACTGTTAATGTTGTTAACACCAATACTAATACTACTAATAATGCACGCCCCTCTGTGCTGAGAGCAGAGTAGCACACAGCAGGTCTGCGGCTGGGACCAGCACATGGTGCTGAGAGGCGATGCCCAGGAGGAGCCCTGCCAGCCAGCTGCTTTTCCTGATTTAACCCCTGCTCCTCACCACAGAGCTGCAAGAGCTGCTTTGGGACCGCTGTGGTGACACTGTTCCCACCCCTGCAGCAGCCACTTGCTGAGCAGGACAGAGGCATGGTGGCATGGTGGCAGGAGCAAAAGATGGTCCTGCCTTCCCCCAAATCCTGCTTGTCCATCCCCAAAGCGTTTGATGGCATTGAGCACCCACAAGCCAGGACAGGAGCTTGGGAACATCTCCTTGGGCACCACAGGATGCCAATGTAGTGCCTGTTCAGCTTCTGAAGCTGCTCCCGAGCAGCCGGCTCCTGGCATGTGCAGGCTGCCAGAAAGGGCTTCTTTGCACCAAGCCTGTCCCCTTCCTTGTGCAGCTGATGCATGGAGATGAGGAGGGGCTGCAATCACCAGTGGGCTCAGTGACACTGAGCTCCCAGTGTGACACTTTACATCCCCCCCACCAGCACCTACGTTGGCTTGAAGGGCTGAAAAACTGGATTTTCTGCCTGTCCCACTGTAGGGAAAGACAAAGGGTCCTCTTTGCCAGGATAGATCTGAAGCGGAGCAGGCGCTCTGCTGAGCTGCACTGTGTCTCTCCTCGGTCCATCGCTTTAGATCAATGATAGCCAGTTACTATCTATAGGCTGCTCGCACGCAGCCGCTTGCCGGTGAGCTGGGGAGCGTAGGCGCCTGCGAGTGATGCGTTTTGACAAAGTCTGCACCCAGTGATGGCAGCTGCCAGCACTGTCGGCAGATTATCCCCACTCACAGATACCCCCACCATTGCTCAGCCAAGGGGGGTCTGGTATTGGCCTTAATGAGAAGGCTGTCGGGACTTGAATTTGTCTGAGAAAGAAAGGAGGAGGGAAAAAGACAGTGAAGGGCAGAGTAAAGCAGCAGAGCCTAAATATAAATACATCTCTTGGAGGCCAGCAGGCTTTGAGATGCGGAAGCAGTGGTCAAGTTTTACATCACTGGTAATGAAGCATCCTGCCCTGGGAATGCTGGTGTTGCCATGGGAACGGGGAGAGAGCAGATAATCCAGCCACCATGCGGGACTGGTTCGGACCAGGCTCTGCTGACCCGTGAAATAATTTACGTGCCGAGATGGGTTGAAGGCAAACTCCACGGCTGGGAAACACAAGTGACTGCAGGAATGATGGGGTCATGGAGGGCCTTCAGGTCCCCCGTGCCCACTGGCACAGCCCAGGGCACAGGGGTGCCTGCCTGGCCCCAGCACTAACCTCCATGCCACGCGCCTGTAGCTCATTAAAAGAGCCTAACCCACTGGATTATTTAATGCAAAATGAATTAACCAGAGATTTAAACTCCCTCAAACACAGCAACCTGCAGCATTACCCCATGCCACAGCACCTGATGTTGCTGAACCATCGGAGCTGATTAATAGTTTGAGACATTTCGATAAAGCTGGTTTTTATGAACCTAAATTGCATCTTACCTAAATAGCTGGTGTAATCCTTCCAAGAGAACTTGTACGGAAATTGCTCCAATCACTCTCCACGTTTCCAAATAATACTGTAAACTGACTGCTGCATGACCGGCTTTCATAAATTAAACAGCCAGCTTCAATGTTTTTATTTGGTTTTTAAGGCTGAGATAAAAGTGAGCTGGAGAGGTAAGAAACACTAATGGACTGTGAACATGAACAATTTACACGCCACTATTTATTGTCCTGTTCGGTATGATGGACAGTTAGCATTTTTATGAAAATCTTTAGAGCCTGAAATGGAGTGAAAGCTGCAAACACGGGATTTCCTCCAGCTCCCATGGCTAGTAAGAGTCCGGCTGCCGAGGCCCTGCAGCCCCCTGGGTCCAAGCAGGGACCATCTGCGTAATGGAGCATCTCATGCCCACGCTCTCCATGTCCTGGTTTTCAGCAAAATAGCTGAAGTCCAAAACCACCCCCTCCATCCTTGTCTGTCCCAACAGTTCGTATTAGCCACATTCATTAAGTGAAACCCGACTGCACATGCCAGGGAAAGGGCTGGTTCCTCTGGGGAAGCCGCAGTTCTCCGGACACGGCTCATCAGCCCATGGTCAGTGCATGCGGTGCCAGCGCCGGCACATTGGTGCCAGGGTTGTGGTGTGTTAACCCCGAGCAGCATCAGCTGCCTGGTGAGCACATGTGGGGCCTGATTGCATTTTAAATGAAAATGTAAATGAATTTTAAATTAAAATGTTTATACTAGTAGCAAAAGCACCGTGTGGTGGGGAAACACTACATGAATATCTCCACTTTTGATGCTTTTCCTCTTGCTTTCCAGCACCTAAAACACTCAGGTCCTTCCAGCAACACCCATTATTTCTTCCCTTCCTAGGAAGCCAAAACCTGCTTTGCCCACCTCTGGAGACCCCCACATGACAGCTTCAAGCTGCTGCCCACCCCAGCACCAGCCACCGCTGTGGTGTGCCCAGCACATGTGGGAGCACCAGCCCCTGCTCCTCTGCCACAGGTGCCCTGAAATCACACTCAATTTCAACTAATTACTTTCAGGAAAAGGAGCCTGGGGACCACAATGTAATTTCTCCTATGCAACAAGTTTCCGATGGAACAAGCCCAGAGGCTGGAGCTGGTGCTACTGCTGGGCTGCCATACCCTGTCACTGGTCAAGCTGTGCCCACCGCGGTAGCAGCACCCTATCCTCATCATGTGCTCCTTTAACCATACCCTGATGGCTATCAAAAAAGAAAAAGAAACAACCCAAAAATCATGGCTAATCTTCTCTTGGCCATACTCAAGCCTTCTCACAAGGCAGAGCACAAGTGTGAGATGGTCCTGTCCCATCCTGCAGCATCCTCTGGCTAATCCCAGGCTAAGGGCTGATGTGTTGGCAACAACTCCCAGGGCTTGGAATAACCCTTGGGAGCCCCGGCAGCCCCGGTGGTGGGTGATGCTGGAGGGGGCAGGACCGTGAGCACACTGCAGCTGCCCAGCAAAACTCCGCTCCTTGCCTCAGCATCAGAGGAGATGGTTTTCCTGAGCCAAAAGCAAAAGCAGGGGCCCAATGCAGAACTCGGAAGGCATCTGTAAGCCAAACAGAGTTCTGCAATATGCCATTCACACCAAAGCAAATGACATACAACAATAATTAGTGAAGATTACATAGCAATTAACATGATTACAATTACGCTAGTTGAAATAATTTATACAATAAAATCCACACATGCATTGCAACACATGACCAGGAATGAAAGTGTGGCTCAGATGCTTTTCCTGGTAGCTCATAAATAAAGCCAAGACAACTCCATTTCAGCGAGAGAAAAAAGACTGGCCTAATTTCTGTCAGAAGAGGATTTTCTTGTCACGCCGTCATCTACAGAAGAGCTCCCAGTTTCCCATATAATGATTTGCTCTTGACATGATAATGTTTAAAAATAAACGTGTCGGATCCCCACCAGCCTTGGCACTTGGGCTCCTGATTTTGTGAACTGAAGCAGAAGGGGGAGGATGCCGGGGTGATGCCAGAGCTGTGGATGCTGCGGTGCCATGGGATGCAGGGACTGAGAGGCAGGGCCCTGTGCCGCGGGTCCATTCCCTGCCTGCACTGCGGGACCAGCCCCTCTACCGCAATGCAACCCTGCCCTGCCTGGCGAGGGGCAGAAGAAACGCATACAATTTTGAGTTGTCTTCTTAATAAAAATAATGATAGCTTATTCCAGCTCTGCAATGTGTCATATTTACTGAGTCTTAGCCCTGCTGGCCACCATTTTGTACAAGCATTTAGATAGCAGAGAATTAAAGAAAACGTTAATCAAATCTCTCATTCCTGTACGCCACACTGATGATAACAGCCTTCTGTGCTTTCCTCTGGCTTTTGGCAGCTGTTTGTTCAGCAAATATCCCATATGTAGTGCCGAGAAGCGAATGCTAGGACGATTCATTTTTCATTACTGGGTGCTTGTGTAAGACAAAGGAATCTTAATAAGGAAGAGCTCGTTTCGCTGATCTCATTTTTATTACCTTACCAGTCTCATTGTCTGTTTGTTTGCATTTCATATAGCCTCCTTGCTAATATTTCCATCTTAGATTAGCTGAAGCCAAACACTGCTACTGCACCAGGATTTGTAATTCAGCCCTTCATGACCCCAGGATGGAGGCGGATTGTCACACTATTTCCAGGCACAAATTGCCTGTCACAATGGCCATGGTCAGTCCAGCCTCCATACCTGCCCTTTTACTATAAATCCAGTGTATTGCACATCAGAAATATTACATTAGCCGTAAGTCTTGTTGTGCTGCCATTCATCTATGCTTAGAGTTGGGTCATTCAGACCAAAGACTCCTAAGCAGTATTTAGGAAATACTTCACTGATGGGTGCTGGGGTGCGGTGTGGGGTCCCAGAGGAGCTCGACTGGCTGCTGTCAGAGCTCTCACCCATCACCTCCCCACGGGTCCCTGCCAGACTGCTCTTAAACTCTGCCTTTTATCAGCAATGGACTGCTTCAAACCGCTGCAGCATACCCAAGGTGTCCGCTGCCAGGAGAACTTGCTCTTCAGAAAACTAATTCCGGCAATAGTTATTTTACTGTACAAAGCAGGTGAATGCAGTGGGAACAGATCTCACCAGAACCAGAGCAGGGAGTTTAATGCTAATGTCTGCAATGAAATGGCAGTATGCAAACCCTATCAAACGCTCTCAGCTTGGAGCATCTGCCTATGGACCTGCACACAAGCAGGGAGCAAGGGGATGCTGCAGTGAGCTGTACTTAGCATCAGCCCGGCCCTCACCCTGGTTCTGGGGGAAATGGGGGGAAAAGCTGGGAAAATAGTGATGTATGTCCTGATACAACATCCCTGGGAAAGCAGTGTGGCAGGGAGGCCCCGCGTCAGGCTGCAGGCAGGGGTACTGACAGCCCTGCCTGCCCTGAATTCGGCTGGCCTATCTTTGCACCTGTGTCCACTGCAGGCTGACACCACGTCCCATGTCAATCGATGTTATAGGTCATGCATTATGCAAAAAAAATGTGCTTTTCTTTGTTAGAAAGCTAGCGTTCTGCAGATCTTTGCATGCAAAATAGAGAAATCACCTTCCCTCCATGGGGATGATGTTGTCTGGAGCCACTTCAGCCCTGCATGGCTCCTGGCCCCAGGACTCCAAGCTCCATCTCTGCTCCATCTCTGCTCTCCCAAGCCTCCAAAGAGACCCAACGCTCTCCTCCATCCCCATCACCTCCCTTCTGAGATGCACCTACCAGGCCCTGATTTACAGGGCTTTTCAAAACTCATCCTGGCAATTGCTATGGTGCTGGGGATGGCTGTAAAACAGAGCTTTGTCTGTGGGCTGGAGGGTCCTTCTGACGGGCAGCTGGGCAACATGGCTCCAGTTCGGGCTGGGCACGTGGGCACCCACTCAGCCCCGAGAAGCCCTGCTGCCGAGCACCCTGGAGTGGCTCTGCAGGAGCTGAGCAGAGACAGTTTGGCCATGCAAGTGCTTAGGCCATTCTCCAACTCCCTCACAGCCCATTAGCATTACTGTCAAAAATTAACATATTTTATATTAGAACTGTATAAATGCAGACTGTTTCCTCACCAGTGAAAGGCAAGCATATGGCATACAAATCCTCAAATAGGCTGCATCGCCTCTTTAAATTATCTCTAGAGAATACATCAAGGGATATTATACTGCTTGAAGCATGTTTTTGATGTAGCGACTTTCATCTAGCATTTCACTGATCCTGGTGTGGCAGCGACTACCTTCCTTGATTTGATATTTTGACCTTAAATACCACGGACCCCCTGAGCTCCTTTCCACATGTCCTGAACGGAGCACAGCCAAAGTACCCACCATCCCTGGCCCAGCATCTGCACCATCTCTCGGTGAACCACAGGGGCTTCCCTGTCCCCAAGCAGGTGCAGGCATTGCAGCGGTGCCACCATGGTGCTCCTCGCTGTGCCATGGGATCCCTCTTGATTTTTTCCACAGGAAAATAAAAGCCAAAGAGAGCAAGTGGGAGCCCCTGAGGATACATAGCGGTTTGGGATACTCAGCTCTGCTGAGGGAGTTATGGGGTCCACGCTCTGCGTGTGTTCTCCCTGTTCAAAGGGCCACAAGCAGCCACTGCCCCTGGCAGGCAGCAGGCAGGGGAGCAGGCAGCACCTTCCACCAGGCTGCAGGGTCTGCCCATGCAGAAGCTTCTTGTGACAGGAGAGCAGCTCCGGGGCTGACAGCTCCTTGCCTTGACACCCCAACGGGGCAGGATGCCCACAGCTACCTCTCTGCGCCTGAACACTGAGAAACCAGTGCTGTCAGCAGCTTACTCCTGCCTCTCACACTTCTTTAAAAAAAAGATTAAAATACAGCAGGGTTTAAAATATCTTTGTGATGGCTTGCTCCTGCAAGACATTTTTCTACCATCCATACATCTGCAAGATGCTGGAGCTGGCATCAAGCACCTGTGTTTTCCCTGGAGGAAAGCGGCGTCGGGTGCCCCGTGCAGGGAGAGCAGCCGTGCATCTGTCACTGCCAGAGGTGGCTGTGCCCAGGACAGGCTGGGGGTCCCTTACCTCGGGCCTTGGGTGCTGCGGCTGCTGACGGACTGTGCCAAAAGGCTCCCAGACATGTTGGAACCCACCAGGGAAGACCAGCCTGTGGATGAACCTGGCCAGGACTTGACGCTCTCTGCAGGCTCCAGACTGAGTGTGGAGCCAACACTGGAGCAGGCATCCCTGTGGGGAGAGGAGATACCCCGTTAGCTCTGCAAGCACAGGCAAGAGGGCTGGTCACACTGGGAAGGGGTCCTGGGGCACGTGTGAAGCACAGACCGGGGGGCTCCTTCACAGCTCCAGTAACGGCAGCTCCAGCTGGTAGGCTCTGCTCTGGCTGTTTTGGAGCACTGGCACAGGTCGGGTAACAGATAACCTGGTCCTTGGGCCAGCACTGCTGCCATTAACTGCTTCCCTCGGTTTTATAGGTGCCCTGTAGCCAGTGGGCAGGAAAACCTCGCTGCTGCCTGCAGTGCCCTGGGACTGGAGCTGCAGTGATAGAGCTGGTATGACCCCAGGTACCCCACTGTGCCCTACGCGCCCCTGGGCTCCCCCGGGCCTGGAGCTACCCCTGCCCACCCATCGGGAACCCCCAGACCAGCTGTAGCAGATGAAATTCTTTAGGATCTCAGTTTTCCTTCAAAGTCACAGATCAGCTTCATATTCTCAAAGTGCAGCCTGGGGGAGTGAGAGCATCTCGCTGGTTTAACAGACAGAGCTCAAAGGGAAAGCGAGTGGGTCAACAGGCGCAGGGGCACAAGAAGCCAGCGCATCCGAAAGCCCCTCTCCCTGCCCTCGGCAGGCTGCAGGCAGCTGGTGGTCAGTGACCACGGCACAGCCAGGCGCAGGCTCCTGCCCTTCAGCCAGCAGCTCCCCAGGGCTCGCTCACTCCCCTTGCTGTCTGCGCGCTGCAAGGGACAGAACAAAAGGGTCAGCACAGCGATGGCTTGCACAGCCTCCCCAAAGCCGCCACACGGGTCTGACAAGATGAAGAAATTCCCAGGCCAGCTGCACCAAAGCCGGCTGCTCTGGGGGCTGACACGAGCAGAGCAGGGTTTGGCCTGAGCCAGGCAACATCGCTCCCCGCAGCCCGGGCAGAGCTGCGGCAGGGAGCGGGGCGGGGGCAGTGCCAGCACGTCGCGTGGCTGGAGACCCCCTGACCTGCTCCCTGCACCGGCCAGGCCCTGGGCTGCAAAAGGGACCCGGTGCATGCACCCCCGTAGTCATCAGGGCTGCTGCAGCGTACGTGGCATTTGCACTCGCAGCACATCTCTGGGGTGCCCGCACCGGGGAAGGGCAGGTAGCACCGCGCACCGCACCGCACCGCCTCCCAGCCCGCAGCAGCTGCGGAGGTCCCTGCTGGGAAGCGCTTCTCACCTCCTGCTAATGTGTCAATTGTGTTGGAAATCACTTTTGTTTTACAAAGGAGTGAATTTCTGAGCTCGTGGTTTCTATCTCACCCTTCCCTGGTTTAATCACTACATAAAGAAAATCTCTCTCACTGCATGGTGACAAGCACATCTCTGCTTTTTTTTTTTTTTTAATGCATTTATCTACTTTGTCTCCATTTGTCACTATGCCCCTTTAGCAGTGTAGCAGAGGGGAAAATTGAAGGGCTGTAGAAATAACACCTGAAAAATTCATTTGAATTTTTTTCTCATTTTTTGGTAGTAAAATCCTCTACCTAATACAGCCAGCTTCACTGGTTCCTCCAGGCCCCCAGCTCCTGTGGCTGATCAAAGCACAGGATTTTCAATCAATAAACCCAGTACTGGGGCACCTGCTGACACACAGCTGCATGCCGTGCTGCTAGGGACAGGAGCTTGCTCTGTGAACGGAGTGGTTTCCACCCCTTTTGCTTACTTTAAGCTGGGCCGCACGTTATGATTTTAAGGGTGACACTTTTTTTGTGAAACCTTCCCTTAATATGAGGTTCCTGGTTCGTAAACGTGTGCTGCTGCACCAAAAATGTGCGAAGATGCAGATGTGCAGCTACAGCCACCCTGGCATCACCCTTGCACAACGCAGCATCCTTCCCCACCACAAAGCATCTGACCCTGCCCCTCTGCAGCCCCTTGCAGCCCCTCGCCTCACCTCTCCGCATCGCTCTCATCGCTGGATTTCAGCTCCTCCAAGGCCACCTGCAGATCGGCAATGCGCCGGATGGAGGTCCCCAGGTCGGCTTGCAGGACCTGCCGCACCTCTGCCAGCTCCGCCAGCTGCTGCTCCTGCATGGACGGCACTGGGTTAGCACCGGCACCCCAGCATGGCACCCCAAACTGTGGAGCAGGCGAGCGAGGCACCTGATAAAGGTGTGTGTCCCCCTGCTCTCTGTGCTCTGCCAGGGCTTGCTACCTCCCACTGCGCTCTGCTACACGTGTGATAGCTTGTAAAATGCAACTTCCTCCAACAGGAGAGAGGCAAAGGAAGCTGAACCCTCCGTGACTGAGCACCACCTCCCACAATGGAAAAAGGCTCAGAGGAGGCGAGCCAAATATCCCAAGTACAGGGAAGAATGTAAGGAGCCACCAGCAATTTCTGTGCAGAAACTGAACTGAACTCCGGGGAGGGGAGGGTGACCTCGGTTGTAAGCACATGGCTGTACCAAGGCACCACCAGATTGTACTAACAGCCTTCCTGGAGATTGTTAGTAAAGAATAATTTCTTCCTGAGCCAGCCAGACCACCATGGGGGAAGCATATATACGGCTCAGCCCAACAAAAAGTATATAAAACCTGGAGAAGTAAAAAAAAACCATCTTTGAAGAGAGCAACAGGCCTGAGCTGGCTTCAGCCCACACATCCGCTCCTGCAGCTGGGGATGTCCAGTGCCATGGCGGTGAGTGTACAGAGACCTGGGCTGGGCATCGCATCTTTGTATCACGTTGGTGAATCACATTGGGTGAATGTTGCAGTTGTTGTACTGTACCCATGGTGTGCTTTCAGTGCACTGCTGTATTGCTCTGCTAAATCAAAATGTAATGCTGATATACCAAATGATTAAGTCTGATATTAAACATTAACCTCCCTGCCCCATGTGGAACATGTAAAAGCAGCTGGTGTGAAAGCACCACGTTGCTGCCAGGGACAGAGTGGGGCACAGACCGCAGGGATGCTCCTGGGTGTTTCAGGGCTGCTCCTCCACTCACACACACTACACACCTGCCTGGAAACAAAGCTCTTTCCAGAAACGCTGGAGCTGATGAGAAAAAACAGAAAATCTATTCATAATTTAAACTACAAGGAGGAAAAGCTGGATAAGCCGCACAACCCGCATGGCTCCATGGACCCAGCATCACCTGTAGCCGGGCAGCCTCATGGCACACCGAGGACGCCGACCAGGCACTGCTCACCCACCGTGGCTGAGCACCACCATGCTCATGAGATTCCAAGACCTTTCAGCTAGGAAGGAAATCTTTGTGCCATTTTCTAAACCATCACACGGCAGAGAGAGGAGGAGAGTGAGCGTGAGCTGCAAATTCACCGTGATTGAAGCCGCCAGCTGTAAAATTGCCATCTCAGTGGCGACAAGGTGAGAGATGATTTGCAATGCGGGCTGCGACAGGCCGTGGCGCAGGAGCCGGCAGACTGTCAGAGTAAATAATGAAAGCCCTGGAATCACCAGGCACACAGGCCTGAGGGGAAGAGCATTTCAGTTCATAAAAACATGCAAAGAAATATCCCAGTTTGGGTTGCACAGCATCACAGTTGCTTTTGCAAATGTGTCGATATTGGTAAAAACCTGAATGCTGCCAAGAAGCTTTCTGAAACTCTGTGCTTCTGAGCCCTTTGCTGCCTTCCTGGTTCAGGTGAATGTAGAGGGTGCGAAGGACCCATTCATTGTGGAAGCTGCTCCGAGTTGTGCGGGGATGGTCCACTGCCCGGGGAGTGGAGATGCTCCCCTCACCAGGGCTGATGCTGCAAACAGCCAGGGGCTTGGGAGGGAGCACAGGGTGAAACACTAGCCCCCGAGAGGAGAAAAGCCTAAGAAGAGTGAGCTCCAAGCTCCGGCTGGCTACGTGCCTCTATTAGTGACTGCGAGACCAGGCAGCAAAACAACTGCTAAAGAGCTCAACCCTTCAAACAGGTTGATAAGAGTCTCTATTGAACTACTTCCTTGGCTGCAGGATATGGTGCAAATTAAATATACTTCAGTGGCTGCATTTAATTCCTTTCTTCCTTTCTGCTATTATTAACCTGACAGTGACTGGCGGGGAGGCAGCTGGGCACACAGTAGGGTGTGACCCCTCCAGCACCCAGACCCCGCTTCCTCTAGCCACTGACAAATGAAATCCCCTGGGCACAGCTGCGAGAGCAGCAGACAGCATGTCCCGGCGGCTAGTGGGGTCTCTCCGGCCCCACTGCCTTCTGCATGACAGCCACAGGCATGGCTAAAGAAACAGGACCACCACGGGGCTCCAGCCTTGCTCTCCCCAGGGATGCCACAGTCCCTGGGCACCCCTGGTCCATGGCACCCACGCTGCATGGTGGGGAGCAGCCCAGCTCCCCCGGGGATGCCGCAGTCCCTGGGTACCCCTGGTCCATGGCACCCACACTGTGTGGTGGGGAGGAGCCTCTGGCCTAGGATGGGGCTGCGCAGGGCACTGGGGTGACTTTGGGAACTGCACAGCCTTGGGCTCTACGCACTGCGGGTAACCTTGGGGTCCCCTGCCCACACGCCAGCCGAGTGGCAATGTGAACATAAGCCTGAAAATACCTGTTTCTTAATAAGATTTGACACTGCTAAGCGCAGTGATGTTGCTAAACAGACTTCTTCCAGCAGAGGTACTATCACCACCGCCATCGCCCCAGGTACCCAGACTGATGAAATGCAGAGGAAAGCACCAGTCACATTCAAAGAACAACCTGGGGCTACTCCACGCTCGCTCTTTGCCAAGTGGCTTGCACAAGCCTATACAGAAAGCAAATTTTAGCTCTTGGGGCTCAAGTGTTACTGTAAAATGAATTCTGGTGATACAAATCTGCAACAAGATGATGTGGGGAAGAGAAACAGTACCACTCAGTTTCTGTGCCCTGTCTTTTGGCATGGGCTCAGCATATCCACAGCTCCCAAGGATGCTGCAGCCAGCAAGGAAGAGGAGGAGGAGGAGGCCAGCAGAGCTGTGGCTGGCCAGGGGAAGCACAAGGGGAAATGCTCTGAGTGAATGTGCTGCTCAGTATTTTGGGCTCAAAACAGTGCAAAGTAGAAAGGTTCATTTACGGAGCCACAGAGCAGCTAGGTCAGTCAGCCCTGTGCTCATAAGGACAGCACTGCAGTGGGGAGGGGGCTGCAAACCCCCTGTCCCACCCACCCCAGCGCTCAATCCCTGATCTTGTGCACAGAAGCACTTCATGTTTTACTCTGCACCGTACAATTGTCTCAAGGAAAGGAATAATTATGTCAATATAATTAATTTCAAATGTGAAAAACCTATCTTCGTAATACAAACTGACAAGAATGGTCCCAGCATCAGGCCACTGTTATCCCACGGAACTATTAGACACCTTTGACACATGTTGTTTCAATCTAAATGTAAATGCAAGAAGCATTTCCCTTTTAATACAGTAATTGGCCTGAGCATTTACATCCTCGCTCAGGATGAACTGCCAAGTCTTGCCAGCTTTTTGTTTTCTCTGAGCAGAAAAGGGGCGGGGGAAAGGGAGAATATATTTATTGAGAAAACTCATAACCTGCTTGCTCATGTGGCTCTGCCGAAGCAGGGAGAGAAATGCTGCAGAGTGGAGCAAGCGGTGGTGCACCCACGGTCCCTCTCCCAGTCCTGCTGGACCCCAGGGATGAACCTGTCCTCTCCCACTCCAGGCAGCAGCTAGGAGCCAAGAAATTCACCTGGCTGCAGAGGCACCAGGCATGGCTGCACCCTGCCAGCACCTCCAGCCTCGGCAGAGCCCCACCTCACCCATGCACGCAGGGATCTGCCCTCTCCCTTCCCGGCTTCCCTGCACATTGTGACTCGGTGGCCACAGCTGGAGCCAGCCAGCCACTGCCCTTCACCACGCACAAGAAACCACCGTGATGCCGAACGAGAGGCTGCCGGGGACCGGAGTGCTGCGCTGCGGCTGGACCTGGGGGATGGAAGGTGACTTGTACATCATTTTGCCTGAATTATTCGTTGTTAATGGCCTGTTATCAGAGCCCCTGTGCTCCGGCCGGTGCTGCTGGTGACAGGGATCCTGGATGGCTGCTGCTGAGGGCTGCAATAAGAGGAGCTGTGCTGGTGAACAGAGCTTATAAAGCAACGGCTGCCAGAGGAATCAGTCCTTTCTACCTAATCAGGGAGCAGGCAAAGTCTGGAGCAGCTGCCCTCATGCTGCACAATGGGGAGTAAGGCAGCAATTTTCCAACTGTTTATGAGATTTCTTCTGCTACTCTTTAGCCTCCACAGGGGTCTAATATGCATTACACGGCAAACTGATCTGTAGGGGGATTTCATCCCTGAGCACACACATACACCTCAGCTGGGCTGCTCTTGCCAGCCCATGGCACATCAAGAGCAGTGCCAGAGCTGCCCCATGGGACCCCAGTGCCTCCCCCAAAAGGTGACCCCCAAACAGGGGGGCTGCTTGCTCAGGGCAGGAACCCCACAGCCACTGGGCCAAGGGCCAGCACTGGAGCTGCTGGCTGGGAAGGGTTTGGGTGCAGGACTGCACTGCCAAGGGGTCCCCATCAGCTTTTGGAAGCACATTCCCTCCCTCTCCTAGGGAGAAGCATGGATCATTGCCTTCTCCCTTGCAAAGCACCAGATACAAGACTTGCAAAAAGCCCCAGTGCTCCAGAAAGGAGCTACAGCTCCTGCCACAAACCAGAGATGTTAGAGCAGGTGGTCCTTTACTTCATGTGTATGTTGATTTTTCACTGAAAAGCTCCGCTAGTGTCTTTCCTGCCTTACAGTGGTTTGGAGCAGCCCTACAGCATCCATCCTGCCTACCAGCGAAGAACCTGCCCACGCACCTGGCACAGGGGCCACAAGGAGAGACAGGGACATGGCACCAGCTGCGAGGCCAGGGAAAGCTGCCCCAGCTTCTCAAATGGGAGCTGAGAGCACTTCTGCTACATGGGCTCAGGAGCATCCTCTGTTGTTAAACGCCGGTCCCTGTTGGCACCAGTATATCTGGCTCCTTCTACCAAACCAGTCAGTCACTCACAGCAGAAACCAGTCTGACCAGCTCAGAAACCCGGGCTGATGTGTATTTTATAATCAACAAGTAAAATATATGTTCCGCCTGGTTTTGCATACGTTTCCAGTTTAGATTCTCCCATTCACAGCATATCGGCAGACAGATGGTCCCAGAGCCCAGCAGTCCCAAAACCTGTCAGCACTGGCCCACTGGCAGGTCAAAAGCATTTATTCTGAAAATCTGTGGTTAATTTCTGCTTACAGGAAGCCTGAATTAAAGGCACTCTCAAGACGAGGGGGGTGGGAGCTTGCTTGGTGATGGTCAGCACATAGCAAACATCTCATCACTCTGAGATGCTGGTGGGACTCCTGTCCTCACTCAGGGGGGCTCACAGGATGCTGCTGCTGCACATCTGTGCTGGTAAGACCCTGACAACATGGGTTACAGTATAAAAAAAATTAACTCCTACTGTGAGTGTCACAGCCAAGTGCTCAACAGTGGGTCTGGCCTGCTAGCCACCTTTCCCTGCATTTCATACGGCCCCTCTTTACCCATCCTGCCCAAAGCCCCTGCAGCCCCAGACCCCCCACCTGCCCCTCTCACAGCACCATCCACTCCCACTGCAAGGACAGGTTGGAAAGGAAGAGATTTGCTGCAAAGGGGAAATACTGCTGCCACTTCATGGGTACCCAAACAAGCAAAAGCCAAGGGAAGGGCGGTGAGGGCACAGCCCCCAGCCCCATGGCACCCCACCACCGGCATGGCACGGCAGCAGGGCTGTCAGCCAGCGCTGCAGCAGAAGAGATCAAGACAAGCACAGGCTCTGCACCAGGCAAGGACAGGAGGAGACATGGGCTGGCAGCTCCCAGGGGTCTCCCTGCTCCCAGTGGGGGCTGCTAGCCCACATTGCCCCCACACAGCTGGCAGTGAGATCCTGCTGCCCACCATCTCCCTGAGTATCGCTGGGGCTTCCTCCTGCACTTGGCCAGCAGTCTTTTCCAACAACAAAGATGCTCAGGCCCTCAGCAGTGAGGGGCAGCAGCAGGCAGCAGCAGGCAGCTGGAGGTGTTTCAGCCCCTGGCCAGAGCCTCCTCAGAAATAGGGAGGGAGGGGACACCTCATCCCACCCACGTCGCCCCATCTCTCCACATCCTAGCTTTGCTTTCATTGCTTCTCTGGAAAAGGATTTCTAAACTCCTCTTTTTATTAAGAGTTTCTTTTTCATCTAATTTTGTGCCAGAAGCATTTGAAGATAAGTTAAAAAGCGTTAAGCAAAACCAGCAGTGAAATAATTTGTGGGACTCTAAAGAATGCCGAGGCAGGCACTGCAGAGCAGCCAGCACCGTGTCCTCGTCACCGTCTTTTATTTTTGTTTGTGGTTCTGCTGTCACAACATAACCTTTGCAAGATCCCATCCACCTGAAGTGAAGTGTAATCTAATTAGTCCAATTTGGATTGCTTCTATTTGAATAATTTAGTGTACACCTGCAGTATTCATCAATCATTATTATTTTTAATTAAGTAATTAACTCGAAGGTTTTCAGAAAGTTTGAAGTGACGAAATTTCCACCATTGAAGTCTCAAGTGAGTCGGGGTGAGGGGCTCTTTCTGTGCTCACAAACACTGCTGTTACCAGTAATTAGTGTGAGCAACCACAAGTGCTGATGATTTCCTGAAGAATTTACTACTTTAATGGCAAACCAGGAATCATGCGCCTGCTGTACAACAGGCCTAATTAGCGCTTATCCAGTTGAGTTTTCACCCGAAGCTCCTCCATCACCCAACCTCACCTCTAAGGACTGGCTCCCTTTGATGATAATTGTTGTTACACTTAGTCTAAGCCATTAGCTTTTAAAGAAAAGAGCAGCTCTGAAAGCCCCAGGAGCAAGCGGTGCTGGGGCTGAGGGCGGAGACATCAGAGGGTTTGGCTGGGACCCTGCTGGGAGCTGTAGGTTTGCCTGGGTGGGAGCGTGGCATTCTCAGCTGGAGGCACAAACAGCTCCCACTTGGCTTCTCAAGTTCACTGAAAGCACCACCAAAATCCTTAAAGCTTGCAAATGAAAAAAAAAAACCAACCTCATAGAGATCAGGCTGCAATGTGCTACAGCATACCGGATGGAGTGGCGATAACAGGGCAGCATTAATATGAAGGAGATCTCACGTCATAAGAACCAGAAAAAAAAGGTTATTTACACTGTGACTCTCAACTTTCTTTTTTTTAAAAAAAAAAAAAGTGCAAAGAATATCTTCCCACCTATACTTCAGTTTTCAGTAAAAATAGTGAATTATTATGGTGACAAATATCACAGCTTCATTAAAGATACCTGATTTGAAGACAGTGCCTGCAAGACCCCATGGAGTGCCCCGGCAGTGGGGGCTGGGTAGGGTTAGCAGCGTGTCTGTCAGTGCAGACGGCTGGAAGAGACCCAACAAGTCCAGTTGACTCACTGGCATGTGCCTCTGCCAGCTGGGGCTTCATCCCAGCAGGATCAGCCCCTGCTTTTCCCTGGGTATCCCAGCTTGGTGCCCCAGCACAGCCCACACGGATGGGAGGCACCCAGCGTGCAGGGCAGGAGGGACCTTGGGGCTCCTGCTCATGGCTGAGCTCCCATCCCAGAGCTCCCATCCCAGGCTCCAGCAGCTGCTTGATTCCTCCCATGAAATGTAAGCTGTGCAGCTAGTTCAGTCAGCAGCAGCACAGCCGCAGGTACCCCCTTACAGAAACAGGAGCTCCTTTAAGCTTTTTAGTTATTCTTAACACCTACTGGAAGAATTACTGTCTAAAAGGTGGAATTAGTGGATTAATCCACCCTGGCTTGTTAGTAGATCACATCTCCCCCCCTTTGCTGCAGCACACACACAGGTGAGGAGAAGATGCTCTGCCAGAAGTTCTGTGAGAACAGCCCTGTAAAGGCAAAGCATGGGACAGGGTCCTCATGCAGTGTCCCTGTCCCTGTCCAGGGCTCTTAGTGATGGCTGCAGACACCCAAAGCAGCCAAGACAAGGCCTCTTGCAAACACCTCCTTGTCTCCCCGATGCTTATGATAGACCATCTACCCCCTCTCAAGTATCATCTCCAGAGCACCAAAGCCAGGAGCTGAGCCCAGCACCCATCATCATCCTGCCCTAACAGCAGCCTCAGGAGGGAAATCCCAGCCGGTGGCTGATCCCACCGCAGTGACGGCAGCTCATCGTTCTCCACACCTCTGCCCCACGCCTGGTCCCAGCCCCTGCTCCATCCTTCCCTGCACCACAGCAGGCAGCTTCACCAGGGGACAAGCATGAGCATATGTGCATACACAATAAGCAAAGAGAGCTGGGCTTGGTTTTAAGCTCCCCAGAGTTGGCTCTGAGTTGGAAATCCATCTTTCACTTCTGTTATGACTCAGTTTCTGCTGTGGTCCAAGGAGACCAGGCGGCTGGGTCTAGCCTGTCAAGCTCTGAGTGTCAGCACAGCAGCTGAGAAATGAGGAGTTGTGGCAGGCTGGGATCCAGATTTTATTGGAAGAGGAGCTATAGCTCCACGGAACAAATCCAGTACATGCAACCAGAGCAAAGACAGAGACAACCAGGGCCAAGTACTACCCCCACCGTTAGAAAACATGCCACCCTTGCTGCAATGGCACCGGGCTTGGAAAGTGTTCAAAACCTATTCTTCTTAAAAAATTCATAAGGCAGAGCCATCTGCCTGTCAGCCAGCTCTCCAGCTCCCATCCCTGCTTCTTGCTGGATTTTCCCTGCTTCCTGTGAATGGCATGAGTCTGCCTCCCAACTGCCCAAAGCCAGGTCAAAAATGAGAGAGGGATTGAAATAGCTGTCCTGAGCCTGCCTGAGAGTGTGGGGATGATGGGACAGGGTTTTCAAGTGCCTCAACCACTGATAAACATGAGCTGTGAGAATGAAATACCTTATATACAGGCACGGGATTTCTAACCTAAACTGTACAATGAATTTGTCCCTTCAACGCATCTCTTAAACCCTGACAGTGCATGGAAAGTCCACAGCCTCGCAACTGTTTATTTAAATAATATTTTTAAAAAATTGTTAGGTGCAGACGATGACTTAAGTAATGTTAAGTGAATAATTCATGCAGTATTTATAATTGATGGGGGATTTATCAGGAGCAGAGCCGTAAGTAGCTTTCTATTAACTATTGATGCTCTCTGCCAGCCTGTCGACAAGCATGGCTGGGCTCTGCAATCACAGTTCTCTCGTGATGTTTTATTTAAGTGCTGTTAAGAGTACACAGTCTAGGGGAACACCTCTGTTCCTGGGGAACACCACAGCAACCCCCGGCTCCCAATGTGTTCGTGCCATGGTGGGATCATGGAGCCAGGTTCCCGCAGAACAATCGGCCTGACCAGCCGCCACATGCCAGCAGGGAGAACCTTGGAGCTGGTGTGATGTGTCTGGGGGCTTCACCTGCTTTAGTGCTTGCCTGGCTCCTTCCTCCTGTCCCACTGCAGCAGATGCCAGACAACCCCCAAATGTCTGAGTGTCTGGATAAACCTAGATGCCTCAGTATTGCCTTATGAGTTTGTCTGTTTATGGGGTTTTATATCTTATTGTAGGGAGATGCCCCTAAAGGTCCTTTCAGACTTTGCAACTTCATTGGTGAGAACAGAAGCATGCTAAGATGACCAAGTATCTTGCTACACCCATCATTCATATCCCCACATGAAACATTCAAAAAGCATCTAAAAATACGTGCACAAATACAAAAATACAGTTAAAAGAACCCACCCGTATCCTAACAGACAGCCCATCTGTGTTCCAAAACATCACACTTCTAACAAAGCTGTAATTAACGCACATTTATCATAGCAACTGAAGCTGTGTCTCACTCGGCACTCACAGGGAAAGCAGCAGGACCAGCCCCGGGGTGGGCTGCTGCAAACCCAGCGGGCAGCCCTGCAGCCCAGGGAGCTGCCTGGCATGCAGCGTGCACCCGGCACAGCCTCTCATTTGAAAATCTTACAACTCTGAAGAGCATCGGTGGCTACATGACTCTGACCTACATGGGAGACTCGTTTTGTGCCCAGGGGAGGGTGTCCCGGCAGCCAGAGCTGTGTGCGAGCACGTAGGATTCAGGCTGGAAGAGCAAGGACAAAGCCTGTTCATGGTGCAGGCAGGGGATGTGGAATAATTCACACTAAAACACCATTCCCTTCAGAAAGGCTGGCAGCCTCAGGGCGAAATAAATGCTGAAATCTCCTTGATTGTTAAATAAAAGATTATTGATAAAATAACTGCTTCTAATGTGGCTCTGCTGCCAGCAGAAATGTAATATCTTTCAATTACTGCTTGAAAGCAAGGCTTTCCTTTTGTTTACTGGAAAAATACAACATGAAAAGAGATGCTTGTAAAGGACTGTAAAATGAAGGTGAATCTATTTTTGCCGTACTCCAAATCCAGTTGGGGCTTTGCGCGCGCAGAGCAGGTTAGCTGCTTGTTGGCACCATCTGACACACTGCCGTGCCACAAGGGGGTTATTTGGCAAGGCCAGGAGCACCGCAAGGAGCTGCCGCTTTGGGCTGAGCCCTGGCACACCGAGCCACATGACTGGCTTTCGGCACGTGGCGGGCTGGCAGGAGGATGGGGTGTTTCCCCCATGCACAGCTGAGGTTCTGTCCGACATGAGGAAAACCAGCACAAGGAGGTGGAGGAACGACCTGAGCAACTTGCCATTTCCTAGAGCTGAGCAGGCAAAGCGCTCTCCTTGCTGGAACAAAACGCAGAACAGAGGGACTACCCAGTCTGCCAGCCTAGCCACAGAGAATTGAGGCAAGGTGCCTCAGTAACAGCTTCAGTTCAATGGTTTGGGGCTGCAGAGGGATGCAAAGCAATTCACTGCCCCTGCAAGAGCTCCCCAGCTCCACTCCCCAAAGCCAACCCTGACGCCCTGGCATTAGCAGAGCCCAGAGCAGCTGCAGGCGAGCAGCCTGGGGAGGGGAGCAGCTAACAGCAAATTGGCCATCTCCACCTCCAAGCACAGAGCAGACAAAGCATCACTTTCCTAGGACCATCAGGCCAATCTGCAGGTTACGGAGGGGTAACCTGCAGCAGCCGCAAAGCCCCCTCATGGCCCTGAGACCACGCAAGCCCATGGGGACAGCACCCCCTTACCAGCTCAACGCGCCGGCGGCTGGACTCCAGCTCCCTCTGCACCAGCTCATCCATGTCAGCCTTCATCTCCTCCATCCTCCTCTGGTAGTACCTGGTGCTCTCCTTCTCCCGCGCCTCTGACTCTGCCGCCTTCTCCAGCTCCTCGCCCATCTTTATGATGCTGTCTCTCAAGCGCAACACCAGCACCTGGGGAGGAAGGTGCAAGGTGAAGCAAGCGAGATGGAGATGAGGAGTCATGAAGCTCTCCACAAGCATCAAGCAATGCGGAGAGCACTGCCTCCCCAACCCACACCACAGAGCCAGTCGCTGTAATTATCATTATCAAACATTGCTCTGAGACCTTACAAGTGGCAGCAGCTGCCTGCAGTGGGTGTGGACCCCAGTGACCCCGTTCCGTCCCTGTGCCCCACAACAGGCGATGCCACCCCCAGGCCACAGCGCATCCCCCTGGGCTCCCCCCAGGACAGCTGCTGCTTTGCAGACACAAAAGCATTTTCCTTCACCCCTGGGCTGGGCTTGTTCAGGCAGCATGACTTAGAGAAAAGCGACAGTAAAAACATATTCCAGGGCACCAGCAGATGTGCTGATTAATGACAACAGTGAAATACTGCGATTGAGGTCCTGACTTCTGGACGATGCCAGAGCAGAGGGATGCTGTCAGAAAGGTGCTGTGATGGATGCGCTGTGCAGTCAGCACACACCATGCGCTGTGCCCAGGCACAGGGACTGTATATTCCTCCAGGTGTTTATAGCACTAGGCTCACTGTCGGCTTTCAATAAAGCATGTATAGGTAACAGCAGCGGCATGAACTATATGGCCTCTCCTGTCCCTCTCGACCCCTTCCTGGGTCCTTCTTCCCCCAAAGCTGAGGCAGTGGCATTGCTACACCCAGCTTTTTGCAAGCAAGCTGCATCTCCCCAGGGCTCTGCATCCCCTCTGCCAGCAATGAGAGGTGGTACCTCAAAGCGCTTCATCTGCACAGCCTGGAAGTCCAACTGGCTCTCCAGGTCGCGGATGCGGGCTTCCTGACGGCTGACGATGGAGCGCTCAGCTGGGCACTGCTCCAGGCGCTCCAGTCTTGCCTGCGCTGCCTGCAGCTAGGAGAGGACAGGCTGCATTAGCACCCCTCCAGCCCCTGACTCATGCAAACACCTCCTGGTCCCTTTCCGAGATCCCCCGCCAGGCCCTCGCCTTGGTGTGGCAGCACCGAGGACCCCGCACGGCCCCTGAGGCACTATGGAGAAGCATTGCCTTTGGCTTCCTGAAGGATTCGCTGCTGTTAATAGTGCACAGTAAATGCAAGACACAAACGTGTATTTTTGAATGAAAAATGTGCTGGCAAGACGACACGTGTCTGAGCCTCTTTTGGTTTTTCTCTTCTCACAAACTCTTTGAGGACAGCAGGCATAAAAACTCACAGTTTAGCCCTGCGTGGAAAGCTTCCTGCATTGGGTTGTTTCTTCAGCTGTTACACTGAGATCTCCAAAGCAAACTGCCCTTTTAGTGATCCTGCTACAAGTTTGATTCAGATTTTGTATTTGACCTAGAACTACGGGAATCTGCCTTCTTTTATCTCGGCCTATCTCTAAAGCACCACCCTCTCTGCCTCAGAGGGAGCGAGTCCTGCTTCTGATTCCTGGGCAGCTTAGCTACGCTCCAATAAAGCACTTAAGTTAATGGGATTACTCATGTGTTTAAAATTAAATCCACACACTCCAGGAGGGTCGGTGCACCCGCAGAGGCAAGGCAGTGCAGCACCCATTGGCACCTGCCCTGGGGTCAGCCCCATCCCAGCCACGGCACCAGCAGCTTGGGAAGGAAGGAGGGGAAGGGGGGCTCTCCATCCCAAGAGCCTTGCCAGGGAAAGCTTTCTCCAGGCCAAGGTCATGGCTGGCAGAGCCCCACCCCCACCCGTGGGGCCGGGGCTGCAGGCGTGCAGCGGGCAGACAGTGTCTTCTGCATTGTGCTGCTCTCAAGGGTGTCAGGGAGAGGAGAGGGACCTGACCGTGTTACAGAGGAGAAATGACTGTGCAGCACCAGGGTGAGACTTAGGGTCTGATTTCAGACAAGAACACAGCATCTGCGGCTAGCACCGACAGCACACCCGGCACAGGTGTCAGAGGTGGTTCTTGCTCCTCAGCTCTGGGTGCTACGGGCTGGAGAGAAATTACCTTCTCCTGAAGGCTCTGCTTTTCTTTCTTCACATCTTCCACTTGCATCTGCAGCTCCTGGATCTGAGCGATATCTGTTGCCGACTGTGGAAAGAGAAAGCACAGCGGTGGGAGCAGACCCGGGGCTCAGAGCAGAGGGCACACATCATGAGGAGTGTGGTGTTGAAGGCTGGCTCGTGCCTGCACCTCCTACCACCCAAACAGCAAGCAGCTCCTGCACTGGACTGAAGGAGCTAAATTCTCCTGACTCAATGCAGCTTTCTTCATTTTTGAAACAAGTATTTGCAGATCAGGACAGAAACCATGTAGTCAAGGTAATTTCTGTTCTTGGGGTCCTTTCAGATATAGACTCCTGGCTCCATAACACCACTGCAAGGGGCACCAGACTGTGAATTGTCAGTCTCACCAGCCTACTCCTGCTTCACCAGGAGCCCTGAAGTCCCACAGCTCCAGGTACAATCCTTTGGGAGAGCCTGCCTTAGTCTGGATATTGCACAGAAAGCCCCAGAGCTGTCTGTCAGCAGTTTTTAAGCTCTGCATGAGAAAACAGTGAAAGACAGACTAGAAAAGGATCCAGATGGAAAGCTACAGGATTTCCCAACTATTGAAACTAAAGCCAAGACACCTCTTGAAAGAAGATTAAAAACTACAGGTGACAGGAGCCGGAGCAGTGAGCCATCCCTTCCTCTCCTCACAGCATCTGCTTCCTGGGGTCCCCACCCTGGGTATACCGATGGGGGCTGCCACTTGCTCTCAGCCAGGCTACAGGGTTTTCCAAGCACCCTCCCAGGGAGGGGGATGCTGCCCAACCTCCACAGCCCTGGCTCCTACCTGGGCTATCAAAGCCTTGTGCTTTGCCATGAGCTCGTTCAGGTCTTCCTGGTCCTCATCGATGCGTTTTAGGAGGTCAGATCTCTCATGCTGCAGCTGGTACAGCTGCTCGTCCACCTGTGGGAGGACCCTCAGGGTTGGTGGCTCATGCATCCCATGGAGGACCCACCACACACACACCCTGGACCGTGGCACCCTCTGGGCCATGCTGCTGCCAGCATCCAGCCCCGTTGCTGGCACCAGGAGAGGCAAAGGGAGCTACTGCATATCGCAGAGGGGGACTACGGGATGCGGCACATTTGTAATCGTTTTAGCTATCCATAAAACCACCCCGGGGGCTGTTCCAAAGAGATTGGGTGGTCTAGTAAATATACTTGATGATTTACTAAAAAAGCTGATTATTGCTGTCAAACACAGGGAGGTAGGACTGCACTGCTGCCCTTCGGCCTCCCCTGCCCTGGCTGCATCTCCACAAACGCACCAGGGTCTTGCTTTTGCTGAGGGTCTCCAGCTCTGCGTGCAAGTTCTCCAGTTCCAGGGCGGCTGTCTGCTGGGACTTCTGGGCCTCTGCGCACTTTGCTTCACTCTCTTCCAACTGGGAAAAATTGGGGGAGATGATAATTAAAGGAGCACAAACCATGTGCGGATTATGCTGTTCCCCTTGCAGCACAGCCACGTCTATTTACACTTCACTCCCAGAGCATTTTCCCCTGCTAACGCACATGGAAACTCGACCTTTTAAAATCTGTGCTGCTTTTCAGCCCGTCTGCTCCTGGTTTACAGCGAACACTTTTCCTTTCCCAGCCGGTGAGGCAGGGCTTCTTTAGCAGCTCCTGGCACACCTAACTGTGGATCCTACCACCCCTGACTGTCCTGCTGAGTGCTGAAGTAAGAGCCCCGAACCACACATCCTCCCTCTGCCTTGGCACTGCTGAGTGAGGTAGAGCTGGGATCATTAATTTGCAAAATTATGTGAATTACATGTAATTCCTGATTAGAGCAATTCATGATTCGGAGTTTGCAAATGGGCTTTTCATGTGGCATAAATTGCATTTGCAAATACACATAAAATATCACATTTATAAATGTTAATTTGCTCTCAGTTTTTATAGCTCAACCATTAAGACTACAAAGATCTTAAATGGGCTGCAAACATCTGGAAGATGCAGCAGCATCCCAAAAACTGACACTGCCTGGAGGGAGGAGTTCATGTAGGCTGTACCTGAACATCCAGTTCCTTCTCACTTGGGTTTCTCTTCTTCAAGAAAAACAAAACTTACCCCCTCCACTTGCTGCTTATTTCCCATGCCCAGTCCTGGTTTCCCTGCAGAGGATGCAGAGCTCCTGGGGGCAGTGAGAGCTGCTGCACACCATGACAAGAATCTGAGCATTTTAGACTATTTTCTCAGGGTTTACTTGTCTTTTTTTAACTCTCTCCCTCAAAAAGGGGGGGATTATAAGGTACTATAACTGGAACAATCCTCAGCTCATTTTTCTCAACTGTTTGGAGTGATTGAGACCTACTTGGAAAAGCTGAGCAAGTAATTTGCTTCCTCAGGCCTAATCTGCAGAGGAAATGGAAGTTGTTTTTCCCTTGAAGTCAATGATTCCAAGGAACGATTGGGAAAAAATAACTCTGAACATCTCTGGGTCTCCAGCTACAGTGCCAGCCAGAAGCTGCTCAGGGAAATACAAAGCTCTGGCACAGAGACATGTAGCAGTTCAGATCCTGAAAAAACATTATTTAAAATGATGTGCCTGTGCCCAAACTCAGCCTGTGTTGATGGATTGTCTAGTCAGTCTATTCATACATCTGCAGAGCCACTCTCACAGCGACACATGCAGTGTTCCCTTTCCTTCCTCCAGCTGAAAAATAGCCTTTGGCTTTTGCATAAAGCTCAGACAGCCATTGCTGGAACGACCCAAGGAATAGCTGCTGGGAGGTGTTAAAGATGCCAGTCGGACTGCCTGCTGGTTTTATGGCCCAGAGCTTTTCCACCTGCCCAGCTTTGGGCTCCTCCAGAAGCAACGCTGTCCACAACCAGCGCCTGGGACTGGTCTTTCCCTTGCCACAATTACACTAAAACTCCAGAGAGTTTAATCAGAGAGAAATGCATCTCCAGGACCTCTTGTTAAATACCAGCTTCCATTTCACTTCATGTAATGGAATTTTCCCATTTGGGAAGAATAAATTGAAATTCCCTGCAAAAATGCATAATGTATGAGCTTCTGAAAAATATTAGTTTGCGGCGCTACACCATCTGTTAAATACCTGCATAAAATGGATGCTTCAGCCTTATTAAGAAACAATGCTATACTTCTAGCCATATGGATTTTGATTAACGGAAATGTAACATTTTAGCAAAGTTTTTATTCTTGTGGAGGTTTGTGGGCTGGTGGTAGGATGTATTGGCTTTTGAGAAAGGCGTCATGAATGCCATTAGAAATTGTTTAAATTTAAGGCATGGAATAATCATGAGGCATTTTTAATGCATGATGAGTCTCAGTGCTGGTGGCATAGCAAAACCTCAATATCCCCAATATTAAGGCTTTCTGTTTGCCTCCAAAGATGAGGCAGCCAGGCAGAGGCTACCCACCGAGATAGCTGCGAGGGGGCCGGACCGCATGGCACTGCGGCCACAGGCAAGAGCAAGCAACCTCCTGCACGAGCCTGCCTCGCTGCGGGGACCAGGCTGCTCAGGGAACAAAGCGTTATTCCCCTCACAATGTGGGGCTGGACACCACAGGGACAGCCATGCTCGCCAGGCAAAGCGAGCATCCCAGCATCGCTGCTTGGTCCTTTGGATCAGCATGCGGAAGGGGTCCCTCAGCATCAGCCCACTGCAGCAAGCTCCAGCACTGAGCATGGGGCTCTGCCCTATTAAGAGCACTGGGGGCTGGGAAAGAGCAAGGCAGGGGCTGTGCATCATCACCAGCCCCACAGCAGGATGCGGGAAATACTTGAGGGATTAGTTAAGTGTAACATTACAGCATTAGCTCAATAATATTTAAAAGGGAATGCACAAGTGCTAAAAATGGCCATTCCCACTGCCTGCCCCAGCCATGGCCATCTACTGCCCTGGCTGGCCAGGTCAGTGGCACAGGCATGGACGTGGGTACAGGCATGGGCACAGACACTCAGCTGGCCATGTCAGGCCAACCTCACCTTCCCCTTCTCCCTCGGCACAGGTGGGAACAGCTGCTGCTCACAGATGTTATTTATGCAGAACTATTATCTCAATTATATATGTATGTTGCTGGAATCACTCATGCCTCCCAATTAGTTTGTTTCCAGGGGAAATGTACAGTACAGATTAATTACCGAGCAGTTTCAGAGGACTGGCATCGTTAGGTCAGTCCTGGTCCTTGGCATTGTGGGATCCATGTGCACAGCCATCCTGGGGATGGACAGTCCCATGCCACCCCTATCCTGTGGCAGGGCACCCCACGGGACCCTGAACTCACCCTGGGACTGAAGCCATCCCCAGCCTGGTGGGCACTCGCCAGGTAGCTCAGTGCCAGCTGTGAACCCAGGGTGTCTGAGGTTAAACTACAGCAAATCCGCTGCCATCCCTGCTCCTGCCTTACAGCATCCCTATGGCAACGCCTCCCGAACCTGGAGCTGCTAGAGCTCCTTATCAGACAGATAGAAAATGCACTGAACAGAAGGTAATTAACAGGGCTGGGGGGGGGGGGGGGGGGAAGCAAAAAAAAAATACTTAACCACTGTTGGCTTAATTACAGAGAACTGCTCCTTACAAAGAGACCCTCATCAGAGCAAGAGGCATGTCTCGCCCTGGCCTTGGCAGAGGGATGCTCAGACAGCACGGGGCCACTGCTCATCCCGCACACAGTTAAAAGCAGGACATCTGTAAATATTTCTTGCAGCTTCCCCTCCGCCAAGACAAAGGGTGATGTTCCAAGGGGCAGGGAGACACCCGCTTGCCTGAAGGTACCTACTTGCTTGTGCAGCCGCTCCAGCTCCTGGGCGCTGGCACTGGGCTCCCCAGGGGCTGCCAGCAGCAGCTGCACGTCAGCGAGCAGGGCACGTGTCCGCCGCAGATCCCGCCGCAGCCGCTTCTCCACGTCGAAATCGCGATGGCCGATCTGGGGAGGGGAGAAGGGGTGTCCTGAACCCTGCTGCCCTGCTTCACCCCACAAAACCTCTGTTGGACCATTCCCTCCCACCCCAGGTCATTCCCCACACAATTTGGGAATAGGGAAAAATTTTGGTAGTGCTGAAGTCACGATGCAAGAAGATAGTAAATATCTATGTATAAATATTACTGTTGTCCTTCTATCAAATGAAAATAATTAAACAGTTAAATGAAAGGAAGAAAATAAATTTTGTAAAGGTTAAAACTAGCAGATTCCACTGAAACACCACATTTTTCCCCACCAGAAAGCTGTTCCTCTGAAAACATTTGCCTCCCCCCCTCATCTCCATCAGCCTCGTGCCTGCCAAGCAACCACCCTTGTGCCCAGAGGGACAGCCCAGCCACACAGCTGGGGACACAGGCAGGCACTGTGGGTCCCCACAACCAGAGCAACTCGTCCTTGCAGCCACTGGGCACTGTCACCCCTCTGGGAGACACCCCTGGCTGATGGGTAGGGCCAGAGAGCGGCAGACCCAGAAGATGTGCGTGCAGCGTCTGTGCTGAAAGCTGGCACAGAAAATGCAAAAGCCATTCCTTGAAAGAAAAAAAGCCAGAAAAAAAAAAAAACAACAAACCTTTGGGGAAAAGAATGACAAAGGCAGGGGAAAGTCAGCCCAAAGAGGAAAGGGAAAACCATGCGAAACACTGATGAGGAGAGCTTCATTAGGAGTTATTTACACATCTCTAATGCAAAGCATCTGGAGTCCCTGTCAGCTGTGGAGGGATGTAACCGATGCTGCTGCCTTCGGTGCAGGAGGCAGCAGTCTCTCATGCATGAATCCCCAGCAGCGCTGGCAGAAAGTAACTGCTGGGTGAGTTTTGGAGGCTTGTCCCTGGGCAGTGTGGTGTCACCACATCACTCTGAAGCCTATTAAACAAGGCTAGTAAGGAAGCACCTTAAAAAAAACCCGTCTACACTCCCTCCTCAAGCTGACAGCAACCATGGTTACAAGGATAAAAGAATTAGAAACCCACCAAATAAACAGGGACATGGCTACAGTACTTGATTTCAGACTAATTGAAGTTTAAGAGCATTTTCCATTTAGTCTATTTTCCATGGCTCTTCTTGTTTCAAATCCATTCTCCTATTTTCTGCTCACTGGCTAAAATTAATTGTGCAGGTTTGACCTTGTAACCTGGTTTAGAGCTGGCTGGCATTTGCTGAACCAGAAATCGTTGGCATCTCCATTTCCTTAGTTAGTTTTCTGGCTTGGCTTTTTTTTTTTTTTTTTCTTCTTTTTAATAAACTGCTCTGAAGCACACTGTCCACTGTAAATCAGATGGCATTTAGAACAACACTGCAGCGGAGTAGATTTGCTGTTATCCCTGCCATCCCTACAGACTGTATCTTGGATGCCGTTCAGCATCATTTTCCCTAGCTCAGGGTCTGTCCGCCGCCACAGAGGATGCGTTTTGTGTTGTAGCTGGAAGCAGCAGGTATATGGCAGCAGCCACACCTGCCTCCCACCACTGCAGCCCAGTGCTTTTTCAGTTACAAAGCTGGGATTTCATTTCAAAGCTGCTTTCAAGGCTCTGGTTGTGCCTCACATACACTACAGCAATGCCTGGATGCGCTGTTCCATCTCGCCTGCCCCTCACAGGCACGACTGCCCTTGGTGAGGGCCAGGGGCTGCACGGGCAGCGTCTGGGAACAGTCCCAGGAAGGAGAAGGTGCCTTTCCTCAAGAGCCCCACCGGCTTTGCTCTGTGCACTCCTGCTTCCTTCTTATCCATCTCAGTTCTCCTCCACCAAACAAGAGGGACATGTTGGACTGAGAGAGAGTTATAATAATATGCTGCTTTTATACAGCCAGATTTATTCTGACAGTTCCCAAAATATTTTGTAAGCCAAGAGCCAGGGAGATGTTATGGATAAGCCTCGTCAGACCATTTTGTGTCTACTTGAAATATGCCCACCATTTCAGTGTTGCAAAGCTCCCACATTCATCCCGTTTAATGAACACATGCAATTGCTAGGGCTGGTGAAATGGTGAAATCCAGCCGGCTTGTGCCAATGGCCAGAGGATGCGCTGCTTAATTACTGTAACTCCAGGTCATCAGCTCCTCCTCTCCTGTGCGTGCAGTGGGGGTTGCAATGCAATGGGGGCCATGCAAAAGGCACTTGGGAGGCATCAGCACAAGCCCAGCCTGGCTGAGCTGTGGTGAGCCCTGGGGTGCAGCGGCAATAAGATGGCAACTCTGAAGTGCTGGGCTGATGCCATCCTTGGCCCTGGCAGCCCCATGGCCCCAGGGAAGGGTCAGGTGGGACCTCGCTTGGTCACCAGAGCTCCTTCAGCAGGAGCTGGTGCATGAGACGGCCTCTGGGCCTGACTCCTCTGCAATGCTAAGTGATTCCCAAGCCGATAAATGCTGTTCAATGAGGCTGCATTCAGCCCCTCGCCTTCTAATTTAACAGGGAGCAGCTGTGTGTGCTTTTCCCATTACATGCACTTCAATCACTGCCACAGACACATTATAGAGTGAAAAAGGATTTGTTCAACAAATGTATCTGTGATAGCATTCCTCTGCAAAGAGCAGAATCTGATAAACTGCTTTTCTGGGCAGTTGGAGCTGCTCCAGCATCAGTCCTGGTTAGTTTGACTCTCATGAAAATACCAGCAAAAAGCAGATGACTCCCCCTGCTTAGATAATTCTCCTGTACAAAAGCGAACAGTTCCCTTCCGTGGGTCCTTAGTGGGACCAGCTGTCTCCTATATGGTGCCTGCAGCCCCAAAGCATTCCTGGCACCCAGTGCCTGCTGCAGCACACTGCTGCTCTGACGGGGTAGGGGGTGGTGGGGTGTGTCTGGAAAAGATGAGGGACAGAGGACATCAAAGCCAGCTGCATGTGCATGAGCAACCACGCTGTCGTCCTGCCCACACACACACACATTCACACTCCCTTTTTTTCCGGCAGCGTTTTGAGCCAGGGCATGGCCAGCGAAGCAGTTTGGCTGGCCAGGAGGTAGCAGCAAGGAGAGTGGAGCTGGCCCCGGGGCAGGCGTCATCCTCTTACCTGCTCACACAGGGTGGCGATGAGCCCTTCCAGGTCCTGCTTCTCATGCAGCACCATCTGCTTCTCCTCGTACTCCTGTTCCAGCTGCATCTCCAGCTGCCGGAGCTATGCATGAAAGACAACCCCAGCCAGGCTCAGAGCCCAGCCACCCCTGCCAAAGCCCTATGCCCCGGCAGGGCACAGCCACCACTGCAGCGAGACCCGGGCAGTCCCTGGGAGAGGGTGTGCACCAAAGCCCCCCATCACCACAGCCTGGAGCACCTCCCACGCCCCAGGCAAAGCAGCTGCTCCTGGCCAGGAGGAGCAAGGGGAAGCAGTCCAGGAACCTAAATGACTTTTGGGGACACAATGGGCTATTTGAGCCACTCTGCCTGTGAGGCATACTCAGATGTCCCCAGAACCTGTCCCTGCAGCTCTGGAGCAGTAACACAGGGCCTTCAGCTGAGCTAGAAGAGGAGTCACCTCTAATCCCTTCAGGTTTCCTCAAGGCATTCTGTGACCATGAACCAGGCAAGCAGCACACTATTTGGTCCACCTCCCCATCAGTAGAGGTGACAGTGGCCTCGCTAGTAGAGCATGCCGTAAAGGCAGGATTTGCACTGCTGCTGGGAGCAAAAGGAGCCTGAGAGCCAGCACTGAGTGCAGGAGCCTGCATCCCTCTGCCTCTGCTCAAGCACCATTGTCCTGCAACACTGCAGCAATGACAAGTGTTTGCAGGAGGGACCCAGACCCGGGGCAGCACCACAGAGCTCTGCCGTGTAGCTGTGAGACACCCAGCAAGTCCAGCTGTGGTGGTGATGGTGGAAATGTGTTAATGAAACAAGCAGCCTACTCCACAGCCTGCTCCTCCCCTTGCAAGCAGCAGCACGGCTGTGGCTGCAAGAGCAGGCATGCCAGGCTGCAACCCTGGCACAGCACCCTGGAGACCTCTCTGCCCCAGCTGCCTCCTGCACCCCCAGCCGCTGCTAAGAGTTTAAAAAGAGAATGTGAGCAGGCTGCTACATATCGATTGCTCTCCAAAGCATCTTGGCCATTTACTCATTTGGAAAAGAATGCTCAGGCCATGCGGGGTGAAGGAGAGAAAGGATGACTGACAGCATGTTGACTGAGAGCACCTGCAAGGCACGGCATCTCCTTCAGTGATGCTTGCACTACCTTGCTCTCTGCAGAGGGCAATTAGACAGAGAGGTGCAGAAGGGCAGGGAAGATCCCAGGAAGAAGCCCTGAGCAACGCGTCCTTGCAACCAGCCCAGAGCTTCAGCAAAAATGGGCCAGCAGAGAGGGGAAGAGAGCAGTCCTGAGCTGTTGCTGCCCCATCCAGCAGAAGGGCAGCACCGTGGGAAGGCAGTGTGGTGGGAAATGGTGGTGTTTGCATGGTGGCAGCCCTCCTTGGCATGCACAGCTTTACCACTCAGGGTACGACTATGTGCTGACAGGAACACAAGGAGCAGAGATTGCCTCATTTGCTTTCCCACTTGTCCTGCCTTCCTGAAATAGCATATGCAAAGCCTCACTGACTGCTTCATTAAGCCTCAGCAATGTTAATTCACTATCAACAGCCAGGTATGCCCCAGGCCTAATGGGAATTGGCTGCTACCACACAGCCCTGCATCCCTGTATCAAACACCCCGGAGATTTTGAAGAAATTGGAATTCATGTTTGCATGCCACCAATCTCAGGGCCTTGTTGAAATGTTATTTTCCATTCAGTATCACCAAACACGAAGCCTGGGATGGCTGGACTTGATGTCCTTGGCATAATGCTGGCGTTACCAGGAGCAGCATGCCTGTATGCTGCATTGCACATGGCTCTTGTGCACCACCCCTGACAGCCCCTCCAGCGTGGCAGGGACTCATGCCTGACCCAGACCCTGATTTTTCACCCTAGGGCTACAACCAGAGCTCATGCTGGGCTGGTGGTGGGAAAGCCAGTACCCACCCACCCCACCACTCCCTGGGGAGGGAGGACCCCTGGGAATGGCTCCTCTGCACTGTGGCTAGGGGAGCTTGGGGGAAGCTTCCAGCATCATCCTCCCAGCAGTCCCAACCTACCCTCCTCTGGCAGGACTGCCGCACATCCTCCAGCTCCTCGTCCTTGTCCTCCAGCTCCTTCTGGTGGATCTGCTTCATCCGCTCTATCTCCAGCTCCAGCCTCTGGTGGAGCTGAAAGACCCAAAGATGCTTACATAGCGGCTGCACACAACCCCGGGGGGATGAAGAGGGTGTTGATGTGGGTTTGGCATGCCCGTGTGGAGATAAACATCCCTGGCACACACAGCCCCCTCTGGGTGGGTGCCACGCTACCTGCTCCAGGTGATCGACGGCAGCTGTTTGCCGCTCCAGCTCTTTCCGCTGCTCTGCAGCGCTAGCCTCCAGGTCCCAGAGCTGCTTCCTGAGCGCAGGCACGGCACGGGCATCCAGGGCGCTGGGGGTGCTGAGCTCTTGCACCCGGCCGGCCAACACAGTCACACGCTGCACCAGGCTGGCCACCTCCGCCTCCTTCTGCTGCTCGGTAGGGGCAGAGCAGGAGGTCAGCAGCCAAGCCCCAAACTCAGGAGAGGGGCTTGGCATGACACCCTGCTCTTAAAACCCAGACCGTTTCCAGCTGTGTCATCAGAAACACCCTGGAGCAGCAGCAGGCAGCGGTCAGCCCCCTCCCTGAACCAGCAGCCCCATCACCACTGTGAGCCCCGAGGAATCCTTTCCTTCTCGGGTTTGCTCACTTGCTCCTGACCTTGCCCTCCTCCTCCCATGAGCTGTCCCACCTGCTGGGTCCCAGGAGGCCCCACTGCTTGGCGTGGGTGGCAGCAACCTTGTGGCTTCCCCCCCAGACCCGGCACACCATGCCCCTGCTTGCTGGGGGGGGAGCTGGCAGGTGGCTGGTGCAGCACCATCCCACGGCAGCACAGACCTGCAGTTTCTTGAGGGCAGAGGCATGAGGAAGAGCATAAATGCAGTAAAAATGAGGGTGGGCCTAATTAGCTAAACCACAGGATGAGTATCACTTGTAAAAAGTGATAGTCTTTCTTCTGGCAGAGGATAATATTATTTAAATACATCAAGCATATCCTAGAGCTGCACTAAAAGAAATTGGAATCAAGTTGCCCGATTGCCTCTGCTATAATTGCAAAGATATTGGTTTTGCTCTGAGAGCTGCTCCCCAAACTGGGTATAATGCAACAAAGTGAGATAATTTCCTCTTACCTCTAAGCTCTGCTGAAGTTTGCCCATCTCCCATCGGATGCTGGTGTTCTCCTGTGACACTTTTTCACGGAGGCTTTTCTCAAAGGCAGACTCCCCCAGGGCCTGAGCTAACTGCAGGTCAAATCTGGAGGGGGAAAACACACGTTACCTCTCCGGAATGAGTCTGTGATGGTGGCACAGCTGCCTCCTGGCTGGGGGAGCTGTGCCAAGGCAGGCAGGGAGGCAGCCTTGGCCGGCAGCAAGACACTTCTCCTGGCACTGGACTTTCCAAGTGCTTCTGAGAAGACAAAAAAGTGTCTGCAAAGTGTTGTCGTTATTTTGTGAATCCCTAATTACTCCACACAGGTGCCAGCCACAGGAAGTGGATGGTGTGGAGCAACAGCGATGTGCACACAGGTGGTCACCGAGAGCAGAGGGCAAAACCCCACTGTAACCAGCTGCTACAGAGCCAAAACAGCCCGAAACGTGCCTGTGTGTGGGCAGCAGCCCTCTGCCCCCCCTTCCCCCCCATGGGCAGCTCCATCCCCATGGCTGGCTGGGACTCTGCTGCACTGAGGGTTTGGTTTCAGCTTAGGAAGCGTTGTTGCTTCAAAGCAATAGTCCTGGGAACTTCTCAGCACCTTCATATCTCTGGGTCAGGCCAAGCCCCAGCCCACAGTCAATGTCTCAGCTCAGGCAAGCAAGGGGCACTGTCAATGAAGTGTAAATTAAAAGAAGTTATAAAGAAAGTGATAGGCGATATCTCATGTTTTCTGTGCCTGCTTAGTCCTGGCACCTGGCATCCAATTTTTGGGCAGAAACCCTATTTCCTTCATGGGTACCAAACAGCAACAATAAGACACTGGGGGTCATTCCTTGGGCTCCTCTCCTCCACACCAGATGCCCGGTTTGCCAGCAGCGCCCCCAGCATGGACATTTCTACACAAAGGGCACAGGGAAGCCAGGAATGGCCCAGCACAAGGGTGCCCTGCACCCAGTGACACGGGAGCCAGCATGCTCTCCAAGCCCCAGGCAGCCCTCCCTGCGACGGCACTGAACGTTGCGTTGGGAGTGATTTCTCTTATGGAAGCGTGTTCCATCACACAGCAACGGGATGTAAAAATAACCTCCCAGCTTGATGCAACCTCCAGCAGTCAAAGTAGGCAAAAATAGCAACCCTTCCAGGAACTCCTCAACTGAAGGCACCCCAATCATCCCTGTTCCCCACCCTCCTGCTCCAGCAGCCCCAGCCCTTCCACACGTTCCCGCCAGCCTTACTTCTTCTGCCTCTTCTCCAGCTCATGGCTGCGGCTCTGCTGACTCTCGGAGAGCACCCGCGCATCCTCCAGCTCGCAGGCCAGCCTCCTGCACCGCCGCCGCAGCTGCTGGGACACCTTCTTGGCTGCTTCACATGCTGCCTGCACCTCGCTGAGCTGCGGGCAGAGGCAGTGGTGGGGTGGCGGAGGGACCCTATGGCATATGCACCCCACAGCTGCCCCTCTCGTGTGGGGCTCAGCCCCCCTCCAGTACCAGGGGATGCTTCACCCGGAGATCTTTCACCAAATAAGGACAAATTTAGGTGTCCTGACCCCTCACACTCCAGGCACCCTCCTGTGGGCCTGCAGCATCCCATCCCTCCTGCTGAGTAGCAAAGCTGCCCAGGGGCTGATGATTGACCCCGTTTCTCCGCAAAAAGTAACACCTGGACCAAATGAAATGGATCCCCCAAGGATTTATATTGTATTTGGGACAGAGAGACACGCAGTGTTCTCACCAGCCAGACAATGGAGTCATTAAGAAATGAGTTTAAATAAGCAAAATCTTGCATTAATGAAGCCTGTAATTCCCAACTATCTGGAAGCAAATGGGCTGTTTTGCTTTACCCAAGCTCCTAAGATTGGGCTGCTTTTATTATTTTTTAATGTACCATGAATAATATTCATTTCATAGAATCATAAAATCATGGAATGGTTTGGGTTGGAAGGGGCCGTAAAGACCATGAAGTTCCAAACGCCCCTGCCACAGGTAGGGACACCCCCGGGCTGCTCCCAGCCCCGTCCAGCCTGGCCTTGAGCCCAGCCAGGGATGGGGCACCCACAGCTGCCCTGGGCAGCCTGGGCCAACACCTCACTACCCTTGCAGTAAAGAATTTCTTCCTGATATCTCATCTAAATCTCCCCTCTTTCAGTTTAAAGCCATTTCCCCTTGGCCTATCACTGCATTTCTTTGTTGTATCCTCATGGGAAGTGACCTGAATCCCAGACACTGTGCAGGGAAGCACACTGGCTTTTCCCCTCCTCATGACAAAGCTTGGAAGCCTCCAGCTCTTCACATTAGCAGCTCTTTGCATGACAGATAGTGCAAGCACAACCCTGTCCAGTATCCAAAAGCCAGATCAGCCCCAAGACCCACCACTGAGCACCTCCCCACCCCACAGCTTCCCACCCTGTGCTCATTTGTGCTCACACTTGACCAAGGTTGAATTTTGCCACGTTCTGGTGCACAAGTGACTTTTTAAGCTTGGAGGCAGCTTTCGGGTATTCATTCTCAAACCAGCAGAAAACAGCTGGTTTCCCCGGTCAGTGAGAGCATCAGCAGCAAGTGACTGCATTTCTAAGCCTCAGCCCTGTAAAGCTTTGCCTGCCCTGGGAGAAGGGAGAGGATAACCAGCCCCACTCCACAGCGTGACCCTGGGGAGTCCCTGTCCCCCATCCCACGGCCAGGGCTGGCAGCACTTGCCTTTTGCTCTAGCCCCGTCCGGGTGCCCAGCTCAGACTCCAGCCGCTCCTCCAGCTGCACCAGCCGCTTGCGCAGGAAAGCAATTTCCGTCTGCGCGCAGTCAAAACGCACTTGCCACTCGTCCTCTGTGAACAGAGAGAGAACCGGGGGCACTGGTGGGTGCTCAGGCCTGACCAGCCCAAGCAGCCATGCCGGGGCTGGGTGGGGAAATGCACAATGGCACCACAGCCCCTGTATGGCATGAACGCCAGCGCTGAGCTCGTAGGGTGCAGCTCTGCTTTGTGCACCCAGGGCTGCCCCAGCTCACACAGCACATGTACCCCCGCCTTAGACAAAGCGTGCACGCTCATCTCATCCCATCCCATCTTGTCCTGTCCTATCCCACCCCACTTGTGTCTCAGCAGCCTCCTCATCACTCCAAAACATGTTTCAAACACACCCTGTGCTGCCAGGGGTGCCAGGCAGTGCCAGCAGCGCCCTTAAGCAGAATGCCTGCCTGCATCCCCAGCCCTGTGCAAGAGCTGGACAAGTAATGCAGAATGATGGGGTGCCAAAAACACTCTGATGTGACCAGGGGCTGGGGTAGAGCAGAACTGCTTCGGCAGGGGGGGCAAACCTCTGCCCATTGCAAGAGGCTTTGCTCTCCTGCTAGGGCAGCCTTGCTGGCCCTGCAGGTCAGGCTGGGTGCCCAGAGCATGCATTGCCCCCAGAGGGATGCCCCTACCTCCTCCAGAGCCACTTATCTTCATCTCATGCAACTGAACCAGCTGCTGGGCCTCTTCCAGTTGCTTTTCCACCGACTCCAGTTTCTTCTGCACTTGGTCATGTTTGCTCTGGGGAAACCCAGGGAAGGAAAGAAGCAGATCTACCCGGCTCCAGGGCACTTGGGTCCAGCAAGGCTGTGCCAAGAGGGTGGCATTGCCACTGGCACAGCCCGATGGCTCCGGGCTCTCCTACCTGCAGCTCCTGCAGCTCACGGGTGCCCCGCTGCCTCTCTGCCCGCTCCCCATCCAGCACCTGGCAGGCGATGTCGCCCTTGTACCGCTCATCCGACAGCTCCATCGTCAGATCGATGATCTGGGGGGGGCAGCTGGGAGTCAGTCTGGGCATCACTGTGCATGCCAGCTTGGGGGGACTGGCCATCCTGCATCGACACGAGTGTTCTGACTGATCTCATTTGGCAGCCACCTGTGCTTAGGCGACGTGTAAGTACATGCCATCACTGACCAGTGTCACCAGTGGGAACTTAGACTCCCACTGGCAGTGCCCAGCAATGAGCAGCCGCTGCTGTGCACCCCTCACACAGCTGCCTGTGGCAGGGCAGCTGCCCGCTGCCTGCACTGTGCTGCCTGCAGTGAGCTGCAGGCAGGGTTCATCAGATTTCTCCATTGTTGTAGTTGATTAACATTAAATTTCATTTAAAGCAACAAGCAGATGAATGAAGGCAGGAATTATTAATCCAGAGAATGAATTCTACTTTCCGCAAAGCAGAGGTGAACACAGTCCATCCCACTCAGCCAGTGAAGTAAGAGACTGCAGATGCAGCAGGGCCAGCAGGAACACACAGGCTTCCAATGCTCCTTTTCCTCCATCTGGCAGCATTTTAAGGCACTTCACATTTTGCAGGCACGTTACACAAACTCCTTAGGGAGTCCAGCAATTTTAACTCAGTAAAGGTTAAAAGGTAAACTCCATAGGTTTACTTTCCCTGGGGAACCAGCATTTTTCTAGGTCTGTCCTGAGGCATTAGCCTTGCTCAGCAATCCCAGCCTCGTGGGTGTGATTTCATTTTTAACAAGGAGCTTAAGCTAAGTCATCTTTAGCCACTTCCCATCAAGAAGGAGGTCCCTGGCCCTCGGGGCTGTTGGCACCAATAGCCAGGGCTGCAGCGTTGCACCCAGGCCACAGCTCAGCCACCTCTTGCAAGGGGTAGGTGCCGCAGCCTGGAGAGCTGGGTAGACCCAGGGTATTTCTAGCAAATTTGGGAGCTGCTCCTCCTCCCGGTGCTTAACAAAACCCTAGCTGCAATTGCACAGGAGCCTGTGCCTCTGAGAGGGGAACCTGCACAGGCCCAGTGGCTAGCTGGGGATGCGTGTGCTCCCCAACATGCCTCCAAGTCCCTTCTGACACGCACAGCAGAGCAGCTGATCAGCTGTCCCAGGAGCTGCCACTCCTGAGCACCATGCATGACAGGGTCACGCTCAGAGCCTGGGGATGTGCAGGACACCTCTCTGGCGAGCCATCCCCTGGGTATTAGCAGTCATGCAATTAAACTAAGTCACTTCTGGTGTCTGCAGAGGTCAGCGAGCCTGCAGTCCTGCATGCGTAATGAGAACATGATACATTTGTGTGTATTTTCCCTTTCTAATTATACCCTTCTGTCAGCAGAGGGGATGACATTCGCGTTGCCGCTTTGCAGTCTTGTAAGCCGTGCCGGTGGCAGCGTGAGGTGACATCTGTCCTTGCTGGAGGGGACATGAGCTTTGCCCTGTGGGAGTGGGAATGGCCCATTCCCAAGGCATCCAGGCTGCTTTCCAGGTGCAGACCTTGGGGGGACCTGTTGCTCTGGCACACAGGATCCCACCCAGCACGGAGCCTGCAGTGATGCTGGTTCTCCGTGCTACAGGTGGGCACTGCAGCCTGTCTGGGTCCTGCATAGAGAACCGCCTCTGCTGTGGTCACTCTGCCCTGCCCAATGCTCTGCTGATCACAGCTCCTCCTGCTGAAATGTAATTGGTGGCCATATATATCCCCAATGGCTTAATTTCTAACTCAACCAAGTGAGGCTGCAGCAGAGGCTTTTTGGGGGGCTCTACCTTGCTCTCCAGCTTCTCTGCAGTCTGCCTGAGCTCGCTGCATGCCTGCTCGGATTTTTCCAACTTCCTTCTCAGCGCCGCCAGCTCCTCCTAGGGAAGATTGCAAAAAAACCACATATGGAAAGCTCCAGCATCCTCAGTTTATTTACAAAAATCTTGTTTTCTGTTAAAAATAAGTGGGAGAGACATAACTGCCTTATTAATAAAATTTACCAGGCAACTTTGAAGGCTGCTCACTGCAAATTGCCAGGACTACAGCTCCTGACATGAATTTCATTGGAGGGAATGTCAGCTTTGGTGTGCTCACAGAGCACATTTTATGAGAAAGAAGCAAACCTCAAAAGCCTGGGATGAACAGCCAAACGTCTGAATTTTGCTCATGGAGCATTCCTGGGGCCCTGGCAGGCTATCACAGAGTGGTTGCAAAGGCACATTTTTTTCTGTGATTCTTTTTCAGGCAGCTTGACTGTAACGGCAGAAAGAGCTGCTCGGTGCAGTCTTGTGCTGCTTTGATGTCCAACAATGAGCAGAAGCAGAACATGCAGAGTCGTGATAAAACCAGAGGTTAACGGTTGATGGGGTCTGATAGATCCCAGGTGGGTTTGGAGAGAGAAACAGAAACTTTCGCAGCTTTTATTTCATCTGATCCAGCCTGAAAACGTCTTGTTAAAACCTCACTAAGGCAAGAGGAGGAGCAGGATGCCAGGGAAGACGGACTAAGAATTTAGCACAGGTCTCAGATGGTGCAAAGGGGCAGAGGGTGCCCCTTCCCAGGTCAGCAAATGACCATTTATGTCTCACATCACCAGTGGCAGTGCAGATGGAAGCCAGTACAGCTCTGGTAACAGTATGGAGCAGAGTGTCCTGTGTCAAGGATGTGTTTGGCTGCCCATCATCTAGTACCCCACAGACCGATGTGGGATACCCACCCCAAGGGGCTCAGCTCAGCGGACCCAGCCCCAGCGAGCTCGCGGGGAGCATGGGGAGGGCAGCAGGGCAGCCATGGTCCTGGGATGGGGCTTCAGCTGCAGGGACATGCTGCCTTTGTTATAGTCCCTCTAAGGAAGAAGGAGAGTTATTTCTCCACTCCACAGCTCTGCAAAACACATTACTCAGAGCAAAAACCACAGTGCTAAGAACAGATGATGACTTCTGGATGGTCAGAATAACATCTCTTCCCTGGCAAAAGTGACTTCCAATTTGACCAACCCACCAGGCAGAGCCCCTAAAGCATCCCTTCCCATCCCATCCCCTCCCGTCCTGTCCCATCCTGTCCCATCCCGTCCCGTCGCTTGGTGCATACTTCTTTTGCACGAAGTTGTTCCTCCGCAAGGTTAATGCTGAGCAAGGGACGCACACGGCTCAGCAGCTGCCACCAAGGCCAGTGCCTGACCACCTGGAAGACCACCAGGTTCTTCTGGATGCAGCGGATGGCGAGGCGCTGGATCTGCAGGGAGACACAACTGTTAGTGCCCCTCACCCAGCCATGACCAAGCCCACCAGGAAGAACCAGGCTGGGGTGCCGGGCTGGAGAGGGATGAGGTGGTGGAGGAGCGCTGCACCACAGGGGATGGCATCTCATGGCTGCCCAAGGGGCAGGGCAAGGGGGGTACCCTTTAAAGAAGCAGCCTTCTCTGCTCAGAAGTGCTGCAATTTGGATGCTCTGTGCTGTATTACAGCAGCGCTGACCCTCTGCAGCAGCCTGAGCCCCTGCTGAAGTGGGCACAGGGTATCCACACCCCACAGGATGGATACCTTCAACCTCTTGAACTTCTGACGGCTGAGGAAGCCCTTGCAAGCAGCCTGGAGCAGGATCACCTTCTGGGCGATCAGCTTGTCACGTTGCTTCTCCAGCCTGGAGATGACCCCCGGTTTCAGGAAAACCTGACAGCAAGCAAGAGAGGTTACACATCCCGAGGACAGGGTCTGAAGCCTGCCCGCAGCCAGCAGGATGTATTTCTGCCTAACACCTGGCAGCCTCCCCTGAGACCTGCAGGAGACCAAAGGTCCTTGGACCAGCTGAGACCACCGAGCGTGACCCCTGCATCAGCCCGAGATGCCAGGCTGGAAGGGGGCTTCAGCAAATGTGGCCGAACGCACAATGTGCCAGTCTGCCCCATGTCATGAAGGTACCCAAGGCAGCCTGGCACCAGCCAGCCTGGGGACACTCATGGGACAGCAAGAGGGAGCTGTGTCCGTCCCATCCACAAGCCCAGCAGCAGGATGGCTGCACATCCCGGAGAGCATCTTCAACCCACCCTTACATCTCCTGTCCCTGGGCATCACCAAAACAGGGTGTACAGGGCTGCCCAGGTGCCACTGACTCCCTGAGGACGAGGGTGCTGAGTGCCCTTTGGGATCCAGCCCTCACACCTCATGCATGCTGGCATTTGCTCTTTGTCCCTGACTCCTCTCACTCCTCCCTTTCGACATAGGCATCAACTGTTAAAAGATGCAAGTCCTTAAAACCCTTCCCTGGGGCCACTGCCCATTTCCCACCCACTGCGAGGGCTACGGCATTCCTGACAGTGTACATACAGATAACGACAAAGATGCCAGTTTACAATAGGAAAAAAAACCACAACTACATAATTTTCTTTAAGTGAACTTGTCAGAAAGACCTCATAAATTATATAGACTTGCTGATGCCATTGAATTTAGCTCAGTATCGACCTGTCAGAGTGTAAGATATCTCTTGGTCATTGCCTGATGACGTTCTCGGGATATGGGACCAATCGCTCCATATTATTGTACACCATTTGCATAATACAGCTTTAATAAAAACTGAATTACGCTTGTGAAGCCGGTGGTACACTTAAAGAGCTGCATTTTAAAGATGCCAAATTGAATCAAAGAACAATTCCAAGGAAACTCACTTTCTTGAGATAATGCTATGATTGCTCCACCACCTATTTGATTGTCTCATTAATGCCGGTATTAACTTCACAAACTAGGGAGTTTTAGAAGCTAGTACAAAATCAATGCTCAAAGCAATGGCAAAACTAACTCCTCTATAACAAGATGTGGCTAGAGCTGCTATCATGCTATTGATTAAGTACAAGGGTTTCATAGAAGAGATAATTGCAAACTGCACTCTGCAGGATAAAAGAAAGTTATTTTGTTCCACAGAACCATTTCACAAATTCTTTCTTTATAGACTCTGAGAGCTGAAGGCAAGCACACATGCAAAATTAAATTTTCTTTGAGATTATCACATTTAAGTTCAAATGTTGTTGCTGTGACAATTCTTGCATCTGCAGCTGCCCAGCCTAGCAGTGTTACCCTAGCCCACCAAAACCATCAGCTGCTCAAGCTCCATTTATTGTCATGAGACATCAAAGGTAACTAGGGACTTAGATGCAACAAGGGGCCAGATTTTAATAATTAGGTACACAGTTTACCCAAGCTAGTGCTTTCAAATGTGCATTAGGAGCCTTCTGCTTTGATTTTCAGTGAGGCTTGGCTTCCCAGCCCACCTGGGAACCTCAGGGAGCAGCAGAGGAGGGGCTCTCTCTCCAGTTTGGGGAGCTTTGGGCAGCTGGCAGTGCCCAGTGGGGGCTGGCTGTACCCTTAGGCACCGAAAGCAATGGGGAAGCAGAGACCAAAGTGGTCATACCTGGCTGCGTCCTATGGCAATGCTCTTCTTCTCCAGATCCAGCACCTGGAAGAGCTCCTCTATAGCCTGTGGAGAAGCAGCACATCATGCAATTGCTCACAAAACATTTATACCCTGGTATGAACCTGCTGAAATGAGGTACAGGGACCCCTAGTCCTTATAGACACCCAGTAAAGGGTGCATCCTGGTGTGCTTTCATTTCTGCCTCCCCATGGAAAGGTACACCTACCCAGCCCGAGAGCAGCCTCCAGAGCAGCTGCCCCAGCCTCACCTCCCAGTGCGAGAAGGGCTTTCTGCCCTGGAGGCTTTTGGCAAGATGGGGAGCAGAGATCTGCTGCTGCGTGCAAGATTTTCCCCCTTTTGCTGCCACCCTTGGTCTGGAAGGACCCCGATGCATAGGGCAGGTATGGAAGGACGTTACTCAGGGGAAGGTAAGAGCCTGTCCTGGCACTGTCCAGCCAGGGTCCCCAGCTGTGCTGTGCAGCTGTGAGCCCTCAGTGCTCCCCTCCTGCCCAGCTTGGCAGCAGCTCAGCCTGTAGAGCCAAAAGCAGGGGGGAAAGCACCGAGTTCCCCCACAAGCTTGCCAGTGCAGAGCTGAGCCCTCACGGGGAGGCAACCAGGAGATTAGTCCTGAGCCGTAGGAGAAGCCTGGACTCAATTACTCTGAGCTTTGGACCAACATGCGAACGTAACAGCCAGTAACATCATACATTTCCCCGGCGCAGCAAACGTCATCTGGAGTGATTTGAAAGCCCCAGGGCTACAGAAATTGCAACAAAAATCCTCCACTAATACTTCACAGCATACAACATGAGGCTTTGGCGGCCTCATGCATCTCCTCTATGAAGGACAAACCCGTGCACAAAATATTTCATCACAGCCCTGGGAGCACCTTGCTGCAGCAGAACTGCACCCCTAGCCCTCACCTGCAGCTGTGCATGCACCAGGGCGAGGTGGGGATGGAGCATGTCAGTGCACGGGGGTATGGACCACCACGGTGCATGAACCCATGTGCCAGAGGTGAGGAAGCACCAGCACCGCGGCTGTGCCCCGCTCCTGCGATACTGCTGGGACTGAGGCCGGGCACAGGGCTGTGCAGGACAATCCCATCCCATCCACAACGGTGGGGCTGGTGCAAGCACGGGGTCAGTTATCGCTGCACAGTCACCCTCGCTACAGACCAGCATCTCTTGTTCCAGCAGCCGAGTTACTGCAGCTTACTGGGAAGAAGTCTCCAGCTAACAAAACCGTGTGGCAACAAGCTCCAGGAGGATGGGATTTTTCAAATCCCCTGCTTACATGCTGCCAACAGGGCACCCTCTGCCTCCTTACAGCATTTAATAACAATATTGACCTTTTCCAACTGTCAAACTTGTCTTATTAAATCCCAAGGTCTTAACTGAATTTGCACACACTGGCTGGCAGTTTGCACAACAGAGCACATGCCCATGTTTAATTCATCTCCTCTCAGCTCTTCCCGGCTCTCAGTGCTTCTTGCCTCACTCATAGCCTGTTCCAGGGGCAGAGGAGGTTGTCCCCAGGTTTTGCTACATATTTATTATGAAACCGATAAAACTGGCAGATCTCCACCTTCATTCCCGAGCTCCTTTGACTTTCAGGCTTTGTGGGATGAGGCTAAGAGCCACCCTGGGCTGCTGCTTTACAGGTGCCTGAAGGCAGATGATGCCCAGTCCCCAGGAAGCCCCATGGTCGCTGCTCTGTTGGGTCCCAGGGAATGCTGCCTGGTTGGTCTTCAGCCAGCTGGGTTTTGGGGAGCCATGGAGAGGGATGGGGTGCTGCCATGTTTGGCCATAGCAACACACAGATCCTGGCCCCTGCACATGCCTCCAGTCCCACAGTTTGTGCCCTGTCCTAACAAGACCTACCAGGAACACAGCCAGAGCACCAGATGATCAAGACACAGCCCTCAGCAAGCAGGCTTTTCAAAGCTGTCTCCTCTTGAGTATTAAAAAGAAGCAATAACAGGCTTCATTTCCAGGCTGATTTCTCCAAGTCCTCTCCACGGTGCAATAACGTTGGCAAATGCAGCCCACACCAGGCATGTTTACTGCCTTTGTAAAAACAGTCCTCAGGGGGAGAAACTGGGATGAAGAGCTGAGCTTGGCTGCTCTGCCAAGTTGCTGGAGGACCCATGTCCCTCCGTGCTCAGGCACGCATGGGCAGGGTGAAGAGAAGCAGGCTGCAAAGCCACCCCCTGCAACCCAGTGCTGCATGAGGCTGCACCCACGCAGGACACAGAGCCGCTGCCAGATCACTCCTGATCATTGCTAGAGATCTCTGACCCTACGGGCTGACCCCACAGGCTTCCAAAACCAGTCGCTGTTTCTCGGCAGCACTGTGAACGCTGGTGTGCTACTCTGAGCCCTGCTGAATGGGGTTGTACTCCTTCATCCCTAGTGCCTGGGCACAGCCTTGTGTTTAAGAACCCCCAGACCTGCACTGAGAACCCTGCTACCAAAGCTTCTCAACAGCTGTCCAGATGTGTGTTCCCACCTGTGGTGGTTCCTGTGGCAACAGAGCAAAGGAGCATCACCCACAGCTGTGACGCCAGAGCTCGGCAGCCCACAGACCTGTGGGTACTGAGCCTACAGCAGATAAAGGAATAATATCAGCAACACCAAATGCCTGAGTGAGGCCCAGGGCAGGGGAATGCTGGTGTGATCCAGCCCGTTTGGAGGGAGCACAGCTGGGCTCATGCAGGGTACGGGCAATGTCAGCACAGGGGCTGCCTGCAGGGACCTCCAGGAATTGCTCCTTGTTGCAAAGAAAGCCCTGACCACGTTAGGCAGGGCTGGAAGAGCCCTGGCACTGGCAAAGGCCCATGTAGGGCTCTCAGCCCACATTCCCCAGCCCAGCCCAGCACACACCTTGCTCTCATCCGGCACCTCGTAGGCAGAGGTGTGCTTCTTCATGACCTCCGGAGCCAGGACCTGGAAGCGCCTGCGGAACTGGGTCAGAAGCAGGCGATCCGCATACCCTGGGGGCAAATAGACACGGCTGGGGACCACACCAGCCCAGGGGCATGCGGCTTGCACCAAAGTATTGGGGAGGGAACCAGTTGTGGGGAGCTGCTGCGAAGGGTGGCACCTCCTGTGCACAGCTAAAGGCATAGCAGGTGGTGGGTATGGGGGTGATCTGCCCCTAGTGGAGAGAAACTGATGCAGTGAGGGCAGGGCAGAGGGAGTAGAGAAGCAGCAGGGATGCGCTTGAGATGGTGAGATGCCATCCCAGCACCTCGTGTCATGCAGAAGGTGCCCCACAGCCTCCTGCATGGATCCCTCTCCCCCTGGCATGGACTGTGACCATGGTTGGTGCAGGTCCCGCCTGACACATGGATGCTCCAGGGGAGCTCCCACTGGAGCTGCAGCTGCCATGCCCAGGCTGTGCCGCCCGGTAGCACTGCAGGCTGCAGGCAGGAGAGGGGCTGGGAACCCCTGCAAGAAACAGCAGTAAAACTTGGGGGTTTTGATGTAGGGCTGACAAGAGGAGAATGATGAGCAAAGCGTGGAAGCGCTGAGCCACCAGCAGGGCAGCACTGGTAGACAGGACTGGCACTGCACACGGCAGTGGCGAAGGGCCGGGCGTACCGATGCGGTGGAGGCGCAGGGCATCCATGAGCTGGGTCCCCTCCAGCTGGGTTCGCAGGGCTGCCACATCCAGCTGCAGGGTTGTGTCGGGCGGTGCGGGGAGCCGAGGGACTGGCCCCTCTGCCCCCACTCCTGGGAGGAGGCAGTGGACAAAGTGCAGCTGGGACCGTCGGAGAAGGTTGACGAGCGCGTCCTGCCAGGCAAGCAGAGGTCAGTGTGGACAGAGGGGGACAACGGGGCAGCACGTGACAGTAGTGGGAAATGCTCCCCATGCACCCGCTGCAGGATGTCTGGGCAGGTAAAGGAGTCATCCTCAGAGCCCTCAAAGCCCTCAGTGCTCTAAAGCATGTTAGGAACAACCGCTTCAGTCAGAGAGGTGACCCCAAGATGCAGGTCACAGATGCTGAGCAGGACCCTTCCTCCTAATGTCCCGTGTTTTCAGTTGATGGGCTACAAAAAGTTACCAGGGTCGAGGATTGCCGGACAGGTGTTTGCCAGGACAGCCAGGACCACAAAGTGGACTGGCCAAGGAGTCAGCTGAGCCTCATCTCCTCAAGAGAGTTTAGCCACCTAATTATGGCTGAGATAGCAGAAGCTTGGAATGTCCCCAGCACGGAGGGCCAGTCTACTTGTCTGAGTGCTTAAGAGGATTAAGTAGCAGCACAGCAAGGTGTGTGTGTAATCTGCTTAATGATTTGTTTGCCTGGGATGCTTTCCCTGAGTGACAGCAGCGCTGGGGAGGCTCGCGGCCACTCGCAGCCAGAGCAGAATCCTGGACTAAAAGCCCTGCAGGGACACAGAGCCACAACGGTGGCCACCAGCCCCATGGTGCACAGGGTGCCTGCCAGGGGGTGTAGGGCTCCCCACTAAGGAGGAGTGTGTGAATGGCAGGGTGTCGGTGTGAGATCAGGATATGCAGTGCTGCAAACACCCCAACCCACAGCCATGAGGGGTCCGGTGCCCACACTCACCGCCTGCAGTTTGAGCTGAGCACACACCGACCTCCGCTTCACAGCTGCGATGCTGCTTGCAAAGGTCTTCCTCACGCAGCTGTTGCGGTGCAGGGCCGCCTGGGAGCATCCTTCCAGCCCTGCCACAGCATGGCAGGCCAGTGGTGCCCATGAGCGCAGCAACACCAGCTCCTTCACGGCATCTCTGTCAGGGCGAGCAACAAGATGGGGTGGTGGGGCCATGGTGGTGCCAGGGAACCTCTGCTTCCCAGCCCCTTCAATGGGGATACAACGCCCAGCACCCCAAATTCAACATTGGTGCTGCTGCAGGGCACCCGGCCATGGAGTAAAGCAGTGTGCTGGGACACCCTCCACCTCTCTGTTCCTCCCTGGTTTGGGCACTGAGCTATTCACTGTTGTTAAAACTTCCCTGAATTGAAGCCCGAAACAAAATGAGCTGGGGAGTGTTTAAGCAGAAGGCTAAAATCATCCCGTGTGCACAGACAGCTCGATTACATTTCAATTCCAATTTAGTTTACAAGGTGCCTCGAAGCAGCGGGGGAAACCTGTGTGGTTGCTGCACAGTGAGCTGCCCTTGGCTGGCAATGCCTCGCGGCACCGGCCCGTGCCAGACGCCCAACCCTGCAGCACTGCAGAGCCGAGGACATCGTGGGGTCCCCTTGGTGGCCCCCACCCTACCCCCTGGCCACACCCACAGGAGGGGACCCCCACTGAAACATCAACAGCACAGATCTGCTGACTTGCAGAAACCAGGCAGCTTTGATGGAGAGCAGCTCACCACGGCATTATTCACCAGCTCACTCTGTGGCGTCTACTGTGATCACAACGTGTGCATCTGGCTGTCAGTCAGCCCCGGGGTTTGATGGCTGTAAGTCAAATCACTTGACATCTGCTCCCCCCACCTTAACTAAACTCTCAGGATTCCCACAAAGCTGCGTTGAAAGGTGTGGGGTTTTTTCCTGGCTTTCTTGTAGTTTTTCCCCTGGGTGATGCTGGACTCCAGCAATGCAATGCCAGTGTTGGCAAGTGCCTCAGGCAACCCCACAGATGGGATCCACTTGAGATCCCATCCCCTTCCTGCCCACCCAAGGGCAGATTAGCTCTGTCCCCCAGGCTGTGCATTGGGCAGGAGGTGGGGGGACGCTCAGGGACACCTTACAGCCAGCACCAAGATCACTGCCCACTCTGGCTGCCTGCAGCTCCTCTGACCTCAGCCAGACTGTGGGTCCTCTCCTCTCTGTTGGGATGCCCCACGCAACCCTCTGCCTTCCATACCCCAAACGGCCTCTTGGAGCTGGGGCAGGTTTGCAGTCTCCAGCCCCAGCCTCCCCAACCCATTCCCACGGCCGTGGGGATGGCTGCTGGCGCCGTGACACCTCCCCTGTACTTACACCTTGGACTGCTGCAGCACCTGGATGGCGTTTTGTGCTGAGAGGTTGAACTTGGCTTTGTTGACCCAGCCCGTGAAGTCGTAGCGCACAGGGTCCGTGCCCAGCTGGTGGGAGATCTCAAAGTGCAGCACCTGCTCGCACTTACGCATGTAGCCATCCCCTGCAATAGCAACAGCACCCCAAAATCGCCCAAGAGGAAAAGCCCAGCAAGCAGTTTAGTTTGATACGTGATTTCTTAAATTTCAAAAACTAGATGGTGATGCCAAAGGATGGGCAGCCGAGCTGACCCCAACTTACCCTCCTGGTCAGGTCTCTTCGTGGCGAAGTAGGAGCACAGGCGGTCGAAGGCAGTGCCATCCCCAGAGTCTGGGATCAGCACCTCCTCATCCAGGATCCACAGCAGCCCCCTGCGATCGGCCCCCGGGCTGCCAGGCAGCGCCTGTGGCTGCCGGAGGAAGATGGCTCTGGGTGACAGGGAAGGGGCAGGAGGGCTGCCAGCAGCTGGATCCAGCCACAGCCATGCCAGCCTGCTCCCACCTCACCCCCATCCTGCCCTCCAGTGCCACTGCCCAGCTGTGTCCCCTGCCCCAGACCAGGCTTCTGGCCTGATCCAGCTCTGGACATCACCCCCAAGACCTCCACAGTCACGCAGTGTCCCAGAGGGACCAGTCATCCTGGCTCTGCAGCCAGGCTGGGAGGGGTGCCCGGGGTGCAGGGCTTGACCAAGAGCAGGGCTTATATTTTAGAAAGCCAAAAAGGTCTTAGTTAATGCTGTGCCCCCTCCACCACTGCAACACCCCGGGCTGCTCTGTGCAAAACACACCACAAGGTCCCACTCTGTCTCTGAAAGCATCACTCCTCTGAGCAGGAGGATGCTTCGAGCACAGCCAGAGCAACCAGCATCCCCCACGGCCACAGGGACAGGTTACCTGTGAGGAGCTCAGGTCGATGATGGACAGCGTGGCCAGTGGAGAGCGCTCTGGAAGATCAAAAGACACCTCAACATTTTCCTGGAAAACATTATTTAAAAGCTTGTTTCAGTCATGGTCTGGCATCTGAAAGCCAAGAGGAGGTAGGTTTGCATGGAGTTGGGGGAAGATGGTGCACGCCCTGCTCCTGCTCGGCTTTGCAGAGATCCGACCCCAGGGGAGTGGAGCAGCCACTGGAGACACCTTCACCACACACGGGGGCATGGCCGCATCTGCCCCCTGGGCAGGGCTGTCAGGGCCACCATGCCCCCCGGGCGTCTGCAGCGCTTTGTGGATGCCAGACAAGCTGCATAAATCATGGATATGATAACAACTGAAGACTTAAGAAAGCACCAAGAAAACAATAAATTATTTAATTTGCAGCTTGCAAGGCTTCAGGCTGCAGGGCTCACCCACCACCCCCAGCTCCAGCACCCGCTCCCGATCCACCAGCACTGTGCCCTGGAGCAGGGGGAGCCCCCCGCGATGGGCACAGTAAGCAAGGCTTGCTCTTGCTCACGTATGAACCGGGGATGTTCAGCAGAAGTTGTAGCTTTAGTGTCTCTCCATGGTAACACACGGTGAGATTTTGTTCAGGACTCAGGCCTGCAGCCTGAGCATGCAGGTGGGGCTGAGAGCAGCAGCAGGGCCCAAGTTTCTTCCTACCAAGGGCACATGCCACTACCACCCTCATGTGGGACCCAACTCTGGGAGAAAATGTGTCACTGGGGCTCAGGCTCACAGAGACATGTCCTGCACCAGGGCAGCCGTCTTCAGACAGCAACAAAGCCGAGGCAAGACGAGCCTGCTGAGCCCTCCGCCATTTCAAGCTTGACAACACATTCATCACTAGTGAAGAGCAAGCATGTATATACTTACTTGGCACAAGTGATGTGTGAATATTAAGCTATGGGTATTCAAGTACTTTCCCAGGGTTAGAGGTATTAATGTAACTTCTGCAAGCCTAACAAGTTCATCTCTCCTTGTAGAGCTTTCAGCAGCTCATTTCTGCAATAATTTATCATTTCCCCTTCTACTCTGGATTATTCATCTCCTGAGGAAAAACTCAACTGCACCAACAGAAGGGCACGAAGCCTCCTGAGCTGGAACAAGTATGTCCAAAGAGATACCAAGGCAGCCTGGCATCTCTGGCATGTCAGAAATACCCAAGAGGATCTGTGACTGGGGTGGCAAGGCAGAAGAGAGACCCAGCTCAAAGCCACCACTCTATACAGACCCCTCATCTCTGCAACATCCCTCCTGATGAAGCTACTGAGTGTGTTATTTGGTTACACAACGGCAGGGCACAGGGACCCGTTGGGTCAAAGACAGCCCCGTCCCCAGGTGCTTGGAAGCTGCTCTCCAGGATGCTGCTCTCACCCCTTGCTCCTCACCTCTCTGTACCTCTCCATTTCCAAAACAAAGGTTTTCTCATAGAAGAGAGCCTGCAGCCGCTCGTGCACGTAGTTGTGGCAGAGCTCTTCAAAAGTCGCCGCTCGCTCACTCCGCTGGTGCCGTGGGTTGTGAAAGCCAGGAGTGTCCACCACCGCAATGGAAGCCATGGAGAGGCTCTGGGAGGAGAAAGACCTGGGGAAAGAACCGCACACACCACCAGGTTTTACCCATAGATGCATCTCAGCTCTCCCTTCAGAGGTAACACTGCCTCCTCTCCACAACGTGCACATCCCTGGGTGGGCACCATCCCATGTAGCAGTGACCAGCCCAGTGCTTCCCCCCTCCCTCTCTCCCAGTGTCTCCTGTGAGGGAGCACCCACACCTCCTGGCACAGCTCCTGTGATTACCCCTTTTGCTTCACCCACCTCTTCTTTGATCTATTTAAGCCAAGCATCTCCTCCCAGCCTGGATGGAGACACATGGCACCGACTGCTCCTAGCCTGGCCTAACAAACACTTAACAGCGGGCTGGGGCCAGATGCCGCCCTTCCCATGTTTAGCCCCATCCTGGCACTTAAGGTATTTAAAGTACTACATCTTCATCCAAACGTATTAAGTTTGATGGAGCAATTAATTTGCAAAGTGGCTAAACTGGCATGTGACACCAACGCTGAGGACAACGGGAGCATCCAGAGCCCCAGCTGCCATGTTGTGCCACACTGTCTGTGCCATTTCTACAGGGGAAGCTGTCAGTGTTCAGCTCCTGGGGAAATCTGTAAGAGGAACATGTGTGGTCGGAGCAGCAGACATCAAGGAGCTTCTTGGGAGAAAGAGAGTTGTTTACTTCTTCAAATGCTGCTTGCAGACTTTTCCAGTATTTCAGATAGGGACAGCAGTGGAGTCTGACCATGGGAAACCTCTAAGATTGTTTTTAATGCTCATTTCTGAAATAGGCATCGCAGTGTGCTGCTTCCCCAGCTGCATTGCTGCCCCTTTCCCCACAGCCCTGCTGACAAGGCAGCCCACCACTGCTTCAGTGAGACTCAAGGGGATGCATTTCTCCTGGGTGGGCACGGGCCACTGAGGATGCCAGCACCTCCGTGAAAGCACAGGGTTGAATGAAGAAACAAAACAATTTATGAATTCCTTGCAGATTTTCATCACAGCACCCTCCTGCAGCTGGAGTTGAAGCTTCAGGTTCACCATTGCCATCGACTGAGGAGACAGTATTTTCATGATGCACCGAAACCTGCCTCTCCTCCTGGATCATTGTTGCAATAGCTTAATAGGCTTTGGTGGGCTGGTGTGGAAAATAAAGCCAGGCAAAACAAAGCTACCTTTAAAGGGAAGAGGGGACCTGGGACACATCCCGAGCTAATGCTATCATTCAGAAGAACCAGCAACATTTTGCTCTTCTGTCAGTCCTTTGAGTACCATCAGCAATTTCCCTTTGGTGTGTGGTTGCTAGGAATTACAATAAAAATATTCTGCAGGTTAAATAACTGCAGGTTAAAATAAACCTACAGTAACAAGACAGAGTATTTTGGGCACCAGCTTTTATGTGGATGCTGAATTCAACAAATTGACTTGTGCATTGGAACTGAGAAAATTGAATGGTTTGGGGGCCTGATCCTTACCCCAGTGTTAAATTATTCTATTTATCTGAATAGATTGTTTTGGACTTACACCACCTGAAGAAAGAGATGTATCAGGCCACAGAGGATGTCCTTGCCATCCTGGCTTTCCAGATGGAAATAAGCCAAGTGAAGACCAGCCCCTGGGGCAGAGGAAGGTGCCGCTTGCTCAGCTGCACCAGCACCCAGCAGCAGGACGCAGACCCAGACTCACAGGGCACCTCAACAGCTACTCTAGTGCCAGACCTTTCACTCTTGACACCTCGAACCTCTCCTGCAATCAAGCTTTTACTACAAAACAACCCCTACCATGCACCTGCAGGGCTCGCTGTGGGATTCCCTGACTGGTTTATTGCTCTGCTTGTACTGGTAACCTTGATTTCAGTCTGCAAAGTCACATCTATTATTAATAGGAAGCTAGGCTGCTCCTCTCAGCACCGTGATGCCCTCCTCTCCACTGCTCAGTACGTCTGCTCACAGTGCCGCCTCCCTTAGCTGCTGCAGGAGCAGCGGTGCCAGCCGGGCACCGCCGCTGTCGGGTCTCCATGCCAGGCTGCCCGTGCTGGCAGGACACACCGTGCCCTGTGCAACACCCGGACATACAGAGACTGCGGCTCCGTGGGGCCTTTCGGCCCCGCTGCCGGCTCGTGCAGGGCTGACAGCCGTAGAAGGTCCTGAGTGCAAGCACACTCTCCCAGGCGCAGATTTTCAGATAAGTGTCTTTTTTCAGCAGGCAACAGTTGCCTGCTCTGTGCCTTCCTCTGGAGAGCCCCCAGCAAAGGTTCCTCTTCAGCAACCCCAGGAGAAGGAGCCATCGCCCACAGACACCCCCAGCGCAGCCCTCAGCAGCTCCGTACCTGTTAATCAGTGACACAACTGCAGCAAAGAGCTCTTCGTAGAGACCTGAAGCCATCCCCTCCACGCACTCCACACCCGTCATCTTCGGTCCTGGCGCAGGCAGAGAGAAGAGCAGGCAAATACACATCATTTATTTCCAGCTGAGTTCAGCCCACATGGAGCCCAGCTGGTAGCAGGGGATTCCCTCGCTCGGCAGGCAGGATGACCCGCACAGCTCTCAGCCTCTGCCTGCCCCAGTTAGATAGCAGTGCATATCCACCTGCCCGCCTTCAGCTCCTCTAGTGCCTCCTCCCTAACATATACTTAAGAAATAAAACCATTGCCATGTTAAAGGCCAGTTCTGCAAGTTCTCACTTTTATCAGAATAACTTGCAGGGGCCTGGCTGTAATCCTATCGCCGAAGATGAGTCCAGTGTGGAAAAGCTGATCTTAAAGCTGGACAATATCTCACATGCTCCTGCCGTATGCATGCTGGATCTGCCTTCCTGAATTAGATCCGTATATTAATTTGAGGTTCATAATGGCTCAGCAGCAGCTTGTCCAGCAGAAGCACAGCTCCCCGCCGTGTCCAGGTCTCCTTGCAGCACATGGGTGCACAACACCAGCACAGCTTCATTTCTGCGCACGGGGGAAGGATGCCCACCCTGCTGCCCTCCTGGTTTGGGGTGTTCCCTCCCTTTTCTGGGGAGAGCTCTCACAGCATTTAAGCCACGTCACTTATCTGCCAAGGGCAGTATCTGAATTCACCTGATCTTTCCTCTTTCCGTGTCCCTAAGGGTGACAAGCAGGGTCAGCTGTAGAGCTGAGGGTAGCTACATGACAGAGGACAGTTAATGATTTAATTAATATGAATGTACTTAAATGGACCTCACTGCCATGAAAAAAAAAGGGCATATTGCCTCTCCCTGCAGCACACCCTTCATCTTCTCCTCACACAGAGCCCAGAGCAGCACAGAGCACAGCATTTCAATACCACCCATAAATAAAGGAAAAAGGGATGTAGCATCCCGGTACCTGCCGAGCTCTCTTCTGCCAGAGGCAGCTGGTGGCCGTGTGTCGTGACCTGTGCCAGTATCTGCTTCAGGTGGTGTTTGAAGACGGCGGTGGTGAGCTCCTCCAGATCGCAGCCCAGCACCTCTGCGGCATTGCTCGCATACTCGAATTTCATGAACTGCTTCCTGCCGACTGGGGAGGAAAACACAGGGAGCATGAAGGGCTCAGGCAGAGCCAGCCTGAGCGGAGCTGGGCACAAGCTTGGTGCCTCCAGCAAGCATTCCTGCCCACTCCCATGTGCAACCCCACAAAAAAATCTAATAAAACCCCAAAAGGACCACTGTTTGCAGTGCGGGATGGAGAGGCGAGCGGGGGTGCTGTGCCAGTGCACCCCAGTTCCCTGCCATTCCCCAAAGACTGCTGGATCAGCCCTTCCCTTGCATCCCTAACAGGCAATTTCAGACCAGGCACTGCCCTTGCTGACCCACTCAGAGCACCGACCCTGCAGACCACAGCCTGGATGCCCTCTGGGCAACGAGCTGGCTTGGGCAAGGCAGGCAGGAGCCGCGTGGTGGGCAGGGAAGGGGGCCTCTGCCCCCCAGCAGCACTCAGACGCTTGGCTGAAACGAGGATGCAAAACAGCTACAAATCAACCCACATCACAAGATGGTTGCCACCTTGAAGGTATGGCTGCCAGGAAGAGTTCTAGCATTGCCTCACTCGCCATCTGCGTAATGTCACTAACTCAACTGAAAAGCTTCTTCCTCCTTAAAGTCTATCCACCTCCTCCTGCAATCCCTTCTTCAGGGACAGCTCCCGTATCTCTCTCCAGGGACTGGAGTTGGTGGTCCACCGGCTCCCGCTCTCACAGCATGCAGGACGTGGGGCTGCCCTCCCTACACACGTGCCTCTGCTCACAACAGCTGTAAGGATTTTCTCAGCTTTGCACGACACTTAAATTAAAGGCTGGCTGACTCGAGAAAGGTTGACAGATTTGTCCCTTGGGCAATCATTCAGCAGAAGAGGACTTTTGGGGTTTTTTGGCCAGAAGTCAGTTCACAACTTTAAGGATTTCAAGCCAATGCTTTTGAACCTATTTTCCTTGCTACAGTGCTCCCCACTGCTCAGAGCACCCCACCTGCCCTGTGAGACCGGGCAGAGAGGAGACCTGCTCCAAGGAGATGTTCTGAGGCAATTCAGAGCAAGTCAGGAACCAGGTGGACCATGAAACTGCTGCTGCCAGCATTTCAAGAGCTTCCGTGGAGCGAACTAGCAGATGCGTTGATGGAAGTTGATGGGATTACGAACCAATCCCTCAAAATCCTGGATCACCTTCCCCAGCCCCCAGCAAAGTTTGCTGTCCCTGTCAGCCCGAGAGCAGCACTCCTCCCAGCACACAGTATTTACATCCAGCAACAGTGATTCCAGCTTAATGATTAAAATCAATAGGGAAGCAATCTGTGGGATAAATCCTTTTACAAATCCAGGAAGGAAAGATGCTGTAGAGGCAGCCAGGTGGCACAGGCTCAAGAACACGTGGGATGAGTAGAAACAGAAACAGACAAGCAAAGTTGCCCGGAGACCTCAAGGTAGCACTTTTAGGTGGTGATGGATGAGAAGCCAGCCTGGGGGCTCATGGCTAAGACGAGCCCCTAAAATACAGCAGGTGGCTGGTGGCAGGGGTTTGGGATGGAAAGCAAGAGATGGCCTCATCCTAGCCAGTCCCAGGGGGACCAGGGTGCCTGCTCCCAGCTGAGGTGATGCACAAAGCAGCAAAAAGCCACATTCCCTGGGCCTGGGGGGCTGCTTCACAGCACGCCCATGTAAGTTACCCCCCTATTCCCTTCCCCTTTGATCTTTTCCTATTATTTTTCATTCTGACTGAAGGACTCCAACATCAAGGGCTGTGCTGGAGCAGATAGAGGAATTGCCTCAAAAATCCAGGCTTTGATTTATTTTGTTTTCACTTGTTTTCATCTGAGCTGGCTGGACAGAAGCTGATTCCCATCAGACAAAAGATCTCCTCACACCGCTGGATGCTGGGGAGTGGAGGGGTTGCAGGGCCAGGGCTGCCACAGACCTGCTTTGCCATCTGGGTTCCCACAGCCAGCATCCCATGCTGCCTGCTCCAGCATCCCACACCAGCCACTCCAGCATCCCATGCCAGCTGCTCCAGCATCCCCAAGACAAGCGAGGGGCTTTGCTCAGGCCAGCCCTCCACAGTGCCATCTCTTCCTAATGAAGCAGTTGCAAGCAGGGAAACCAGTTGCTCCCACCGTGCTGCTCCAGCATGGAAGACATCCTGCTGCTCTGGGCAGAGGGATGCAGCACCACATTTCACACCTCCAGAAAATCAAACAGCCACTGTCTGACTGGCACATGGTGCCCGAGGCTGAGCAATGCTGCTTGGCATGTTGGTATCCCCCGGGCATGCTCCCTCGCCAATGGCATTTGCTCCTTTGGTGCTCCCCAGATTACACCCTCACTGTAAGCAGCTGGCGTGTGCTGAGTCAGCAAGCCCAGGGGCTCAGCAAGCCCAGGGGCACGGTGCTTCTGCAAACCCCACTGTGCCCACGGCTTGCCGAGGCGCAGATCTGCCCACCCCGCAGCCGCCAGCCCGCCTCAGGAGAGGCCAGACACCATTTCACACTTCATAAAATATAAACAGCGGCAGTGGCACGCAGCCCTCCTGGGTGTAAAGTGACCATGGTAAAACACTCCAGCTCTAACACCTAAAAGGTAATTACTTCAGCCCATTTAATATTTAAAAGAAGCAGTAAGAAAACACAGGGTCAGCACCAGCTTCATCTCACTCTCGTGCCCATGTGTTGCCCATTTTCTACTTCAATTTGGGAGGCATGAGGAGCAGCAGGGAAGCCTGGAGGGCTTACATCCCCCATCCCCCCACCCCCATACCTGCTGCTGCTGGGGCTGGTACCTGCAAGCCGACAGCAGTAGTGCCCAGGAGCAGAGGGAGCTATATCACTGGCTCGCTGCCCAGACAAGCCCTCTGCCCGTGCAAGCTGTGTGGGTTGGCAGCCCCAGTAACCTGCCTTCCCACACCCCACTGGCTGCATGGGGCACACTTTGCCAGCCTGCCCTTTTTCTTCCACTTATTTTGTCATTAAAACATTTGCACTGCTAATGGGACAAATCCATTTGTTCCTTTTTACTATCCTGGGAGGGGACAGGGAGAGAAAGGAGGCTCCTGCTGACCTGAATGGTTAATTCATTTATCCTGCACTAAATTCTCCAGTCTATTCTCTGTTGACCCATTGCCTGATGTATGACATACTAACACCTATATATAAACAAAGGGAAGAGCTATGTAATAGCATGATTAAAGAAATCTGCCATTCTGGCTGCATTTCCCCGACTGTTTGTAATAAAGATGTCAGAGCACTGAACAGATAGCGTCATAACTCGGCGTGTGGGGAGACAGCCCGCCCAGACCCAGGGCTGCAGTGGTGTTCGTTAAAATCTCTGCAAAGGAGAGGCAATGTTAACAGGAATCCCCAAGCCAGCACCCCCCAGGCCCCCAACAAGCCAGCAGCAGCAGCCAGGCTGCAGCCAGGACCCCAGCTACTCCCGGTGTTTTCTGCTCCTGCTCCCCTGGCTCCAAACCCCAGGCCACATAGGAAAACCAGCTCCCATGGTGAGTAGTGATGCGCCAGGGTGCAGACCCCCCTGGCACCCCACTGCCTGCAGGTCTGGACCTGCTCCCCACTCCCTGCATGGGGCTTGAGCTGCTCAAAACACAATTTCCAGCAAACCTCCTCATTTTGCAGACCCAGGAAGCAGAGCATGCAGCTCTACCCAGTTTGTGCTCCAAACAGGGGTCCCCCTGCCCTGGAGGGGGGATGCACCATTCTGTTTAAATCTTCTTGCCTGAGAAAAAGAAATCCTAAGGACATCCTCCAGCGTACAAGGGCTTGTGGCTGGATGGTCACTGCATGATGATCCAGCCCCTGGAGACTGTGTTGCCTTGGTTTAGGTCTTTCCCATCAGGCTTCATCAGGGCAAAACTATTGCTCCTGAGGGTTTCAACTCAAGAAACACAGAAAGCCACCATCCTACCAAAAACAAAACATGCAAAATCAGCTGCACTTCCCCCTACAGCAAGAAAACCCAGGTGCCAAAGAGTAAAAGGCTTTAACAGAGAGAGAGAAAAATTGGCAAGATCAAGAGGCCAGCCCTAACGCAATCCTTTCCAAGAATCATTTTGACGAACATGATGATGCAGGAGACAGAGGAGCCTTTCCCGTCAGGAGCGAGGTGGCCTTTCGCTCACCCATAGCACAGAGCTACTGCAAAGCCAGGGATTTAACCACCCCAGGCTGCCGTTGGGCATGGGAAAGCGAAGCTAAAGCCGGGGCAGAGGCTCCCCACGCTGGCTCCTGCTCTCTGTTCCCCTCCAACGCCAGTTTGGCTGTTGCAGTCAGTGCCGGGGAACACACAAGTGGCTCCAAGCCTCACAAACACAAGCAATGATCACCGAGCTTTCCTTGCAAAACTGTGTCCTCTGCACTTACAGGAATCCCAGGGAAAGGAGGGGCTGCTGGGGGCTCCCCCCGCTTCCCCAAACAAACTGCAAAGGCTTACAGACTCCCCAGGCAGACAGGTATCCGAGAGCATTGCCAGGTGGAGCTGCTGGGAGAGGGATGATTGGCACACGGCTTCATGATGTTGCTTCATGTGATTTACTGCCTGGCCCCTTCTGTGCTCCCCTCCTGACAGCAGCCCACACGCTGCCGGAGCACCGGGCTCGGGCTGTGCCAGCAGCAGTGCCGCAGCTCCATCCCACCCACCGCACCACGGCCACCCACGCATTTTTTCCCCTCTGCAACGGTGACCAACCCAGGGGCACCGATACATTTTTCACAGAAGGGAAATTCTGGTGCAGGGCTAATTACAGGGATGCTGTTCCCTCCTCCTTTCAGCAACAGGCAGCAATAAAAAATTAGGGTAACTCTGGGCATTGAGCTTGCATGGAACTAAGAACAAAGTGCCATCTCCACATCAATTAAGAAAAGGTCACTACATCTCAGAGGCTGTAAAACAGCAGCAATAATACGGGTTTAAGGCTTTTTTCTCAGCTCTGGTGAGAAAGCAGTAAGTCACCCGAGTCCACTCCTGATTGACATCTGCGCTCAGGAAGCTGCATAATTAATTCCAGTCAGATCCTGCCAGGTGCTTTCCCTCTCACATTTTGATGGACATCCCCATTACTGTACTTGGCTAAATGGCTTCCTGCCCTTCTGGAAACTTTCCATTTCACACAGCTAAAAGGGTGTTCAAGGGGGTTTCATCCCTGCTGCTCCTGCCAGCCTCATCTGCCTGAGACCCTGGAGAGACACAACAGGGCCCTGCACATTGGCACATGGGACCCAGGCTCAGCCCCTTAATCTGTTTCAGCCCTGGCATGACCCAAGCCCAGCTCACAAACTGCTCGATGCCTCGGTTTCCTGGGTCTGAAACACGGATGCTCCTTCTCCTGCCTCCCAAGGGCACGGTGCTGCAGCGGTGGGGCTGTGCAGGACCCAGCCGGGGCCACGGTAGCCCACGGCTGCCAGCAGCTTGATCACTGACCCCATGCTACTTGCTGGTGGTCTCCCATACTAGACACCAAAATCCTCCCCAGCTGCCTGGATGCTCCCACCCCTCTGCTGCTGTGGGGAACCAGCCCTGGCTGCACAGCGATGCGGGAGGGCAGCAGATGCAGGATGCTGCCATGACCCTGCCAACCTCTGCAGAGGGTCTGGGGGGGCTCGGAGCCTCCCTGACATGAGCAGCAGGCTCCAGCCCTGCCTCCTGCCCTTTTGGCTTTCCTCCATCCAAGGGGTTCAAGCCACCGGTTTTGCAGCAGCCTCTGCTGTGCCAGTGCACATGGGGGGGTGGGGGTAGCCACGCTTGGCTCCCGGCTGCGGCACACACATGCCTGCAGCACTGAGAGGACTTCAGTGACTTGCAGCTGCTGGAAACCCAGTCGCCTCTATTAAAGGCATGCGGTGGGAAGCCCACAGAAAGCAGCGATGCTTTATTTTTATAACAGTCAGCAAAACGGACAACTTGAGTGCGAGCTGAATGCCAACCCCCAGCTGCGCTTGAAACCTCCTTCCCAGTTAAAGAGGCGATGATGAATAAATGAAAATACGTAATATTCTGCAGCCCACAGAGGGGACTGGAAGTACTTAGGTGAATGGGTACCTAGGATGCCTCGCTGGCCTCTGGCTGCTTTCTCACAAAAAGAGCTGCTCTAACAGGTTTCAAAGGCAACGGGAAACGCTGACACCAGGACAGAGCAGGCTTGTGAAATTCAACCTTTTCTTCTCAGGGTTTGTCTAGCTGCAAATATATTTTCCACTTCCAGCCAGAAGGAGGTGGTGCTATTTCCTCTGGGTTTATTCCTAGACAAACTGAATTTGTGACGAGATGGTAGCCATCAGCAGAAGGAAAAAAGAGTGCATATAACCTGCACTGGGGCCCAGCAGCCAGAGCACGGCACGTGGTGGGGATGGCAGTGGCGGAGGCTGCGATGGCAGCTGCAGTGCCTGGCTGCGCTCCTGAATGTCAGTGAAAAACCAGCGATGAGGCTCCCTTTGGTGAGATTTCAAGGAGAGGATTTTGAATACACAACTTCAAAGTGCATGAAAGGGGAAGGGAAGAGATGGCTATCAGGAGACAGGTTTAACCACATTAAAAGAGTCATTGCCCCCACTGAGACTTTTGCTCCATCCAGCTTTGATCCATTTTTTATCCATATTTCCTTTCATTTCTCCCCTTTTGTTGAGACACGATGGGGGAATCAATACCAGAGTGAGTGATGCTGAGACATGCTCTGGTTGCTAATCCTGTACCCAAGTCTGCTCTGAAGCTACCGCCCTGCCTGGGCCCGCAATTAACATTCCCATCCATGCTGAAATAACTGTGACAAGATTTGTTGAACATTAGCACTCGATTCACTTCTAGACTGACTTACAGGATGCTTGGGATGGAACAGTCAGTAAGTTTGAGCAAACCCAGCGAAACTCTCCACAGCCAACACAGTAACCATGCCTCCATTCGCCTGCGAGCTGGTCACTCTTAACATGAGACACGTCTCCAAAATCTGCTCTCCTGAAAAATCTCAAGGCAGAAGGACTTTCTTTTTTCGCCAAGTGCCTTATCTCACACTTCAGCCTCAGACAGCAGGGTCATATTTTAGAAGTTGGAAGGGTATTAGGGGAGATGGAGATGGGGAAAGAGAACACCAGAGAGAAGGAGAAAGAGAGCTCGCTGTAAGTGACGACAGCATTCATCCTTTTAAAATAATTAATAAATGATTAATGGCATAAATTAACATAAGATGTGTTATGACATGTTGCAGAGACATTTATAAATGTCTATGGCTTAGTTTATAGCAGCCTTTATGTAGCCCTCATAAATTGAAGTGTGTAAATCAATGTGGCTGTCTCTAAAATGGGTTAGAGCACATCTTAAAATAATTTATAAGGGATAAGGCAATTTCTATATGCCTGTATTAACGAAGTCTTTATAAATACAATCTTCATCCAGACTCATCCTATTATAATTCAGTTACTGTATTAGGTACTCAAGAGGTGATAAAATTATTGCTACCTGAAGCTGTCCCTTCGCAGTGTCGTCGGGGACAACATGCCAACAAATGAGTTACCTACCCTGGACCTTCCCGAAGAGTTGGCACAAGGCAATGCCTTGCAGCCCCCGTCCTGTCTGCCCATGGCGGGGGCCAGACCTGGTCCAGAAGCCCCCACAGGGCAGGATGCCAGCGTGCAGCATTGCCCAGCTCCTCCATGGGCAACGAAGAGCCCAGAGCCACTGCCCATGCAACAGCCTCCGGTCGAGCATCGCTCCCATGCACCTCCCTGCCAGCAACGCCCCCAAGCACCGAACGCTGCTGGGATGTGCTTCCTCACCCTCCCCTACCCCCGCACTGAGATGAGGTGTAAGGAAAGGAAAGGCAGGAGCCCTGCTTACCTTTACAGGCGCCAGCAGCTCCCAGGTGGTAGATGCCAGCTAAGACGCGCCAGATGGCAGTCTGCTCCTCTGCTGTGATGCCCAGCGTGCCCATGGCAGTCCGGAGCTGTGCAAATGCTGCTGAGGCTTTCTGCTTCTCCTCCAGCTGCAGGGGAAAGAGACAGGAGGGGAAACATCACTGCCTCTGCCAGAGCACCGCAGGTGCCAGGCACAGGGGGATACATGGGGGAAACGCAAAAGGGCATGTGAAAACCATATGGGCAGCAAGGAAAAGCCAATAAGGGACCCTAGAAACAGTTCAGACAGTGGTGGGAGAAGCCCCCGGCAGATTCCTCGAGAGCCTGGTGTTAGGAACAAGCCTGGGTACGTCTCCTCATCATATGACTACACATAATTTCCACTCCCCACTTCAGGAGTGTCTGCAGAGATGTTTAGCAGCAGCCAGGGACAGACGTTTTATATCTTCTCACTTCTCCCTAAATACAAAATACACCCCCCCACAGGCGTGCTGGGGCCAGCAAACCGCTTCCAGCCACCAGCAGGACCTCATCTGCCCACCTCCAGCCCCAGCAGCCCCGGCCACGACTCCTGCAGGTTTTTTGGCAAATGCAGCCCCACAGAGAGGTCAGGGCTCTCTGCCCCTGCCCTGAGGCTGTTCCGTGCAGACACGTGCAGCCCTGGGGCAGACACTGCACGTGGGCTCCAGCAGGCAGCATCCCCATCTCAGCAAGGACCAGCCCACCTGGTGTAAAGGATTTTGGTGTGGTGGCTATTAATGAGAAAACACAACTGAGGTCTGTGATTTCTCCAGACTCAATAAAAAAACCCAAATATTTGTGACACTGGTGTTACAGCAGGAGTTATCCATCCCCACTGCCTGCAGGGATGAAGCTGCGATGCCACTGGTGAGATTTTTGCTGCTCAGCACCTGGAGCACTGTTCAGAAGGGAAAATCTGATGAATTTCCCCAAACTCCAAGTGAACCCAGACGCAGCACACCACTGCCCTGGCTTTCCTTCTGGGCTGGTTCCAGCTCCTGCTGACCCTCTGCATCCCAGCAGGAAAACCCTCCATGTTGGGACAGGGGACCCACAGGAATCAGGGACTGTGAAGGGAAGGTAAAACCCCCATCTCTGAATCCAAGCCTGCTGCTGTACCAGCAGGGTGAGGACCCACGGTACCTCACCATGCCCTCCATGGGAGCTGCTGCCCCAACAGCCAATTCCTTCAGCTGCTGGACAGGAGCAGAAGCTCCCTAATGAAGACCGAACACTGAATTCATCACTAGATGATGTAACTGCAAATTGCTGCAATTCACCCCAGCACTTTGGCTCATGGGCAATTTGCCTGATCTTTGCAAACAGCTCAGACTAATAAGGAGCTGGTGCTGGAAATCAACTGCAGTACTTTTATCCCTTAAAAATCACATTCTGGGCACTCCAAAGGATGCGCTTTTCTCCCAGGAGCTGCCACCACACCACAGGTGAACATCAGGGGTTGTTGAACCTGGAGTGTTGACCCTGGAGCAGCAGGATCTGTCCTCGGGGTGGATGGGGTGACAGTCTGAAACCCCAGCACAGACACCAGGCAGCAGCAGCCCTGGTCCTGGCAGCTCCCCCACTCCCATGGGGCTGTCAAGGGGGCTGGAGGCTGGCTGGGCAGACCCTTCCTCACACCCTGACATCCACTCCCTCCCTCCATGCACCAGTACAGCAGCACCACCCTGAGTGGCCCAGCAGCCAAGGACCCCAACATATCCTGTAGCTGGGTGTGATGAATGGGGTGTGCTACAGCATCCCACTGCAGGTGGCTGTGCAGCATGTCTCCTTACTTTTGTGAATGGCTTGATCCCAAAGGAGTTGTTCTCAGCCACCTGGTGCAAGTGCAGCATCGTCCTGAAAGTAGTTACAGAAAATGAGAGTCAAGCTCCCTCCTCACCTGCCCCCAGTACTCCCCAACCCCTTGCCCTCTCCTCAGGCAGCATCTCTGACACCCACAGAGCCCCGTACAGCAATGTCCAAGGGACCTTGACGGGCAAAGCTGCCACAGGTCTGCCCCGCACAGGGGGATGGAGCTGGCACCAGACACACCAGGACCCTTCGCCTGGGGCAGCCTGGGGACACAGAGCCTGGGGGGAAAACCAGAAGCAAGAAGGGAAAGGGACCTCTCTCTCATCTGATCAGCCCAATTTCAGTTTTAGTGAAGGGGCAAAAAAAGCACCAGGGAATGCTAGAAAACCTCTAATATATTAAGTCTATAAAAATCCTTGCAGCATCACTAATGTATTCACTCTCACAACCTCTTTCCTATCAGAGGGGTCTCAAAAATCACGTTGCTGGAGCCAACTTAGGTGTAAATTACAGGAGAGCCCACTGGCAGCAGGGATGCCCATTAGCTGAGCAGCCAGGCGAGGAGCAGAGCTGCCCAGTGCCATGGGAGCTTGACACCCACCTGTGCGCTGCATCCAGCCCCATCAGCATCAGGGGGAAGACATTGAAGCTGCTCTCTCCATTAGGCTGCTGGGCAACACGGCCCCTCTCCAGCAGCATGGTCTGGGGAGGGAGCAGAGGCAGGCATGAGCAGCAGCCCCCACCACCCAGTGTGCAGGCAGGGACAGCCCCTCGGTGCAGGCAGGGTGGCTGCTGTGCCAGGGCATCGAGGCACAGAGGGAAGAGAGGAGACGGTGGCACTTGGACAGAGGGAAATGCTACTGGGAGCTGTCAAGGAGGGGCTGGATTGCTCCTTGCAGGGCCACAGCTGGCTTTGCAGGCTGCTCCTCCCATATGGGGCTGTGCACTGCAGGGTGTGCAAGCAAGAGCTGCATCGTGCCCCAGGCATGCATCAAGGGCAATATTTCAGTGCAAGGGTGCAGCACCCACAGTCCCTCCCCACCCCCAGAGGTCTGGGCAATGCGATGGCCCTAGCAAAGGTGCCACAGTCTCTGGATAAGCCATTGCTTGGGCCTGAGACAAGTCTAGACCAGCCCCCAGCCCCGTCAGGGTAGTTCAACACCAGTACTGACATGAGGAATGAGTCTCTGCGGAGCTGGGACCCCCCTGCTGTCTCCCACAAGCATCCCAGGATGGTACTAGTGGTCCAGAGAGTGAATGCTCCCAGGGCACATTCCCGTTCCAGTGCCAGGACAGCCACAGCAGGTATCAGCTCCCTGCTGGTGCCTGGGGCAGCTGTGGGAAGCCCTGGTGGTCCACAAGTAGACACCACCTGAAGCCTTCTCGTCCATCTGTGGACGTCCATCTGTGCCCAGGGGCACAGGCAGCTCTGATGAAAGTACCTTTGCAAAACAGCCCTGATGGTGATAAAAGCCCTCAGAAGTTTCTGCTCAAGGCTGACGTGTAAGGTGCTGCTAATGAGATGCTGAATTATACATTTCCTCATCAACATTTCATACCAGCACTGTTCTGTGCTCCCAGCCAGGGGAGGAGGTGCCGTGCTGCAGGGACCCTACCACGCCGCTAGCAGAGTTCTGCCCAGCTGCAATTTGGGGCACCTTTGGTCCAGGAGGAGAAGCAGAGCAGAGCGTCACTCCTCTCGCTCCCAGCCTGGCAGGGAAGTGGGGCACTGGGGCTGTTTGCCCCCATCCCAAGGATCCCCCAGTTTCTGCCACAGCCCTCCAATCTCACCAGATGAGAGGGCTCATGGGGTACCTGGAGATGAGCAGCTGTTATCTGGCCGGTGGCACTGAAATCCAGCGACAGAACCATGGAGAAGCGTGTGGAGCTGCTGCTGTGGCTGGTGGTCACTGATCCAAAGGCTCCCAGAACTGTGAACATTGCCTGGATCTTCTCCACTGCAAAACCAGCACCGGCAGCCCCGTGAGCCAGCCTGCAGCAGCTGCAGCCCTGCATTGCTCTGCTGTGCACTGTGAGAGAGCCAGACTGCGCCACTGCTGCACCAGCACAGGCTCAGAGCTGCAGACAGGTGCTGGAGGATGCTTCTCCTCCTGGCTGCACCTCTGCCTGCTCCTCCCGGGGGTCTGTCCCAGTGCATGGGGACCTGGGGCACCAGCCGGGCACGGGGTTAGCACCCTGCACCATAGGAACACATGTACATGGGCAGGATGGGGACATGCCAGCCCACCCACACCTCCACCTTGCTCCAGGCTGTTTGCCAGCCCTTTGCAAGACCATGGTGTACCCAGACCTCCGAAATCTAAACCTGCCCTCTAAAGCTACTGATTGCTTAACAGTGCTTCCTCTCACGTCACCAGTAACTTGATCAGATGGGAAAAGTGCTGCCCCAAGCACGCAGTTCCCTTCTGGTGCTTACTCTGGTGTTTATCAAAATAGCAAATCTATTTGGTCTGGGATGGGTAAGCGGCAGCAGCACTCTCAGCCCCACCGCTCACCTGCCCCCTGGGCTGCAGCCCCACCAGCACATGCTGCGCTCACACAGCTGTACCCAGGTGCTTGGGAGCCACCCCAAAGGGGCATGAATCAGACTGGGAACAGGTCAAATGGAGGCAAACAGCCCCACCTTTGCATCTGTGTGCACTCCCCAGCCTGCGCAGACAGTCTCGGTGTGCTGCCTCTGCCCAGCACCAAGCAAACCTCAGCCCCACTGCTGGGGCTCACTGCGTTGCTGCTGGGGCTTGGAGCTCGCAGTGGCCGCTCAGCCCCATACCTGAGACCCTGCCATCCACGCTGCCTGCCATGCCCACCAGGTACTCCAGCGCACTCTGGCAGCATGTGGTCCTCCCAGCCCCGCTGCGCCCCAGGGGCACGATGGCCTGATCCTGCCGCTGCATCAGCAGGTTCCTGTAGGCTCTCTGTGCCACTGAGAAGATGTGTGGGGGCATGCTGTCCCGCTTCCCCTTGAGTGCCTGTGGGCAGGGAGAGAGTGGGGAAGCACATCCCAAAACAGGCTTCTTGTAGAGAAAATCCTAAAGACATCCACGCTCAGGGCCATGGTTTCTCCTCAGGGTGCAGAAGCCCTCAAGATTCCCAGGGGAAGGGGAAATGCCTCCCAGCCCAACCAGCCTAGCCTGACAACACCGGCACCAGAGGGTTGGGGACTGACCCAGGGAACCCGCTGCAGGACCCGCTCCAGCTTGCCTGTGAGCAAGAGCTCTGCCAGGCACCATCCTGGGCACTGCACCCCTGGCCCATTCCCTCCCCAGCCCTGGCACCCCCAGACTGCTCAGGGCGTGCAGTCACAGCAACACAGTGATTTTCTCCAGGAAAACTTCTGTGGTGGGAGCAGTTCCCAGCTGCAAGCCTGCCTGGCCCCAAGTGTCCCCAGCCCTCAGTGTCTTCAGAGCATCCCCAGTCCCTACACCTCTTGCCCCTGAGCACTGCAGGCTCTGAGCTTCTGCAGTCCTGAGTGTCCTCGGAGCATCCCTGGCCCCGAGCATCCCTGGCCCTGCGCGCCCTCAGCCCGAGCCTCCCCCGCGCGCTGTGACGGTCCCACGGTGCCACCTGCCGGCACCGCAGCGCCCGGCGCCCACCGCCACTGTCCCCACGGGGCTGGGTGACCGCTTCCCACGGGAGATGCCAGCCACCCCACGGTCCCCCCTCCCCACGCTCACCTTCCCCGAGCTGCTGCTGGCCATGAAGCCGGGGCTGATGGCCACCAGGCTGAGCCCCGCGTAGGTGCAGGGGAGCCGGGCCCGATAGCGCTGCTGCAGCGTGTTCAGGGCGCTGCACTCGTTGAGGTTGATGAGCGCGGCCAGATCCTCAGCATAATCCAGGCTGGGGGGGTTGGTCTGCAGGAACAGAGCCAGAGCCCCCCCTCGAGCCCTGCCATCGTGGCACGGGCTGTGCCGGACCCCACCGTCACCCTGACACCTTGGGCCCATTCAGCCTGGGCCGACGGCCTGAGCAGCAGGGCTGCCCCGGGTCTAACCCTGCCCGAGCACTGCCACGCACCAGGTGCTGTGGGCAGGGCTCCCGTCCCTGCACAAGCCAAAACCGAGGAGGGGGCTCACCCGCTGCACACTGTCCTCGTCCACCTCGGTGACGCTGCCGTCCGCCTCCCTGCGTACCCTCACCCTCCCGGCTGGCAGCTCGGGTGTCCCCACATCTGGCTTCAGCTGCGTGGCTGCAACGAGAGGCTGGTGTGTCCCTCCAGCATGGCACAGCCGAGGCAGCTCGGGGCAGAGCCGGCTGCAGCATGGGGAGCTGCTGAGGGGACACCCCCAGCCGCAGCCAGGCTGGGGCATGGTGTTGGCACAGCACCCAGCGCCCACCCTGCTCCACACCCACAGCCAGGCTGGAGACACGGCACAGCTTTGGCATTGGAAAGCGAGGGAGAGGAAGGCAAGTTACCCAGGGTGAATCCATCTTGTTGGATAAGCCAGACCTTCTCTGCTTCGTACCAAACGTCCCTCGGAGCCTGTGGGGAGGAGAGAGGGGAATTGTGCAGGAACCAGTGGAAAACTGAGCTGGACAAACTGCGTTTGCCCCATGGACAGCAACACTTCCAGCCAGAACCCCTGCCCCTCCTCTGCCCACTTGGCTGGCCCTGGAGGTCACCTGCCCCCCATCCCCCTGCTGAGCCCACACGAATGGGAAGAGCTGCATGAAACCAGAAAATGGCATCGGTGCTCCAAGGCAAGAGCCCAGCACGTCCGCGGACACATTACCTGGTCCTTGTCCATGCTCTCGCCTGTCTCTTTGCTCTCTCCTGCTGTCTCCTTACCCTCTCCCAGCTCTTCCTTTGCCTTCCCCACCTCCTTTACCGCATCTTCTGACTTTTCTTGGACCCCTCCTGGCTCCCCCTTGAGACCTTCTGACTTGTTTGCAGTTTTTCCAGGCTTTTTGATTTCCCTTGGCTCCTTCTTGCCACCTCCGACATCTTTCTTCATTTTCTCGGGCTCTTTCCTGGCTAGTCCCAGCTCCTTCCTGGCTCTCACCTTGGCTGGGGGCTCCTCGTGCCTCGGGGGTGCCCCCTTCTCCTTCTTGCCACTCTCAGGGCCCGTCCCCTTGGGAACGTCCCCTTCCTTTGCTGGGACTTTGCTGCAGCACTGGGGGCCCTTGTTGGGTGTGGGGGCTAGAGTTGAGGGGCTGCCCCCCAGGAGGGGGTCCTTGGGGCTCTTCTCAGGGCATGATGGCTTTGCTGCCTTGGGAGCCTCCAGGTGAGGGGTCTCCACTGGTTTGGGGGCAGCTGCTGCCAGGCTGGGCACAGGAGATGGGGCTTTGCTGTGGCTGGGCCCTGGTGCTGCTCTCCCAGCTGGTAGCTTCTTGCGTGGGGGGGCTGCAACCCCCTCGCTCCCCTGTCCCTCTGCGTGCAGTCCGTTCTGCAGTGGCTGCTCCTTGCCAGCCACTTCTCCTCCGGCGTCTGGGGCGTCCTTGTCTCGGGCCTCACTGTCCTCCACCACCAGCTGTCAAGCGAAGGAGAGGAGCCGGGTCTGACAGGGACAGGGCAAAGGACCTGACCCCAGCCCTGGCCCCAGGAGCCACAGCCCCAGTGCAGGATGCCCACGTCAAGCACAGCCCAGCAGGACATGGAGCTCCAGCCCCGACCTGCTGGGTCTGGGCACAGCCAGTGGCTGCAGGTGGCTGCCTGGACCTGGCTGCATGGTTGCAGTCAGTGGTGGCATCCTCCTCCTCCTCCTCCTCCCTCCCGCTTGGCCATAGCCTGTCCCTCCGTCCGCTGGGTCCTGGGTCACACTTGGTGCTGTGCCCAGGTGTCCTTCCTCTTCCCTTCCTGCACTGTGAGCTGAACCAGAGAGCCTCACACTCTGCTTAATGACTTGCCTTCTAATTAAGCAAGTCAAGAATGGCAAGTTGCATTGATGAAGTCTCCAGCATTAATTGCTCAAGGCTGGTGGCTGGCCCGGGACACAGCCTGCCACAGCCAACAGCACGCTGCAAGCTCAGGCCTCACCATCCAACCCAGCTCATGCAAAAAAAAAAACCCTCAGGCTCCCGGCTGTGGCCAGTGTGGCAGGGCCCCCGCAGCCCTCCAGGAACCGCTTTGGGCTGGGGGCAGACAGGGACACCTGGCCAGCATCAAGGCAGGATGCCCTGGCGCTGCATGGGACTCATCACCTCTCACCTCCTCTTTCACACTCGTCTTGGTTTCCTTCTTCAGCTTCGCTGCCTTGGCTTCCTTCTCAGTCTCCCGCACGAGCTGCTTGATGAACCCCCCAGGGATGACCGACAGGAGCAGGGGGGGTGTGGATGGGGGTGGCCCCCGGTCCTCGTCCCGTATCTGTTTGCAGGAGCAGAGGCTTGGTTACGGGGCATGGCGCAGGGACAGGAGCCCCGGCAAAGCCAGCCCCGTGGGCACATTAGTGGCATGAGCAGCAGAGCCGAGCACCAGCACCCTGCTCTGCCAGCAGGGCTGGCTGCAGCTGCAGGTATCTTGCAGATTGCTGGTGAGGCCATGGGTGACCCCTGAGCACTCAGCTGGCTCAGGGATGCTGCGATGAGAAGGAGGAGAAGCACCAAGAAAAGCCTGGCAGGGAAGCACCCAGGTTTCTCACGCTGCCAAGGGCTGGAGTCTGTGTGCGCTGCAAGCTCTGCCCAGCACCCAGTAGCTCCAGCATGGCCACGGGAGGAACCGTCCCAGCTGCAGCGAGATAAGAAGCAGCTCCTGGCATCACTGCAGCCATGTGCAGACCAGCGGGTCCCTCCATGCCAGGCCCAAAGCCAAAACCCAGCCCCACTTTTCACAGCTCCCCCAGCAAAGGGCTTTCCCAGCCGCCCCATCGTGCAGCAGCACACGCACCAAACCCTGCAGATTCCCATGAGTTTCATCCCCGCAGGGAACCGCATGCCCCAAACAGCAGCAAAATCACCCAAACCAGAACTTCCAGGCTGCAAAGGTGCTGGAGCTGGCAGGGTGGGACACAGCATGAGCAATATGTGCGGGGCGCTGAGGGGATGCTGACCCCGGAGCCATGCGGCAGGCTGGCTGCGGTGCGTCCCCCCTCCCAGTACCAAGCACCCAGGCAGCCCGAGAGCATCCAGCCCCGAAACACCGCCAGCGCCGCCCTGGACTGAGACTTTCCTTCTGCTCCCAGAGCGCGAGGCGCGAGGAGATGGCCATGCCGGCAGTGAGGTGGGACGGTGCTGTACAGAGAAGCCACAGGGCCGCACTGGGCACATGAGGTGGAGAGAGAGGAGAGAGTTATCCAGGGGCTCCTGCTGGCCCCGGGGCCGTGCCAGGGCTGCACCACCATGACCTTGCCTGGCATCGGCAGCCTGGGCATGCAGGGGACGGGTCCTTTGGCAGTGCTGGGGAGAGCACCAGCCACGAGCAGCCACCTCCAGCCCCCTGGCACAGCACAGCGGAGGGCCAGGGAGCACGGCGACGCGGTGGTACAGGGTGTCGCTGGCACCGGGGAGGTGCTGGGACCCGCTGCCCTGAGCTGGGTGGCACAGGGTGGCCGCGGGAGCCCGCTCGTGCCCCAGTTTGGGCTGACCCTGGCTTCACCTGTTGAGATCATTCATGCACTGAGCAGGTCGGGGCTCGTCTGGCCCTGCCGCTCGCGCCGGCAGCCCCATCTCCTTGTACAGTAAAGGGCAGGGGCGCCGGGAGCGGCCAGGAGCCGGCTGAGGAATGTCACTTGCCTTGTCCGGCGGCAGCCCCGGGTGCCACATGCCTTCCCTCCTGCTGCCCCCATGCTGTCCCCCCAGCCAGGGCCCTGCGGCCGTGGGGGACGAGCCAGGTCCGAGGGGCACAGCCAGAGCCCTGAGCCCAGAAGGTGCCTGCGGTGGCCAACCCATACCTGCCAGCTGGAGCTGGATCCCCAGCCCTGCTCTACATGCAGGGAAACTGAGGCACAGAGGGGGACATGCCTCGACCAAACACGTAGCATGGCACAAAAAAGGGCCGGGGACCACCATCTCCACCACTCCAGCTCACCCCACCCAGCGAGTACGATGTGGCTCCATTTGGGTCTGGGTCTGGTCCCCAGGCAGGAGCCAGCTGGGGACTCTCTCCTGCTGCCACCCAGGACCTGCTGCCACCCCAGTGGATGCCACAAGCCGAGGCCACAGAGGGGTCCCCAGCCACCCTCTCACATGGGGCAGGGAGCACAGTCCACATTCCACAGCAGCCCTCCCGGCACAGAATGGGGGCTTGAAGCCACCCCCCAAAGCTGGGGCTGCCGCCATCGCCATCCATCCCCAACTAAAAATAGCCCTCCCTGCCAAGGGGCCCACGGCCTGACTGCCAGCACACCCAAAAAGCCCCACTGGGACCCTGACCCCAACCCCCCACCCCAGAGCCCCCCCTGGAGTGTCCATACCTGGTGGGGGCTGCGGGCCCACGCCAGCACCGGGCTCTCCGCAGCGAGCAGGGGAGCGAAGGCGGCGGGCGGGCGAGCAGCAGCAGCGGGTCAGCGTGCGCCTCCCCCTGCCACCCCCTGCCGCCGCGGCAGCTGAGGTGACACATGTCATTGCTAAAAATACCCGCGGTGGTGGCACCGGGGCCTCTGCTGGGGAGAGGCAATGGCACCGTGGGGCCCTCCTGTTCCCTGGCCTCTCTGCACTGGGTGGCACACGCGTGTGTCACGTGCCCTCCCCCACACGTGTGTCCATGCCCTCCTCAGCGCACATGCCTGCACCCCGCAGATGCCGGAGAACTGCTGTGGGTTGAGGTGAGCCAGCTCTGGGCACTCTACCACTGCAGGAGGGGACCTCAAGGCTGTCCCCCAGGATTGCGGGTCAGAGCTCCAGCACAGGGGGTTAACCCCGGCTCCCCGCACCAGCCCCAGCCCTGAGATGGGGGGCTGAGCTGGGGAGGGACCCAAAAGCAGTGCTCAAAATAACCTCCCACTGGTGGAAAGAAACAGTCACCGAAGCAATAACGCCAACATGCTCAGCAACCCCAGGCAGGGCGGGTGGGGAGGGAGGGAGGGGGGCAGCCCTGCCTGTCCCTGCCAGCCCCACCCCCCCCTGCAGAGCCCTGCTGGGCACAGAGCATGTGGGGGTGCCATGGGGCTATCACGCGGGGCAGATGGTGACCCACCAGGGACCGCCAGGACCCACGTCCCACCCACCCCAGTGCGACCACCACCAGCACCCAACACCCAGCCAGGGGTGCAGGATGCGGGATGGGACCAAAGACGCCTGCAGAGGTGCAACCCCCCCTCCGCTGCTCCACACCTCCCCAGCGAGCTCCACGGACGTGGCCAGGGCATCAGCACAGGCAGCTGGGACAGCTCTGTTAATAAGAAAGGAAACAGGATTGTTAGTCTGTAGTTGCCTGGCAGGAGCCTTAGGGCTGCCCCCAGCATCTCACCAAACCCCTTTTCCACCTGGGAACAGCGTGAGGACATGTGGTTTCAGATGATCCTTTACATGGTCCCTGTGGGAGCTTGGCTGCTGCGGCACCCCTCAGCTCTGAGTATCAGGGTCCCTCCTGCACTTTTGGAAAGCCAGTTTGTCACCTGTAACACACCTCATGGTCCCTGCTGGGGCCACTTTTTGTGCTGCTCCAGCCCACCGGGCTGCGGATCACCCCCAGGGCCCTCCCCGCCACAGCGGCACCATCCCAGCCGCAGCCGGTGCATCCCACAGCAGCCAGACGTGGTAAAAGCACCAACACCGTGCACGCGAATGGCAGCTTCTCTGGCGGAGTGAAGGGACTTACCTCTGCGGGGGGCAGCGGGGGGCAATGGGGAGCAGGGGCGCATCCAGCACTGCCCAGTCCCGGCAGGCAGCCCGGCACAGCCTCGCCGCAGCGCAGGAAGGGATAGGCGAGACCGCAAGAACCAGGCGGCAGCACACACGCAAAGGACGGTTTTTATTGGGGTTCTTGTCATATGAGAGCAGTCGTACTGACCAACACACAGAAGCAGCTTAGCTGTGCCAAAATAATCCTTTAAAAAAATAATGGCGGGATTAACTAAGTGTGGCACATCAGTCACAAATCGCCAAGGACTGTAAACTCTGAAGATAAGTCTCTGTGAGAAATACTACCGGAACGTGCAGCAGCATACACCGGCACGGGGCACACCCTCCTCTGCACAATAAATATGAAAAGAGCCAAGTACATAAAACAAAGAATGATTCTCATAGATACAATATCTAAAGTTATTTACAGATACTGGCTTTTCTTACCATTAAATTACACATTGAAAACAGGTTCTCTTTCAATATATTTCTTTAAATCACTAGTAGCTATTCATGTGAATCTGCTCCTTAATTTTTTTTTTAAAGGACCAAATGTAGTCACTGAAACAGTGCTCATAAAAGCACCTCTCCTAGGATGCTCTCACTTTATTCTGTTTTTCAGACTTGTTTTTATTTGCCATCTCACCTGCTCTCTGATCTCTCCCTTTCCGTAAGGAAAAGATGGCTGCTACAGCCAGGGAAGCCTCTTTCCAGCCCCGCATCCCGGCAAGCCCCCAGCTCGCCTGCATCCGTCTCCTTTTCCAGCCTGGCAATACACTGAGCTACACAGACCCGGACAAACCCCGACTGTGGATGAACCACCAGCTTTCTGCATCCCTGGGCAGGTTTTCTACCAAAGCCCTGCTTGGGCACGCATCAGGTTTGCGGCACCAGTCTGGGCGCTATCCCTGTCACGGTACAGCAAGGAACCACGACCTCACGGCACCACCGCGGTTTCACACCTGCCGCTGGCCTCCCTCTCCCACTCTCAATGCCACAGCTCACTCCTCAGCTGCAGGAATCAAACACGGTCAGACAGGCGTGAAGAAGGGGAAAATGGAAAACAAGGCAAGAACTAACTACTACAGGGGAAAAGCAGCCACCTCCTCCCCACTTTCGGCAGCATCTCAACAAGAAGATGCGGCTTCAGTGGCACAGCAGGCAAAAGCCAGATTTCACCCTCAAGATATCATTCGGTTAAGCCCCGATGAGCACGTACTTCAAGCTCTGCCACAGTGGAAATTAAAAGCATGTGCTTTACTACCTTGAGTGTTCCTCAGACTGCAGAGGCCGCGATTGCAACTGGAATTATTTTTAGCAACTGAGTTATCTGATGAATTTTGTGCTATTTTTGTACCTTGCTGGGGAAGGGGGTGCCTGGTTTGGTTATCTACAGATGTGCCCAGCAGCAGTTACTTGCAGCGGGGGGCTGCCTCATGAGGTTGCTTCAGCTCGGGGAGCACAGGGTCACCCTCCTGACACCCCCCTGGAGGCACAGTCCCTGCCGGGGTCCTAGGGGTCCCCGCTCCCCTGCTCAGCTGCAGCACGGGGACAAGGAGCACAGCCCTGCGCCGCGGCCGGGCATCTGTCCCAGCTGCCTGGCTCCCCAGTGCTCCGCAGCACACCTCTCCTATCTGCGCAGGCTCCAGCCTATTTTTAAGGACCAAGTAATCACCCTGAAACAGCAAAAATAATTTTCAGTAAATACATTTTTGCCATTATCGATGCCAGGCAGCACACCTCTGCTCTGTACCCGAACCAGCCCAACGTAAGCCACCGCTCCGAGCAGACCCACACCAGGACTCCTCCAGCGCTCAAACTCAGCAGCCCCTCTGGGCTCTCCCTTCCACTTGCTCATTAGCCGTGGAATTAACAAGCTTTGCAAATATCTCAGCTGATGTCTGAGCTTTTTCAAATATCAAGCTGATTCCTTGCCCCAATTTTAAGGTCATTAATTCTCGTTAACCCAGCACAGAGTCATGTGAATAAAAGCTCACTCTCTGGGATGCTGGGGCATAGTGGGGAAATTTAAAGGTATCACATCCAGGGGTTTATTTGCAAGAGTTTTTCAGATGATTCAACATTCACGAGCCACTGCACTCTGGGATGGGCCCGTCTGTACCTGGAAGTCACTACGCTCTAACAGAAGGGTGAGCTGGACAGGCTGATGGGAACTATTTCCACTTTATTATGAAAAACAGAATAAAGCTGACTGATCCTGCTTGAAAGGAGCTGTCATTTCTATACATATACGGAGCAGAAATTCTGTGGAATGTCAGAAGTTGGAGAAACATGTATTTAATAAATAATATAAAATGCTTTTTTGTTAAAATAGAATTCTTGGTTTTATACCTACATAGCATAGCAACCTTTACATAAACAAAATAAAGCTGAGTCTGTGATGATTAGTTTAACAAAAAATAAAAATACAATTTAACAACAGTATTAAAACAGCCAATGTTCAATCCACACAATATGTACACCATGGAATAGAAATCAACAGAAAACAAAAGTAGATTATCTTGAAATTTCTCAGACATTTGGATATACATATGTTCTCTGTATATTTTAGATATTTTCCTTTTTTTACAATATTAAAATTAATACTATGCTTTTTCAAAATACGCTTTTCAGATTTTTTTTAATTTTTAGAATTGACTCATTCCTTATATTAATCAATACAACTAGAATTATTTACTTTCTACTGTACACTTCAAAATAGTCCTTCTTCCATATATATTTAGAGTGTGAGCATTTCAGAGTTAAAGTAACTGTATCATTGCCATCTGCTGTGCGGGGAACAGTGAAACCAGTGTGCGACTGTGGACGTCTGCAGCACGTAGATATGCACATGACATTAAAAAAGAATCTAGTCCTAAAACTGATCAGCTGCCGGGAAAAGAGCAACGCACAGAGCTCCAGGTACTTCACTTTTCATGAGCTAATTTACTGTAAACCTACAAAACGTTAATGCGCAAGTCAGCACAGCCAGCAGGGGCTGGATCCTACTCGTGGTGGCAATGCTGCTGTACCAAATCCACACCTCGAGCCGTTGCGCTGGACATCAACAGCATCCCCTCATACAGGATCACAACTTCGATAAACAGGGGGGGGTTTAGCACCAAATACACCACATTTCGTATTATCTATGCACCAGACTGCAAACACCAGCATGTGTATTAAAACCAAAACCAACCCGATGATCCTATTTCCTTCTTTTTTTCCCCCCACCAGGAGAAGTGGGAGAAGAAATATTTCTGCCGCATTGCTAAAGAAGAGTTGTTGAAATGAAGGAAAATCCAAACGCAACTAAGCTGAGGTATATCTGCCGGAGCTGTGTGCCGTCACCCTTGCTCACTGAGCACCATGCTGTCCCCTCCTGCCAGGGTTCCCATCCGCACAGCCAACTATTATTAGCATGCTCGCTCAGAGTCTTCGTTTTTGAAGCCTAACAGGGGGTAACATACCGGGAACGTCAATGCAAGCTGGATCAGCTCCAGCATTTACACCAGCAGAGCTTATCTCACAGCAGCGGTTTGAGAAGTAACTCATGAGACTGCAGGCGTAGACTTTGCTGGACCAGTGACAAGGCACAAAGCTCAAACACAACTAATACGAAGAAGCTTTTATACTTAGAAAACTGGATAGCCTGCACCTACGTGAAGTTTTTTTTAAAAGATGTTCCTTTAACAGTTTCATGAATTTGCAAAATAATTGCCAAATAAATTTGAATAATAAAAAGTGCCTAACTTCTACCTGCAATGACGTGACATCTCGGCTGACATGGTGTCCAGGGAACACTTTACAGCATCAGCCAAGCCCAGCTCCAAACAGTTCCTCAGTCACACTTGGCTTACAGCAGGAATAACTGGCACTTTGCTTCTCCTTCACCTAAATTTCAACTTACAAAGGTCTGATTTTGGCTAGAATTTTCTGTGTCCCTATTCTTGAAGTGAGACATTAATTTACAGCAACTCCCACCTATCAAAAATGATGCCCTACCTCAGAGCAGCAGGAAAGGAAAAGCTCGCAGCACAGAGCTGCAGCTCTCTGAACAGTCACTGTGATCCCCCCAAGCACAGCTCCTGCAGAAATTACACATCTTTCTACCACCACAGCACTCGCACTTGCTTTCCAGGCCCTAGTCTTAACTGCATTTGTCAGCTCGTAAGTCAGAGACACAGAATAATCAGAAAATAATCCCTGCAGCACTGAGAAGGCATGTGGATGTGTAAGGGGAGTGTTTAATATGGCTCTATCTGGCATGTAATTCTCTGTTTTGAAATTCAGAAACAATTCCCATACACGCTTACATCTTCAGTACGTACAGCTGACTTTTTTTTAAAGGACTTTCAGATAATTTGTTTTAAAGTCTGTGTTTAATCATTCACTCAGCTCTGTTGATGCCTGAAGCTCTAATTTCTTTTATCTTTACTTCCCTGAACATGAAAAAAAAAGAACAGTCCTACAAATGTGGTCAAAATGCGTAAAAGACATTGTGCCTTATGGTTTCTGCATTCAGTAAGATTTTCTTACAGCTGAAGACCTTCATGTAAAATAACACCATCAAGAACCTTTGACCCTTCAAGAAAAAAAAAAAAACAACCTTCAGAGAATCTGGTACCTAAACCAGGGACGATCAGTTTGGAGCAGTATCTAGCATTTTGCTTTGAAGGGCAGAATTCCAGCTTTCCCTCCACACCAGCAGATCCAGTCCCTTCCACACAGAGCCCCGCTTGTTACTGGGACCCCAGCTTTCCCCACACGTACGCGAGTTTTTCGCTACGGTAGTCTCTCTTCCTCTCCTAACAGCGCAGTCACATGCAAGTCACAAATATAAAGCTTTTATAAATTGTTGATAGATCAGTTGAAAAAACCCAAATCTTTTACTATCCCGCTCCCATCTGACACTGGCGAGCGGTGCTGACCGACGGCACAGCTCAGCTGCCATGTACCCCGATGAGGCAATAAGGGCTATCCCAACTCTGTTACACTTCAAAATCTGTGTATTTCTGTAAGTCAATACGCAGCCTTGTTTCATATAAAATCTATGGGTTTGAGGTACAACGTCCCCACTGCAGATCTGTCCCTCCCCTCCTCGCAGACACCAGCGTCCAGAACCTACGGTGTCTGGCGCACCACACCACAAAACTCCACCAACAAGCATTTTGCATAAAAAGCAACTGTGGAAAGTAACTAAGAGAGAAGAATGGAACTGACCGTGAACTAAGAAAGTATGAACAAGTTACACAAGATCTAAGAGTGATCTTTATCACAATCTGAGGGTTTTTTCCAAATCAAGAGGAAAAATCAGAGCATCGCATGGTATTGTAGGAAAAGCTTAACAACATCTACTGCACAGCCAGTGCCAGAAAGATGAGACATCTTCCACTCCAAACATCAGTAAATACCACCACTACTCCTTACAGAGGATGCTGAGATGCTAAACACCACTCACCAGTAAGAATGGCAGAGGAGTTGGTAATCTTCATACAGAATAATTCGAAAAATAAACAGGGGAAAAAAGAAATCATTAAAAGATACCACCTGACTCACACAAGGTATTTTCCAAAATGCATTTTTCTTTTTATGCCACACCAGATAGTAAGACAGAGCTCACACAGTTGTGAAAGCACATGCTATGTAGAGTTAAGCCTTCCCACTTTGAGAAGCAAATACACCTAATTTTATCACAAGTGTGTTCAGGATAAACAAATACTTTCAAAATAGTTTTCCTATTTTTGCCAATCTGTACTTTTCTACAAGGAAACAGGTCTAGAACTCTGTGGTTATCTGTCAGCAACACACGCCAGACAAACCGTGCATGCCAGGTGGGCAGAGCAAGCTGTCAGCACAAATTCTATTCCCGTTTATGCAGATGCAATTCCCATCGTCTTTAGGGACTATGAGAGTCATACCACCGCAGCTGGGCAGAAAACACTCTCTAAGGTGTTTACCAAATCAGGTAAAAAAGCTTAAATTCAGCCCTGACTTATCTCTTACAAAACATCACAATAACCAG